>NC_142501.1:95538787-95838787 GCF_057876585.1 Rhinolophus sinicus
GTTAGGTTTAGGGTTAGCGTTAGTGTTAGGGTTACGGTTAGGTTTAGGTTTAGGTTTGAGTTATGGTTAGGGTTAGGGTTAGGGTTAGGTTTACGGTTAGGTTTAGGGTTAGGGTTATGGTTAGTGTTTGAGTTAGGGTTAGGTTAACGTTATGGTTAGGGTTAGGGTTAGGGTTAGGGTTAGGGTTAGGGTTAGGGTTAGGTTTGCGTTAGGTCAGGGTTAGTGTTAGGGTTTAGGGTTAGGGTTACTGTTAGTTTAGCGTTAGGGTTAGATTTATGGTTAGGGTTAGGGTTAGGGTTAGGGTTAGGTGTTTGGGTTAGGTTTGCTTTAGATTTAGGGTTAGGGTTAGTGTTATTTTTCCGTTAGCGTTAGGGATAGGGTTAGGTTTAGGGTTAGGTTTGCGTTAGGGTTGGGGTTAAGGTTAGTTTTAAGGTTATGGTTAGGGTTATGGTTAGGGTTAGGGTTAGGTTTGATTAGGGTTAGGGTTAGGTTTAGGGTTAGGGTTAGGGTTAGCTATAGGTTTGCGTTGGGGTTAGGGTTAGGGTTAGTTTTAGGGTTAGGGTTAGTGTTAGGGTTACGTTTGCGTTAGGGTTAGGGATACGGTTAGGGTTAGGTTTACGTTAGGGTTAGGGTTAGTGTTAGGGTTAGGTTTAGGGTTACGTTTGCGTTAGGGTTAGGTTTAGGGTTAGGGTTAGGGTTAGGTTTGCGTTAGGGTTAGGGTTAGGGTTAGGGTTAGGGTTAGGGTTAGGGTTTAGGATTAGGATTAGTATTAGGTGTAGGGTTAGGTTAGGTTAGGGTGGGTATGGGTTAGGGTTAGGGTTAGGGTTAGGGTTCGAGTTTGGTTATGGTTAGGATTAGGGTTAGGGTTAGGATTAGGGTTAGGTTTAGGGATAGGGCTAAGTTTTAGTGTTAGCGTTAGGGTTCGGATTAGGTGTAGCGTTAGGGTTAGGGTTAGGGTTAGTGTTAGAGTTAGTTTTGCGTTACATTTAGGGTAGGGTTAGAGTTAGGGTTAGGTTTGCGTTAGGGTAAGGCTTAGGGTTAGGGTTAGGGTTAGGGTTAGGGTTAGGTTTAGGCGTAGGTTTAGGTTTCCGTTAGGGTTAGGGTTAGGGTTAGGATTAGGGTTAGGTTTAGGGTTAGGGTTAGGTTTGCGTTAGGGTTAGGGTTAGGGTTAGGATTTAGGTTTAGGTTTGCTTTAGGTTTAGGGTTAGGGTTAGTGTTATGTTTCCGTTAGGGTTAGGGTTAGGGTGAGGTTTAGGGTTAGGTTTGCGTTAGGGTTGGGGTTAAGGGTAGTTATAAGGTTAGGGTTAGGGTTAGGGTTAGGGTTAGTTTTAGGTTTGATTAGGGTTTGGGTTAGGGTTAGGGTTAGGGTTAGGTTTGCGTTAGGGTTAGCGTTAGGATTAGTTTTAGGTTTAGGGTTAGGGTTAGGGTTACGTTTGCGTTAGGGTTAGGGTTAGGGTTAGGTTTAGGTTTATGTTAGGTTTAGGGTTAGGGTTAGGGTTAGGGTTACGTTTGCGTTAGGGTTAGGGATAAGGTTAGGGTTAGGTTTACGTTAGGTTTAGGGTTAGTGTTTGGGTTAGGTTTAGTGTTAGGTTCACGTTAGGGTTAGGTTTAGGGTTAGGGTTAGGGTTAGGTTTGCGTTAGGGTTAGGGTTAGGGTTAGGGTTAGGGTTTAGGGTTAGGGTTAGTGTTAGGTGTAGGGTTAGGTTAGGTTTAGGGTTAGGGTTAGGGTTAGGTTTGCGTTAGGGTTAGGCTTAGGGTTAGGGTTAGGGTTAGGTTTAGGGTTAGGGTTAGGGTTAGGGTTAGGTTTGAGTTAGGTATATGGTTAGGGTTAGGGTTAGTGTTAGGGTTTAGGGTTAGTGTTAGGGTTAGGGTTAGGGTTAGGATTAGGATTAGGATTTATTGTAAGGTTTGCGTTAGGTTTAGTGTTAGGGTTAGTTTTATGTTTCCGTTAGGGTTAGGGTTAGTCTTATGGTTAGGTTTGCGTTAGGGATATGGTTAAGGTTAGTTTTAAAGTTAGGGTTTGGATTAGGGTTAGGGTTAGGGTTAGGGTTATGGTTAGGATTAGGGTTAGGTTTAGGGTGAGGGTTAGGGTTAGGGTTAGGGTTAGTTTTGCGTTAGGGTTAAGGTTAGGGTTTGGGTTAGGTTTAGGTTTACGTTATGGTTAGGGTTAGTGTTAGGGTTAGGGTTAGGGTTTAGGGTTAATTAGGGTTAGGGTTAGTGTTAGGTGTAGGGTTAGGTTAGTTTTAGTGTGGGTATGGGTTAGGGTTAGGGTTAGGGTTAGGGTTCGGGTTTGGTTATGGTTAGTGTTAGGGTTAGTGTTAGGATTAGGGTTAGGTTTAGGGATAGGGCTAAGTTTTAGGGTTAGCGTTACGGTTGGGATTAGGTTTAGCGTTAGGGTTAGGGTTAGGGTTAGTGTTAGAGTTAGTTTTGCGTTACATTTTGGGTAGGGTTAGGGTTAGGGTTAGGTTTGCGTTACGGTAAGGCTTAGGGTTAGGGTTAGGGTAAGGGTTAGAGTTAGGTTTGCGTTTGGGTAGGTTTAGGGTTAGGTTTAGGATTAGGGTTAGGGTTAGGGTTAGGTTGTCGTTACGGTTATAGTTAAGGTTAGGGTTAGTGTTAGGGTTTAGGTTTAGGGTTAGGGTTAGCGTTAGAGTTAGGGTTAGGTTTTAGGGTTAGGTTTGCATTAGGTTGAGGGTTAGGGTTAGGGTTATGTTTCCGTTACGGTTATGGTAAGGGTTAGGCTTATGGTTAGGTTTTCGTTAGGGTTAGGGTTAAGGTTAGTTTTAAGTTTAGGGTTAGGGTTAGGGTTACGGTTAGGGTTAGGTTTAGGGTTAGTGTTAGGTTTAGGGTTAGGTTTAGGGTTAGGGTAATTGTTAGGTTTAGGGTTAGCTTTGCGTTAGGGTTAGGGTTAGGGTTAGGGTTAGGGTTAGGTTTGCGTTAGGGTTAGGGTTAGGGTTAGGGTAAGGTTTAGGGTTAAGTTTGCGTTATGGTTAGGGTTAGGGTTAGTGTTAGGGTTATGGTTAGGTTTATGGTTAGGGTTAGCGTTAGGGTTTGGATTAGGCTTAGTTAACGTTAGAGTTAGGGTTAGGCTTAGGGTTAGGGTTTAGGGTTAAGTTTTAGTTTAGTGTTAGGTTTAGTGTTTTAGGGTTAGGGTTAGGGTTAGGGTTAGGGTTAGGTTTGCGTTATGGTTAGGGTTTGGGTTAGGATTTAGGGTTAGGTTTTTCTTTAGGTTTAGGGTTAGGGTTAGTGTTATGTTTCCGTTAGGGTTAGGGTTAGGGTCAGGTTTAGGGTTAGGTTTGCGTTAGGGTTGGGGTTAAGGGTAGTTATAAGGTTAGGGTTAGGCTTAGAGTTAGGGTTAGTTTTAGGTTTGATTAGGGTTAGGGTTAGGGTTAGGATTAGGGTTAGGGTTAGGTTTGCGTTAGGGTTAGCGTTAGGGTTAGTTTTTGTGTTAGGGTTAGGGTTAGGGTTACGTTTGTGTTAGGGTTAGGGTTAGGGTTAGGTTTAAGTTTATGTTAGGTTTAGGGTTAGGTTTAGGGTTAGGTTTGCGTTAGGGTTAGGCTTAGGGTTAGGGTTAGGGTTAGGGTTAGGTTTAGGGTTAGGGTTAGGGTTAGGGATAGGTTTGAGTTAGGGATATGGTTAGGATTAGGGTTAGTGTTAGGGTTTAGGGTTAGGGTTAGGGTTAGGGTTAGGATTTATTGTAAGGTTTGCGTTAGGTTTAGTGTTAGGGTTAGGTTTATGTTTCCGTTAGGGTTAGGGTTAGGCTTATGGTTAGGTTTGCGTTAGGGATATGGTTAAGGTTAGTTTTAAAGTTAGGGTTTGGATTAGGGTTAGGGTTAGGGTTAGGGTTAGGGTTAGGTTTAGGGTGAGGGTTAGGGTTAGGGTTAGGGTTAGGTTTGCGTTAGGGTTAAGGTTAGGGTTTGGGTTATGGTTAGGTTAACGTTATGGTTAGGGTTAGGGTTAGGGTTAGCGTTAGGTTTAGTTTTGCGTTAGGGTCAGGGTTAGGGTTTGGTTTAGGGTTAGGGTTAGGGTTAGGTTTGCGTTAGGATTATGGTTAGTGTTAGTGTTAGGGTTTAGGGTTAGGGTTAGGGTTAGGGTTAGAGTTAGGGTTAGGTTTGCTTTAGGTTTAAGGTTAGGGTTAGTGTTATGTTTCCGTTAGGGTTAGGGTTACGGTTAAGTTTAGGGTTAGGTTTGCGTTAGGGTTAGGGTTAGGGTTAGGGTTAGGGTTAGGGTTAGGGTTTAGGGTTAGGGTTAGTGTTAGGTGTAGGGTTAAGTTAGGTTTAGGGTGGGTATGGGTTAGGGTTAGGGTTAGGGTTAGGGTTCGGGTTTGGTTATGGTTAGTGTTAGGGTTAGTGTTAGGATTAGGGTTAGGTTTAGGGATAGGGCTAAGTTTTAGGGTTAGCGTTACGGTTCGGATTAGGTTTTGCGTTAGGGTTAGGGTTAGGGTTAGTGTTAGAGTTAGTTTTGCGTTACATTTAGGGTAGGGTTAGGATTAGGGTTAGGTTTGCGTTACGATAAGGCTTAGGGTTAGGGTTAGGGTTAGGGTTAGGGTTAGGTTTGCGTTATTGTAGGGTTAGGGTTAGGTTTAGGATTAGGGTTAGGGTTAGGGTTAGGTTGGCGTTATGGTTATAGTTAAGGTTAGGGTTAGTGTTAGGGTTTAGGGTTAGGGTTAGGGTTAGGGTTAGAGTTAGGGTTAGGATTTAGGGTTAGGTTTGCATTAGGTTGAGGGTTAGCGTTAGGGTTATGTTTCCGATACGGTTAGGGTAAGGGTTAGGCTTATGGTTAGGTTTTCGTTAGGGTTAGGGTTAAGGTTAGTTTTAAGTTTAGGGTTAGCGTTAGGGTTACGGTTAGGGTTAGGGTTAGGGTTAGTGTTAGGTTTAGGGTTAGTTTTAGGGTTAGGGTTATGGTTAGGTTTAGGGTTAGCTTTGCGTTAGGGTTAGGGTTAGGGTTTGGGTTAGGGTTAGGGTTAGGGTTAGGTTTGCGTTAGGGTTAGGGTTAGGGTTAGGGTAAGGTTTAGGGTTAAGTTTGCGTTATGGTTAGGGTTAGGGTTAGTGTTACCGTTATGGTTAGGTTTATGGTTAGGGTTAGGGTTACGGTTTGGTTTAGGCTTAGTTAACTTTAGGGTTAGGGTTAGGGTTAAGGTTAGGGTTTAGGGTAAAGTTTCAGTTTAGGGTTAGGTTTAGTGTTTTAGGGTTAGGGTTAGTGTTAGGGTTAGGTTAGGGTTAGGGTTAGGTTACCGTTAGGGTTAGGGATAGGTTTAGGGTTAGGGTTAGAGTTAGGGTTAGGTTTGCGTTAGGGTTAGTTTTAGGGTTAGGGTTAGGGTTAGGTTTGCGTTAGGGTTATGGTTAGGGTTACGGTTATTGTTAGGGTTTATATTTGGGGTTAGGGTTAGGGTTAGGATTTAGGGTTAGATTTTCTTTAGGTTTAGGTTTAGGGTTAGTGTTATGTTTCCGTTAGGGTTAGGTTTAGGGTTAGGTTTGCGTTAGGGTTGGAGTTAAGGTTAGTTATAAGGTTAGGGTTAGGGTTAGGGTTAGGTTTAGGGTTAGGTTTATGGTTAGGGTTAGGGTTTGGGTTAGGCTTAGTTAACGTTAGGGTTAGGGTTAGGTTTCCGTTAGGGTTAGGGTTTGGGTTAGGGTTAGGTTTAGAGTTAGGGTTAGGTTTGCATTAGGGTTAATGTTAGGGTTTGCGTTAGGGTTAGGTTTGCGTTAGGTTTATGGTTAGTGTTACGGTTAGTGTTAGGGTTTATGATTCGGGTTAAGATTAGGGTTCGGATTTAGGGTTAGGTTTGCTTTAGGTTTAGGTTTAGTGTTAGTGTTATGTTTCCGTTAGGGTTAGGGTTAGGGTTAGGTTTATGGTTAGGTTTGCGTTAGGGTTGGGGTTAAAGTTAGTTATAAGGTTAGGGTTAGGGTTATGGTTAGGGTCAGGTTTAGGTTTGATTAGAGTTAGGGTTAGGGTTAGGGTTAGGGTTAGGGTTAGGGTTAGGGTTAGGGTTAGGCTTAGGGTTAGGGTTAGGGTTAGGGTTAGGGTTAGGCTTAGGTTTGCGTTAGGTTCACGGTTAGGGTTAGGGTTAGGGTTAGGGTTAGGGTTAGGTTTAGGGTTAGGGTTAGGGTTATGTTTCCGTTAGGGTTAGGGTTAGGCTTATGGTTAGGTTTGCGTTAGGGTTAGGGTTAATGTTAGTGTTAAGGTTAGGGTTAGGGTTAGGGTTAGGGTTAGGGATAGCGTTAAGGTTAGGTTTAGGGTTAGGGTTAGGGTTAGGGTTAGGGTTATGGTTAGGGTTAGGGTTAGGTTTGCGTTAGGGTTAGGGTTACGGTTAGGGTTAGGGTTAGGGTTAGGGTTAGGTTTAGGGTTAGGGTTAGTGTTAGATTGCGTTAGGGTTAGGGTTAGGGTTAGGGTTATGTTTAGGGTTAGGTTTGCGTTAGGGTTAGGGTTAGGGTTAGGGTTAGGGTTAGGGTAAGGGTTAGGGTTAGGGTTAGGGTTGGGTTAGGGTTAGGTTAACGTTAGGGTTAGGGTTAGGGTTAGGGTTAGGGTTAGGTTTAGGGTTGGGTTAGGGTTAGGTTAACGTTAGGGTTAGGGTTAGGGTTAGGGTAAGGGTTAGGGTTAGGGTTAGGGTTGGGTTAGGGTTAGGTTAACGTTAGGGTTAGGGTTAGGGTTAGGGTTAGGGTTTAGGGTTAAGTTTCGATTTAGGGTTAGGTTTAGACTTTTAGGTTTAGGGTTAGTGTTAAGGTTAGGGTTAGGGTTAGGTTTGCGTTAGGTTCAGGGTTAGGGTTAGGTTTAGGGTTAGGGTTAGGGTTAGGGTTAGGGTTAGGGTTAGTTTTTCATTAGGTATAGGGTTATGTTTAGGGTTAGAGTTAGGGTTAGGGTTAGGTTTTCGTTAGGATTATGATTAGGGTTAGTGTTAGTGTTAGTTTTTAGGGATAGGGTTCGCGTTAGGTTAGCGTTAGTGTTAGGGTTAGGGTTAGGGTTTGGCTTTAGGGTTAGGTTAGGGTTAGGGTCAGGGTTAGGTTTGATTAGGGTTAGGTTTTCGTTAGTGTTAGGGTTAGGGTTTAGGGTTAAGTTTAGGTTTAGGGCTACGTTTAGTGTTAGGGTTAGGGTTAGGGTTATGGTTAGGTTTCGGGATAGGTTTAGCGTTACTTTTAGGTTCAGTGTTAGGGTTAGGTTTAGGGTTATGTTTAGGGTTAGAGTTAGGTTTAGGGTTAGATTTATGACTAGGTTAGGTTTAGGTTTAGGGTTAGGTTTAGGTTTGCGTTAGGGTTAGGGTTAGGTTTAGTTTTAGGTTTACGGTTATGGTTAGGGTTACGTTTGTGTTAGGGTTAGGGTTACGTTTACGTTAGGGTTAGTGTTAGCGTTAGGGTTAGGTTTAGGGTTATCTTTGCGTTAGGGTTAGGGTTAGGGTTAGGATTAGGGTTATGTTTAGGGTTAGGTTTGCGTTAGGGTTAGGGTTAGGTTTAGGGTTTAGGGTTAAGTTTAGGTTTAGGGCTAGTTTTATTGTTAGGGTTAGGGTTAGGGTTATGGTTAAGGTTCGGGTTAGGGTTAGGTTTATTTTTTGGTTTAGTATTTGGGTTAGGTTTAGGGTTAGGGTTAGAGTTTAGGGTTCAGTTTTGGTTTAGGGTTAGGTTTAGTGTTTTAAGGTTAGGGTTAGTGTTAGGGTTAGGGTTAGGGTTAGTTTTGCGTTAGGGTCAGGGTTAGGGTTAGGGTTAGTGTTAGGGCTAGGGTTAGGTTTGCGTTATGTTTAGGGTTAGGGTTAGGGTTAGGTTTGCGTTAGGGTTATGGTTAGGGTTAGTGTTAGAGTATATGGTTGGGGTTAGGGTTAGGGTTAAGATTAGGATTTATGGTTAGGTTTGCTTTAGGTTTAGGGTTAGGTTTAGTGTTATGTTTCCGTTAGTGTTAGGGTTAGGGTTAGGTTTAGGGTTCGGTTTGCATTAGGGTTGGGGTTAAGGTTAGTTTTAAGGTTAGGGTTAGGGTTAGGTTTAGGGTTAGTTTTAGGTTTGATTAGGGTTAGGGTTAGGGTTAGTTTTAAGGTTAGGGTTAGGGTTAGGGTTAGGGTTAGGGTTTAGGGTTAGGGTTAGTGTTAGGGTTAGGGTTAGTGTTAGGGTTAGGGTTAGGGTTTGGGTTAGGTTTGCGTTAGGGTCAGGGTTAGGGTTAGGGTTAGGGTTATGACTAAGTTTAGTTTTGTGTTAGGGTTAGGGTTAGGGTTAGGGTTAGTTTTAGGGTTAGGGTTAGGGTTAGGGTTAGGTTTGCGTTAGTTTTATGGCTAGGGTTGGGGTTAAGTTTTGGTTTATGGTTAGGTTTAGTGTTTTAGATTTAGTGTTAGTGTTAGGGTTATGGTTAGCGTTTGGGTTAGGTTTCGTTAGGGTTAGGGTGACGGTTAGGGTTAGGGTTAGGTTTGCGTTATGGTTAGAGTTACGGTTAGGGTTAGGTTTGTGTTAGGGTTATGGTTAGGGTTAGGGTTAGTGTTAGAGTTTATGGTTGGGGTTATGGTTAGGGTTAGCATTTAGGGTTTGGTTTGCTTTAGGTTTAGGGTTAGGGTTAGTGTTATGTTTACGTTAGGGTAAGGGTTAGGTTTAGGTTTAGGGTTCAGTTTGCATTAGGGTTGGGGTTACGGTTAGTTTTAAGATTAGGGTTAGGGTTAGGGTTAGGGTTAGGGTTAGGTTTAGGTTTGATTAGGGTTAGGGTTAGGGTTAGTTTTAGGGTTAGGTTTAGGGTTAGTGTTACTTTTGCGTTAGGGTTAGGGTTATGGTTAGTGTTAGGTTTACAATAGGGTTATGGCTAGTGTTAGGGTTAGGTTTAGCGTTAGCTTTGCGTTAGGGATAGGGTTAGGGTTAGGTTTAGGGTTAGGTTTGCGATAGCGTTAGGGTTAGGCTTAGGGTTTAGGGTTAAGTTTAGGTTTAGGGCTAGGTTCAGTGTTAGAGTTAGGGTTAGTGTTATGGTTAGGGATAGGTTTAGGGTTAGGGTTAGTTTTAGGTTTAGTGTTAGGGTTAGGTTTAGGGTTATGTTTAGGGTTAGAGATCGGGTTAGGGTTAGGTTTGCGTTAGGGTTATGCTTAGGGTTAGGGTTAGTGTTAGAGTTTATGGTTGGGGATAGGGTTAGGGTTAGGGTTAGGATTTAGGGTTAGTTTTGCTTTAGGTTTAGGGTTAGGTTTAGTGTTATGTTACCGTTAGGGTTAGGGTTAGGGTTAGGTTAGGTTTCGGTTTGCATTAGGGTTGGGGTTAAGGTTAGTTTTAGGGTTAGTGTTAGGGTTAGGGTTAGGGTTAGGTTTAGGTTTGATTAGGGTTAGGGTTACGGTTAGTTTTAGGGTTAGGGTTAGGGTTAGGGTTACTTTTGCATTAGGGTTAGGGTTAGGGTTATGGTTAGGTTTACATTATGGTTATGGTTAGGGTTCAGGTTAGGTTTAGGTTTAGCTTTGCGTTAGGGTCAGGGTTAGGGTTAGGGTTAGGGTTAGGTTTGCGTTAGGGTAAGGGTTTAGGGTTAAGTTTAGGTTTAGGGCTAGGTTCAGTGTTAGTGTTAGGGTTAGGGTTATGGTTATCGTTAGGTTAGGGTTAGGGTTAGTTTTAGGTTTAGTGTTAGGGTTAGGTTTAGGGTTATGTTTAGGGTTAGAGTTAGGGTTAGGGTTAGTTTTACGGTTAGGGTTAGGGTTAGAGTTAGGATTAGGGTTTGGGTTAGGAATAGGTTAGCGTTAGGGTTAGGGTTAGGTTTACGGTTAGGGTTCGGGTTCGGGTTCCGGTTCGGGTTTGGGTTCAGGTTCGGGATGGGGTTCGGGTTCGTGTTTGGGTTCAGGTTCGGGTTAAGGTTAGGGTTAGGGTAAGATTTAGGGTTTGTGTTAGGGTTAGTTTTGCGTTACATTTACAGTAGGTTTACGGTTAGGGTGAGGTTTGCGTTAGGGTAAGTCTTAGGGTTACGGTTAGGATAGGGTTAGGGTTAGGTTGGTGTTAGGGTTAGGGTTACGGTTAGGGTTAGGATTTAGGGTAAGGATTAGTGTTAGGGGTGGGTTATGTTTCCGTTACGGTTAGGGTTAGGCTTATGGTTAGCTTTGCGTTAGGGTTAGGGTTAAGGTTAGTGTTAAGGTTAGGGTTAGGGTTAGGGTTAGGGTTAGGGTTAGTGTTAGGTTTGCGTTAGGTTTAGGGTTAGGGTTAGGGTTAGGTTTCTGTTAGTGTTAGGGTTAGGTTTAGGGTTAGCGTTAGGGTTAGATTAGGTTTAGGGTTAGGTTTGCGTTATGGTTAGTGTTAGGGTTAGGGTTAGGGTAGGGTTAGGTTTGCGTTAGGGTTAGGGTTAGGTTTAGGGTTAGGTTTAGGGTTAGGATTAGGGTTAGGCTTAGGTTTAGGGTTAGGGTTAATGTTAGGTTTAGGGCTAGGTTTGCGTTAGGGTTAGGATTAGGGTTAGGGTTAGGGTTAAGGTTAGGGTTAGGTTTAGGGTTAGGTTTGCGTTAGGGTTATGGTTAGGGTTAGGGTTATGTTTAGGGTTAGGTTTGCGTTAGGGTTAGGGTTAGTGTTAGGGTTAGGGTTAAGTTTAGGGTTAGGGTTAGGTTTAGTGTTTTATGGTTAGTGTTAGTGTTAGGGTTAGGGTTAGGGTTAGGGTTTAGGATTAACTTTTGTTTTAGTGTTAGTTTTAGAGTTTTCGTTTTAGGGTTAGTGTTAGGGTAAGGGTTAGGGTTCGGTTTGCGTTAGGGTCAGGGTTAGCGTTAGGGTTAGGGTTAGGGTTAGTTTTGCGTTAGGTTAAGGGTTAGGTTTAGGTTTAGGGTTAGGGTTGGGGTTAGGTTTTCGTTAGGATTATGATTAGGGTTAGTGTTAGTGTTAAGATTTAGGGTTAGGGTTAGCGTTAGGTTAGCGTTAGGGTTATGGTTAGGGTTAGAGTTAGGGTTAGGGTTAGGATTTGGGGTTAAGTTTGCGTTAGGGTTAGGGTTAGGGTTAGGGTTAGGGTTAGGTTTCCGTTAGGGTTATGGTAAGGGTTACGGTTAGTGTTAGGGTTTATTGTTGTGTTAGGGTTAGGGTTAGGGTAAGGGTTAGGATTTAGGGTTAGGTTTGCTTTAGGTTTAGGGTTAGGGTTAGTGTTATGTTTCCATTAGGGTTACGGTTAGGGTCAGGTTTAGGGTTAGGTTTGCGTTAAGGTTAGGGTTAAGGGTAGTTATAAGTTTAGGGTTAGTGTTAGGGTTAGGGTTAGTTTTAGGTTTGATTAGGGTTAGGGTTAGCGTTAGGGTTAGGTTTAGGTTTGCGTTAGGGTTAGGGTTAGGGTTAGGGTTAGGTTTAGGGTTAAATTTCCGTTAGGGTTAGGGTTATGGTTAGGGTAAGGGTTATGGTTGGGTTTATGGTTAGGGTTAGGGTTAGGGTTTGGGTTAGGCTTAGTTAACGTTAGAGTTAGGGTTAGGGTTAGGGTTAGGGTTTAGGGTTAAGTTTTAGTTTAGTGTTAGGTTTAGTGTTTTAGGGTTAAGGTTAATGTTAGGGTTAGGGTTAGGCGTAGGTTTAGGTTTCCGTTAGGGTTAGGGTTAGGGTTAGGGTTAGGGTTAGGGTTAGTGTTAGGGTTAGGTTTGCGTTAGGGTTAAGGTTAGGGTTTGGATTTAGGGTTAGGTTTGCTTTAGGTTTTGGGTTAGGGTTAGTGTTATGTTTCCGTTAGTGTTAGGGTTTGGGTCAGGTTTAGGGTTAGGTTTGCGTTAGGGTTGGGGTTAGGGTTAGGGTTAGTTTTAGTTTTGATTAGGGTTAGAGTTAGGGTTAGGTTTAGGGTTAGGTTTGCGTTAGGGTTAGCGTTAGGGTTAGTTTTAGGGTTAGGGTTAGGGTTAGGGTTAGGTTTGCGTTAGGGTTAGGGTTAAGGTTAGGGTTAGGGTTAGGGTTACTTTTAGGTTTAGTGTTAGGGTTAGGTTTAGGGTTATGGTTAGGGTTAGAGTTAGGTTTAGGGTTAGATTTATGATTAGGTTAATTTAGGTTTAGGGTTAGGGTTAGGTTTATTGTTTGGGTTAGGGTTAGGTTAGCGTTAGGGTTAGGGTTAAGGTTAGTGTTATGCTTTAGGGTTAAGTTTAGGTTTATGTTTAGGGTTAACGTTAGGTTTTGGGTTAGGGTTAGGTTAACGTTAGGGTTAGGGTTAGGTTTAGGGTTTAGGTTTAAGTTTTGGTTTAGGTTTAGGTTTCGTGTTTTAGGGTTAGGGTTAGGGTTAGGGTTAGGGTTAGGGTTAGGTTTGCATTATGGTTAAGGTCAGGGTTAGGGTTAGGTTTACGTCAGGGTTATGGTTAGGGTTAGTTTTAGTGTTAGTGTTTTACAGTTGTGGTTAGGGTTAGGGTTAGGGTTAGGGTTAGGATTTAGGGTTAGGTTTGCGTGAGGGTTAGGGTTAGGGTTAGTTTAGGTTTAGGTTATGGTTAGGGTTACGTTTGTGTTAGGGTTAGGGTTAGTGTTAGGGTTAGGGTTAGGTCTACGTTAGCGTTAGGGTTAGCGTTAGAGTTAGGTTTAGGGTTATCTTTGCGTTAGGGTTAGGGTTAGGGTTAGGGTTAGGTTTAGGGTTAGGTTTATGGTTAGGGTTAGGGTTTGGGTTAGGCTTGGTTAACGTTAGGGTTAGGGTTAGGTTTCCGTTAGGGTTAGGGTTTGGGTTAGGGTTAGGGTTAGAGTTAGGGTTAGGTTTGCATTAGGGTTAATGTTAGGGTTTGCGTTTGGGTTAGGTTTGCGTTAGGGTTATGGTAGTGTTACGGTTAATGTTAGGGTTTATGATTCGAGTTAAGATTAGGGTTCGGATTTAGGGTTAGGTTTGCTTTAGGTTTAGGTTTAGTGTTAGTGTTATGTTTCCGTTAGGGTTAGGGTTAGGGTTAGGTTTATGGTTAGGTTTGCGTTAGGGTTGGGGTTAAGGTTAGTTATAAGGTTAGGGTTAGGGTTATGGTTAGGGTCAGGTTTAGGTTTGATTAGAGTTAGGGTTAGGGTTAGGGTTAGGGTTAGGTTAGGGTTAGGGTTAGGGTTAGGGTTAGGGTTAGGGTTAGGGTTAGGTTTGCGTTAGGTTCACGGTTAGGGTTAGGGTTAGGGTTAGGGTTAGGGTTAGGGTTAGGGTTATGTTTCCGTTAGAGTTAGGGTTAGGCTTATGGTTAGGTTTGCGTTAGGGTTAGGGTTAATGTTAGTGTTAAGGTTATGGTTAGGGTTAGGGTTAGGGTTAGGGATAGCGTTAAGGTTAGGTTTAGGGTTAGGGTTAGAGTTAGGGTTAGGGTTAGGGTTAGGGTTAGGTTTGCGTTAGGGTTAGGGTTAGGGTTAGGGTTAGGGTTAGGGTTTAGGGGTAAGTTTCGGTTTAGGGTTAGGTTTGGACTTTTAGGTTTAGGGTTAGTGTTAGGGTTAGGGTTAGGGTTAGGTTTGCGTTAGGTTCAGGGTTAGGGTTAGGGTTAGGGTTAGGGTTAGGGTTAGGGTTAGTTTTTCATTAGTTATAGGGTTATCTTTAGGGTTAGAGTTAGGGTTAGGGTTAGGTTTTCGTTAGGATTATGATTAGGGTTAGTGTTAGTGTTAGTTTTTAGGGATAGGGTTCGCGTTAGGTTATCGTTAGTGTTAGGGTTAGGGTTAGGGTTTGGCTTTAGGGTTAGGTTAGGGTTAGGGTCAGGGTTAGGTTTGATTAGGGTTAGGTTTGCGTTAGGGTTAGGGTTAGGGTTTAGGGTTAAGTTTAGGTTTAGGGCTAGGTTTAATGTTAGGGTTAGGGTTAGGGTTATGGTTAGGTTTCGGGTTAGGGTTAGCGTTACTTTTATGTTCAGTGTTAGGGTTAGGTTTAGGGTTATGGTTAGGGTTAGAGTTAGGTTTAGGGTTAGATTTATGACTAGGTTAGGTTTAGGTTTAGGGTTAGGTTTAGGTTTGCGTTAGGGTTAGGGTTAGGTTTAGTTTTAAGTTTACGGTTATGGTTAGGGTTACGTTTGTGTTAGGGTTAGGGTTAGGGTTAGGGTTAGGTTTACGTTAGGGTTAGTGTTAGCGTTAGGGTTAGGTTTAGGGTTATCTTTGCGTTAGTGTTAGGGTTAGGGTTAGGGTTAGTTTTAGGGTTAGGTTTGCGTTAGGGTTAGGTTTAGGTTTAGGATTTATGGTTAAGTTTAGGTTTAGGGCTAGTTTTATTGTTAGGGTTAGGGTTAGGGTTATGGTTAAGGTTCGGGTTAGGGTTAGGTTTATTTTTTGGTTTAGTGTTTGGGTTAGGGTTCGGGTTAGGGTTTGTGTTTAGGGTTCAGTTTTGGTTTAGGGTTAGGTTTAGTGTTTTAAGGTTAGGGTTAGTGTTAGGGTTAGGGTTAGGGTTAGTTTTGCGTTAGGGTCAGGGTTAGGGTTAGGGTTAGTGTTAGGGCTAGGGTTAGGTTTGCGTTATGTTTAGGGTTAGGGTTAGGGTTAGGTTTGCGTTAGGGTTATGGTTAGGGTTAGTGTTAGAGTATATGGTTGGGGTTAGGGTTAGGGTTAAGATTAGGATTTATGGTTAGGTTTGCTTTAGGTTTAGGGTTAAGGTTAGTGTTATGTTTCCGTTAGTGTTAGGCTTAGGGTTAGGTTTAGGGTTCGGTTTGCATTAGGGTTGGGGTTAAGGTTAGTTTTAAGGTTAGGGTTAGGGTTAGGTTTAGGGTTAGTTTTAGTATTGATTAGGGTTAGTGTTAGGGTTAGTTTTAGGGTTAGGGTTAGGGTTAGGGTTACTTTTGCGTTAGGGTTAGTGTTAGGGTTAGGTTTAGTGTTAGGTTTCCGTTAGGGTTAGGGTTAGGTTTAGGGTTTAGGGTTAAGTTAAATTTAGGGCTAGTTTTAGTGTTAGGGTTAGGGTTGGGTTTATGGTTAGGGTTCGGTTTAGGGTTAGGGTTATTTTTTGGTTTAGTGTAAGGGTTAGGGTTAGGGTTAGGGTTATGGTTTAGAGTTAAGTTTTGGTTTAGTGTTAGGTTTAGTGTTTTAGGGTTAGGGTTAGTGTTAGGGTTAGGGTTTGGGTTAGGTTTGCATTAGGGTCAGGGTTAGGGTTAGGGTTAGGGTTATGTCTAAGGTTAGTTTTGTGTTAGGGTTAGGGTTAGGGTTAGGGTTAATTTTAGGGTTAGGGTTAGGGTTAGGGTTAGGTTTGCGTTAGTTTTATGGCTAGGGTTGGGGTTAAGTTTTAGTTTATGGTTAGGTTTAGTGTTTTAGATTTAGTGTTAGTGTTAGGGTTATGGTTAGCGTTAGGGTTAGGTTTCGTTAGGGTTAGGGTGACGGTTAGGTTTATGGTTAGGTTTGCGTTATGGTTAGGGTTACGGTTAGGGTTAGGTTTGTGTTAGGGTTATGGTTAGGGTTAGGGTTAGTGTTAGAGTTTATGATTGGGGTTAGGGTTAGGGTTAGCATTTAGGGTTTGGTTTGCTTTAGGTTTAGGGTTAGGGTTAGTGTTATGTTTACGTTAGGGTAAGGGTTAGGTTTAGGTTTAGGGTTCAGTTTGCATTAGGGTTGGGGTTAAGGTTAGCTTTAAGATTAGGGTTAGGGTTAGGGTTAGGGTTAGGGTTAGGTTTAGGTTTGATTAGGGTTAGGGTTAGGGTTAGTTTTAGGGTTAGGTTTAGGGTTAGTGTTACTTTTGCGTTAGGGTTAGGGTTATGGTTAGTGTTAGGTTTACAATAGGGTTATGGCTAGTGTTAGGGTTAGGTTTAGCGTTAGCTTTGCGTTAGGGATAGGGTTAGGGTTAGGTTTAGGGTTAGGTTTGCGATAGGGTTAGGGTTAGTGTTTAGGGTTAAGTTTAGGTTTAGGGCTAGGTTCAGTGTTAGAGTTAGGGTTAGTGTTATGGTTAGGGATAGGTTTAGGGTTAGGGTTAGTTTTAGGTTTAGTGATAGGGTTAGGTTTAGGGTTATGTTTAGGGTTAGAGATGGGGTTAGGGTTAGGTTTGCGTTAGGGTTATGCTTAGGGTTAGGGTTAGTGTTAGAGTTTATGGTTGGGGATAGGGTTAGTGTTAGGGTTAATATTTAGGGTTAGTTTTGCTTTAGGTTTAGGGTTAGGTTTAGTGTTATGTTACCGTTCGGGTTAGGGTTAGGGTTAGGTTAGGGTTTGGTTTGCATTAGGGTTGGGGTTAAGGTTAGTTTTAGGGTTAGGGTTAGGGTTAGGGTTAGGTTTAGGTTTGATTAGGGTTAGGGTTAGGGTTAGTTTTAGGGTTAGGGTTAGGGTTAGGGTTACTTTTGCGTTAGGGTTAGGGTTACGGTTAGGTTTACATTATGGTTATGGTTAGGGTTCAGGTTAGGTTTAGGTTTAGCTTGGCGTTAGGGTCAGGGTTAGGGTTAGGGTTAGGGTTAGGTTTGCGTTAGCGTAAGGGTTTAGGGTTAAATTTAGGTTTAGGGCTAGGTTCTGTGTTAGTGTTAGGGTTAGGGTTATGGTTATCATTAGGTTAGGGTTAGGGTTAGTTTTAGGTTTAGTGTTAGGGTTAGGTTTAGGGTTATGTTTATGGTTAGAGTTAGGGTTAGGGTTAGTTTTACAGTTAGGGTTAGGGTTAGAGTTAGGATTAGGGTTTGGGTTAGGAATAGGTTAGCGTTAGGGTTAGGGTTAGGTTTACGGTTAGGGTTCGGGTTCGGGTTCCGGTTCGGGTTTGGGTTCAGGTTCGGGTTAGGGTTCGGGTTCGTGTTTGGGTTCAGGTTCGGGTTAAGTTTAGGGTTAGGGTAAGATTTAGGGTTTGTGTTAGGGTTAGTTTGGGTTAGGGTTAGGGTTAGGTTGAGGTTTGCTTTAGGGTTAGGGTTAGGGTTAGGGTTTGGTTTAGGGTTAGGTTTGCGTTAGGGTTAGGGTTTGGGTTAGGGTTAGGGTAAGGGTTAGGGTTAGGGTTAGGGTTTGGGTTAGGGTTAGGTTAACTTTAGGGTTAGGGTTAGGGTTAGGGTTAGGGTTTAGGGTTAAGTTTTGGTTTAGGGTTAGGTTTACACTTTTAGGTTTAGGGTTAGTGTTAGGGTTAGGGTTTAGGGTTAAGTTTCGGTTTAGGGTTAGGTTTAGACTTTTAGGTTTAGGGTTAGTGTTAGGGATAGGGTTAGGGTTAGGGTTAGGTTTGCGTTCAGTTCACGGTTAGGGATATGGTTAGGATTAGGGTTAGATTTGCTTTAGGTATAGGGTTAGGTTTAGGGTTAGAGTTAGGGTTAGGGTTAGGTTTTCGTTAGGATTATGATTAGGGTTATTGTTAGTGTTAGTTTTTAGGGTTAGGGTTAGCGTTAGGTTAGCGTTAGGGTTAGGGTTAGGGTTAGGGTTATGGTTAGGATTTAGGGTTAGGTTAGTGTTAGGGTCAGGGTTAGGTTTGATTAGGGTTAGGTTTGCGTTAGGGTTAGGGTTAGGGTTAGGGTTTAGGGTTAATTTTAGGTTTAGGGCTAGGTTTAGTGTTAGGGTTAGGGTTAGAGTTATGGTTAGGTTTCGGGTTAGGGTTAGGGTTACTTTTAGGTTTAGTGTTAGGGTTAGATTTAGGGTTATGGTTAAGGTTAGAGTTAGGTTTAGGGTTAGATTTATGATTAGGTTAGGTTTAGGTTTAGGGTTAGGGTTAGGTTTATTGTTTGTGTTAGGGTTAGGTTAGCGTTAGGGTTAGGGTTAGGGTTATGCTTTAGGGTTAAGCTTAGGTTTATGGTTAGGGTTAGGGTTAGGTTTTGGGTTAGGGTTAGGTTAACGGTAGGGTTAGGGTTAGGGTTAGGGTTAGGGTTTAGTTTTAAGTTTTGGTTAAGTGTTAGGTTTCGTGTTTTAGGGTTAAGGTTAGTGTTAGTGTTAGGATTAGGGTTAGGGTTAGCGTTAGGTTTCCGTTAGGGTTAGGGTTAGGGTTAGGGTTAGGGTTAGGGTTAGGGTTAGGTTTAGGGTTAGGGTTAGGTTTGCATTATGGTTAAGGTTAGGGTTAGGGTTAGGTTTTCGTTAGGGTTATGGTTATGGCTAGTGTTAGTGTTAGGGTTTAACGGTTGTGGTTAGGGTTAGGGTTAGGGTTAGGGTTAGGTTTTAGGGTTAGGTTTGCGTTAGGGTTGGGGTTAAGGTTAGTTTTAAGGTTAGGGTTACGGTTAGGGTTAGGGTTAGGTTTAGGTTTGATTAGGGTTAGGGTTAAGGTTAGGGTTAGTGTTAGGGTTAGGTTTAGGGTTATCTTTGCGTTAGGGTTAGGGTTATGGTTAGGTTTAGGTTTGCGTTAGGGTTAGGGTTAAGTTTAGGGTTTAGGGTTAAGTTTAGGTTCAGGGCTAGTTTTATTGTTAGGGTTAGGGTTAGGGTTATGGTTAAGGTTCGGGTTAGGGTTAGGGTTATTTTTTGGTTTAGTGTTTGGGTTAGGGTTAGTGTTAGGGTTAGGGTTAGAGTTTATGGTTCAGTTTTGGTTTAGGGTTAGGTTTAGTGTTTTAGGGTTAGGGTTAGTGTTAGTGTTAAGGTTAGGGTTAGTTTTGCGTTAGGGTCAGGGTTAGGGTTAGGGTTAGTGTTAGGGCTAGGGTTAGGTTTGCGTTATGTTTAGGGTTAGGGTTAGGGTTAGGTTTGCGTTAGGGTTATGGTTAGGGTTAGTGTTAGAGTATATGGTTGTGGTTAGGATTAGGGTTAGTATTAGGATTTAGGGTTAGGTTTGCTTTAGGTTTAGGGTTAGGGTTAGTGTTATATTTCCGTTAGTGTTAGGGTTAGGGTTAGGTTCGGGTTCGGTTTGAATTAGGGTTGGGGTTAAGGTTAGTTTTAAGGTTAGGGTTAGGGATAGGTTTAGGGTTAGGTTTACGTTTTATTAGGGTTAGGGTTAGGGTTAGTTTTAGGGTTAGGGTTAGGGTAAGGGTTAAGTTTACATTTGGGTTATGGTTATGGTTACGGTTAGGTTTATTGTTAGCTTTGCGTTAGGGTTAGGGTTAGGGTTAGGTTTAGTGTTAGGTTTGCGTTAGGGTTAGGGTTAGGGTTAGGGTTTAGGGTTAAGTTTAAGTTTAGGGCTAGTTTTAGTGTTAGGGTTAGGGTGGGGGGTATGGTTAGGGTTCGGTTTAGGGCTAGGATTATTTTTTGTTTAGTGTTATGGTTAGGGTTAGGGTTAGGGTTATGGTTTAGGGTTAAGTTTTGGTTTACGGTTAGGTTTAGTGCTAGAGATTAGGGTTAGGTTTAGGGTTCGGTTTATGGTTAGCGTTAGGGTTTTATGGTAGGGTTAGGGTTAGGGTTAGGTTCAGGGGTATGTTTAGTGTTACAGTTAGGGTTAGGGTTAGTTTTACGGTTAGGGTTAGGGTTAGGGTTACGGTTAGGGTTAGGTTAAGGGTTAGGGTTATGGATTGGGTAGGGATAGGTTAGCGTTAGGGTTAGGGTTAGGTTTATGCTTTAGGGTTAACTTTAGGTTTATGCTTAGGTTTAGTGTTAGGGTTATGGTTAGGTTTAGGTTTAGGGTTAGGGTTCGCGTTCGGGTTCCGGTTCGGGTTTGGGTTCGGGTGGGGTTAGTGTAAGATTTCGGGTTAGTGTTTGGGTTAGTTTTGCGTTACATTTAGGGTAGGGTTAGGGTTAGGTTTAGGTTTGCGTTAGCGTTAGGCTTAGGTTTACGGTTAGATTAGGGTTAGTGTTAGGTTTGCGTTACAGTTAGGGTTAGTGTTAGGATTTAGGGTTAGGTTTGCTTTAGGATTAGATTTAGGGTAAGTGATATGTTTCCGTTAGGGTTAGGGTTAGGGTTAGGGTTAGGTTTAGGTTTGAGTTATGGTTAGGGTTAAGGTTAGTTTTAAGGTTGGGGTTAGGGTTAGGTTTCCGTTAGGGTTAGGATTTAGGGTTAGTTTTAGGGTTAGGGTTAGGGTTAGGATTGATTAGGGTTATGGTTAGGGTTACGTTTGCGTTAGGGTTAGGGTTAGGGTTAATGTTAGGTTTACGTCAGGGTTAGGGTTAGGGTTAGGGTTAGGGTTAGGTTTAGTGTTAGCTTTGCGTTAGGGTTAGGGTTAGGGTTAGGTTTAGGTTTGCGTTAGGGTTATGGATAGGGTTTGGGTTAGGGTTAAGTTTAGGTTTAGGGCTAGGTTTAGAGTTAGTGTTAGATTTTATTGTTATTGTTAGGGTTATGTTTCGTGAGGGTTAGGGTTAGGGTTAGGATTCAGTGTTAGGTTTGCGTTATGTTTAGGTTTAGCGTTAGGGTTATGTTTCCGTTACGGTTAGGGTTAAGGTTAGTTTTAAGATTAGGGTTAGGTTTAGGATAGGGTTAGGGTTAGGTTTACGGTTAGGGTTAGATTAGGGTTAGTGTTAGGGTTTGGTTTGCGTTAGGGTTAGGGTTATGGTTAGGATTAGGGTTGGGGTTAGGTTTAGGGTTTGGTTTAGGTTTGCGTTAGGTTTTGGGTTAGGGTTAGGGTTAGGGTTAGGTTTGCGTTAGTGTTAGGTTTCTGGTTAGGTTTAGGATAAGGATAGGGTTAGGGTTAGGGTTAGGTTTGCATTAGGGATAGGGTTTTGGTTAGGGTTATGTTAGGGTTAGGGTTAGGGTTAGGTTAGGGTTAGGGTTAGGGTTAGGGATAACTTTAGGGTTAGGGTTTAGGTTTAAGTTTTGGTTTAGTGTTAGGTTTAGTGTTTTAGGATTACGATTAGTGTTAGGGTTAGGGTTAGGTTTATCGTTTAGGGTTAAGTTAAGGTTTAGGGTTAGGTATAGTGTTAGGGTTAGGTTTAGGGTTAGAGTTAGGGTTAGGCTTAGACTTAGGGTTAGGTTTTAGGGTTAGGGTAAGGGTTAGGGTTATGGTTAGGGGTTATGGTTAGAGTTAGGGTTAGGGTTAGGGTTAAGGTTAGCGTTAGGGATTGGGTTAGGTTTAGGGTTAGTGTTAGGATTAGTTTTAGGGTTAGAGCTTGGTTTAGGGTTAGAGTTAGGGACAGATTTAGGGTTAGGAACCTAACCCTTACCCTTACCTAAACATAACACAATTCCTAACCCTAACCCTAACCCAAACCCTAACACTAACCTAACCATAACCCAATCCCAAACCATTACACTAAACCTAACCATAAACCTAAACTTAACCCTAACCCTAAACTTCACCTAACACTAAACCAAACCCTAACCCTAACCATAACCTAACCTAAACCAAAACCTAACCCTCACCCTAACCCTAACCCTAACCCTGACCTAACCCTAACCATAACCCTAACCCTAACTCTAAACCTACCCAAACCTAACCCTAACCCTAACCCTAACCCTAAACATTTTCCCTAAACCGAACACTAACCCTAACCCTAATGCAAACATAACCCTAACCGAAACCCTAACTCTAACCTACCCTAACCCAAACTCTAACCCTAACACTAAACCTTACCCTAAACCAAAATTAACACTAAAACGTAACCCTAACTCTAACACTAACCCTATCCTATTCCTAACACTAAACCTAACCAATACCCTAACCCTACCCTAACCCTTACACTAACCATAGCCCTAACCCTAAACCCTAAACCAAATACTAACCTAACACTAACCCTAACCCTAAACCTAACCTTAGCCTACCTCTAACCCTAACCCTTATTCTAAACCTAACCCTAACCCTATATCCTAAACCTAACCCTAAATCTAACACTAAAACTACCCTAACACTAAAACCTAAACCTAACCCAAACCCTACATCCTAAACCCTAACCCTAAACTAACAATAACACTACCTCTTACCCTAACCTAACACAAGTGCTAACCCTAACCTAACACTAACCCAAAACTTAACCCTAACCCTAACTAAATCTGAAACCTAAACCCTAAACCTAACGCTAACCCTAACCCTAACCCTAAAACACTAAATCTAACCCTAAACCTAAACTTAACCCTAAACTCTAACCTTAACCCTAACACTAACCCTACCCCTAACGCAAACGTAACCCTAACCCTAACCCTAACCCTAACCATAAAACCCTAACGCTAACCCTATCCCCACCCTAACCCTAACCCTAGACCTAGCCCTAACCCTAAACCTAACACTAACCCTAATCCTAACGCTAAACCTAATCCTAACCGTAAACCTAAACATTACCCTACACTAAACTTAACGCAAACCTAACCCTAACCCTAACCCTAACCCTAACCCTAACCCTAACCCTAATGCAAACCTTACCCTAACCCTAACCTTAACCCTAACGCAAACCTAAACCTAACCCTAACCCAAAAATAACCCTAACCCTAACCCTAACGGAAACATAACCCTAACCCTAACCCTAACCCTAAATCTAACCTTAATTCAAACGTAACCCTAACCTTAACCCTAACCATAAAAACCTAACGCTAAACCTAAGCCGAACCCTTACCCTAACCCTAAAGCCTAGCCCTAACCTTAACCCGAACCCTATACTTAACCCTAACCCTAACCCTAACCGGAACCCCAACCCGAACCCGAACCCGAACCCAAACCCAAACGCGAACGCGAACGCGAACCCGAACCGGAACCCTAAACCTAAAACACTAAACTTAACCCGAAACCTAAACTTAACCCGAAACCCTAACCCTAACGCTAACGCTAAACCTAACGCTAACCTATCCCTAACACAAACCCTAACCCTAAACCTAAATCTAACCCTAACCTAACCCTAACCCTAACCCTAACCCTAACCCTAACCAACCCTAATCCTAACCCTAACGCAAACCTAACCCTAAACCTAACCCTAGCCATAAACCTAACCCTATCCCTAAACCTAACCCTAACCCTAACCCTAACCCTAACGCAAACCTAACCCTAAAACTAACCTTAACCCTAACCCTAAAGAATCATAAACTTAACCCAAACCCTAAAATCTAACCCTAACCCAAACCCTAACCCTAACCCTAACGCTAAACTAACCCTAACCCTAACCATAAACCCTAACAGTAACCCTAACCCTGACCATAACCCTAACGCAAAACTAACCCTAACCCTAACCCTAACCCTAAACCTAACCAAAACCCTAACCCTAATTGTAACGCAAAACCAACCCTAACACTACCCTAAACCTAATCCTAATCCTAAACCTAATCCTAACCGTAACACTAACCTTAACGGAAACATAACCCTAACCCTAACCTAAAACCAGCCCAATCCCTAAACATAACCCTAACCATAACCCAAATCCTAAACCTAACCTAACCCTAACCCAAATAATAACCCTAACACTAAACCTAACCCTAAACCTAAACTTAATCATAAACCATAACCCTAACCCTAACCCTAACCCTAACGCTAACCTAAACCTAACCCTAACCCAAACCCTACCCTTAACCCTAACCCTAACTCGAAAACTAATCCTAACCCTAAACCTAAACTTAAACCTATCGCAAATCTAACCCTAACCATAACCCAACCCTAAACTAAAACTAATGCAAACCTAACCCTAACCCTAACCCTAACCCTAACCGAAACCTTAAAAATAACCCTAACTCTAACCCTAACCCTAACGCAAGCCTAACCCTAACCCTAACCCTAACCGTAACGCAAACTTAACCCTAACACTAACCCTAACCCTAATCCTAATCCTAAACCTAATCCTAACCCTAACACTAACCTTAATTCAAACGTAACCCTAACCCAAACACTAACCATAAAACCCTAAAGCTAAACCTATACCGAAAACTTAGCCTAACCCTAAACCCTAGAACTAACCCTAACCCTAACCCTAAACGTAACCCTAACCCTACCCCTAACACGAACCCGAACCCAAACCCGAACCGGAACCCGAACCCGAACCTGTACCCTAACCCTAAAACACTAAACCTAACCCTAAACCTATACTTAACCCTAAACCCTAACCCTAACCCTAACCCTAACGCGAACCTATCCCTAAACCAAACCAGAAACCTAACCCTAACCCTAAAACCTGACACTAACCCTAACCCTAAACATAACCCTAACGCAAACCTAACCCTAACTCTAACCTTAACACTAAACCTAACCCTAACCCTAAACCTAACCCTAACCCTAACCCTAACCCTAACGCAAGCCTAACCCTAACCCTAACCCTTACCCTAACGCAAACTTAACCCTCACCATAACCCTACTCCTAATTGTAACGTTAACCTAACCCTAACACTAACACTAACCATAAAACCTGACACTAACCCTAACCCTAAACCTGACCCTAAAGCAAATTTAACCCTAAACCTAACGCAAACCTAACCCTAACTCTGACCCTAACCCTAACCCTAACTTATAACTAACCTTAACCCTAACCCTAACCAATCCTAACCATAAACCTAACCCTAAACCTAACCCTAATGGAAACATAACCTAACCCTATACCTAAACCTAACGCAAAACTAACCCTAAATCCTAAACCTAACCTTAACCCTAACCCTAACGCTAACTTAACCCTAACCCTAACCATAAACCATAACACTAACCCTAACACTAATCATAACCCTAACGCAAACCTATCCCTAACCGTATCCCTAACCCTAACCAAACCCTTACCTTAACGCAAACCTAACCCTAAACCTTACCCTAACGCTAACCGTAACGCAAAACTAAACCAAACACTAACCCTACGGCTTATCCTAACCCTAAACCTAATCCTAACACTAACCCTAACTTAACCCTAAACCCTAACCTTAACCCTAACCCTAACGCTAACCTAAACCTAACCCTAACCGAAACCCTAACCCTTACCCTAACCCTAACCCTAACCCGAACCCGAACCCTACCATTACCCCTACTCTTACAACTACCCCTACCCCTAACACTAACACTAACCCTAAGCCTAACTCTAACCCAACCTTAACCTAACCCTAACACTCACCCTAACCCTAACCCTAACCCAAACCCTAACCTTAACCATAACCCTAAACGTAACCCTAGCCCTAACCTAAACCTAACCATAACCATAACCATAACCATAACCCTAAACCTACCCTAACCAAACCCTAACCCTAACCCTAATCCTAAACATTTACCCTAAACCTAACACTAACACTAACACTAACCCTAACGCAAACCTAACCCTACCTCAAACCGCAACTCTAACCTAACCCTAACGCAAACCCTAAGCCTAACACTAAACCTAACCCTAAACCTAAACTTAACCCTAAACCCTAACACTAACCCTAACCCTAACCCTGACGCTAACCTAAACCTAACCCTAACCCAAATCCTAGCCCTAAACCGAAACCTAACTCAAACCCTAACCCTATCCTAATCCTAACCCTAAACCTAACCCTAACCCTAACCCTACCCTAACCCTTACACTAACCCTAACCCTAAAACTAAACCCTAAACCAAACACTAACCTAAAACTAACCCTAACCTTAAACCTAACCTAAGCCTACCTTTAACCCTAACCCTAATTCTAAACCTAACCCTAACCCTAAATCCTAAACCTAACCCTAAAACTAACCCTAAATTTAACCCTAACACTAAAACCTAAACCTAACACAAACCCTAACCTAAACCCTAACCCTAAACTAACAATAGCACTAACTCTTACCCTAACCTAACCCAAGCCTTAACCCTAACCTAACACTAACGGAAACACTAACTCTAACCCTAACCTTAACCCTAATACTAACCTAAACCTAACCCAAAACCTAACCCTAAACCTAACACTAATCAGAAACCTAAGCCCTAAATCTAACGCTATCCCTAACCCTAAAACACTAAACCTAACCCTAAACCTCAACTTAACCCTAAACCCTAACCCTAACCCTAACCCTAACACTAAGCTTAACGCTAACCTAACAGTAAACCAAACCCTAACCCTAACCCTAACCCTAACCTAACCCTAACACTAACCCTAACCCTAACGCAAACGTAACGCTAACCCGAACCCTAACCCTAACACTCACCATAAATCCCTAACGCTAACCCTAACCCCACCATAACCCTAACCCTAAACCATAGCCATAACCGTAACCTAACACTAACCCTAATCCTAACGCAAACCCTAACACTAACCCTAACCCTAACACTTACCCTAACCCTAAACCTAACACAAACCTAACCCTAACACTAACACTAACACTAATCCTAACCCTAATGCAAACGTAACCCTAAACCTAACCCTAACCCTAACGCAAACCTAACCCTAACCCTAACCCTAACCCTAATCGTAACGCAACCTAATCCTAACACTAACCCTAACCCTAATCCTAACCCTAAGCCTAATCCTAACCTTAACACTAACCTTAATTCAAACGTAACCCTAACCCTAACCCTACCCCTAACGCAAAACTAACCATAAACCTAACCCTAACGCAAATCTAACCCTAACACTAACCCTAAGCATAACCATAACCCTAATGCAAACCTAACCCTAACCCTAACCCTAAACCTAACCTTAAAACTAACCATAACACTAACCCTAAAGCACACCTAAAACTAAACCTAAACCTAACCCTAACCCTAAGTGAAACATAACCCTAACCCAAGCCCTAACGCAAACCGAACCCTAACTCTGACCCTAACTTTAACCCTAACCCTATCCCTAACACAAACCTAACCCTAAACTTAACCATAAAATTAACCCTAAACCTAACGCAAACCTAACCTTAAAAATAAACCTAACCCTAACCCTAACGCAAACCTAACCCTAAATCTAACCCTAACCCTAATGCAAACCTAACCCTAACCCTATCCCTAACTCTAACCCTAACGCGAACCTAACCCTAAACCTAACCCTAAACCTGACCCTAACAAAAACAGAATCTTAACCCTAACCCTAAACCTAACGCAAACCTAAACCTAAATCCTAAACCTTACCCTAACCCTAACCCTAACGCTAACGCTAACCTAACCCTAACCCTAACCGTAAACCGTAACCCTAACCCTAACCCTAAACCTAACCATATCCCTAACCTTAACGCAAAACTAGACCGAACCGTAACCCTAACCCTAACCTTAACGCAAACCTAACCCTAACCCTAACCCTAACCCTAATCCTAAACCTAACGCAAACCCTAACCCTGACCCTAACCATAACCCTAATCCTAATGCAAATATAACCCTAAGGCAAACCTAACTCTAACCCTAACCCTAACTCTAACCCTAACCCTAATGCACACTTAACCCTAACCCTAATTCTAACCCAAACCATAACGCAAACCTAACCCTACCCTAAACCTAAACCTAACACTAACCTTAAAACTAACCTTAACTCTAACCCTAACGCAAACCAAACCCTAAACCTATGCCTAACCCTAACCCTAAAGGAAACATAACCTTAACAATAATCATAAAACCCTAACGCTAACCCTATACGGAACCGTAACCCTAACTCGAAACCCTAGCCCTAACCCTAACTCTAACCCTAACGCAAACCCTAACCCTAACCCTAACCGTAATCCTAACCCGAACCCGAACCCGAACCCTAAACCTAACCCTAACCCTAACCCTAACACAAAACTTAACCCTAAACCTAAATTTACCCCTAAAGCCTAACCCTAAACTAACCCTAACACTAACCTAACCCGAACCCAAACCCTAACCTAACCCTATCCTTAACACTAACCATAACCCTACCCTAACCCTAACCCTAACCGTAAAACTAACCCTAAACCTAACCCTAACCCTCACCCTAACCCTAAACCTAACCCTAACCTTAAAACTAACCTTATAACTTACTCTAACACAAACCAAACCCTAAACCTATGCCTAACCCTAACACTAACGGAAAGATAACCTTTACACTAACCAGAAAACCCTAACGATAACCCTATACCGAACCTTAACCCTAACCCTAAACCCTAGCCCTAAACCTAACCCTAACCCTAACGCAAACTCTAACCCTAACCGGTACCCGTACCCGAACCCACACACGAACACGAACCCGAAACCGAACCTGAACCCTAACCCTAACCATAATCCTAACCCTAAAACAAAACCTAACCCTAAACCTAAACTTAACCCTAAAACCTATCCCTAACCCTAACACTAACCCTAACCCTAACGCTAACCTAAACCTAACCCAAACCATGACCCTAACCCTAACCTTAACCCTAACCTTAAACCTAACCCTAACCCTAACCCTAACCCTAACCGTAACCGTAAAACTAACCCTAACGCTAACCCTAACACTAAACATAACCCTAAACCTAACCTTAACACTAAACCTAAAACTAACCCTAACACTATCCGTAACCCTAATCATAACCCTCACCCTAACCCTAACACTAAATCTAACCCGAAACTTAAACTTAACCCTAAAGCCTAACCCTAACCCTAACCCTAACGCAAGCCTAACCCTAAACATAACCCTAAACCTAACCCTACCACTAAACCTGTAACTAACCCTAACATTAACCCTAACCCTAACACTAAACCTAACCCTAACCCTAACACTAAATCTAACCCTAAACCTAAACTTAACTCTAAACCCTAACCCTAACCCTAATCCTAACCCTAACGGAAACCCTAACCCTAAACCTAACCAGAATCCGAACCCTAACGAAAACCTAAGCCTAACTCTAAACCTAACCCTAACCCTAATGCAAACCTAACACTAACCCTAACACTAACCCTAACCCTAACCCTAACCCTAACCTTAAAACTAAACTTAACCCTAACCCTAACGCAAACCTAACCATAAACCTAACTGTAACCCTAACCCTGACGGAAACATAACCCTAACCCTAAACCTAACGCAAACCTAAACCTAAATCCTAACCCTAACCCTAATGCAAACCTAACCCTAACCCTAACCCTAACCCTAACCCTAAACCTAACCAGAACCCTAACTGTCGCGGACCAGCCGCTACTAGGCGAACGGTTCCTGACAAGGGGAGTGGGAATGAAAGAAGGCACTCACACTTTGATGATGGCGATCGCGGACCCCAGTGTTCCTGGAGACGCTGAGTTTATTTTGTCCCCAGAGTTTATACCTTCTGTGGAGGTGCAGTTTAGCGAGTACAAAAATGCATAACCTAGTTAACAGTAAAATTTTAACTGTAACACAGGAGACACAAAATTTACTGAAACTCCCAAATGTAATTATCTTATCAATAGCCCTGATAGGCATCAGCCTTCTGCTCTGGGAACTGGCCACTCCCCCCACATTCCTGAGCAGCATGCAAGCACTCTCCAGATGCAGGCAGAGACAATTGCTTCAGGGGGAGGAAATAGGTTAGGTATAAACTGAGCCATTAAGGCTTTAAAGTTAACTGCAACCATGGCTCCCCACATCTCCCCCTTTTTTATTTTATAGTTTTGAGATCGTGTCTGGCTTAGGTGGTCAGTACAGACATTTTCACTTACCCGTCATTGGATATCGATCATCAAAGCGATCGACTCCTGTCTTAGGTTGTAAAAACGCTTACTGATCATTACCCGTCATTGGCTACCGATCTCCTTTGAGGAAAGCCAGAGACAGCAGTGGCTTTCCCCGGGCAGGGGGAAGGGGAGGCAAGGCTCCTTTTTGGATCTTTTAAGGCAGCTCATTGGGGGTCCCCACTTGGTTTCGCCTGGCTTAGGTTGTATCTCCCGTGAGATATCTTACCCGTCTTTGGCTGCAAACCATCTTTTGGGGACCAGACAGAGAGACATGAGGTGTAAAACATAGAGATAAGCAAAGTCCTAAAAAGCCAGTCTTACAGGCTCTTCTTTCCCTAAGGAAAGACATGGGGGGGACAGTCGGCTAGGCTGTTGTGTGACTACATCGCCCCCTTTTTTGTTTTTGAAGCATGAGAAACACAGAACGTGTAGTTATTTCATTTACAGCCTGTCGGAGGGCTATTTGTCCACATCTGAGGACTATGTAAAACAAACAGAACAATAAACAGAATAGCAATATCCCCAGCAAACCCTCTACCCAAGTCTTTCTCCATTTAACAGGGTCTGAAGTGGAAAGTCCTTCTGCAGCTGTGGAAAGTGAGAGCTTTTTCACACCCTAGGGGCGTGGATGGGTATCTATAGATGTCTTCTCTTCTGTGGGCTGTCGCTCATGGTATGGTTTAACACCGACCAGGAATTTACAAAGGTTTTTCTTTAGGACCTGGAGAAATACAAGCAAAGCCTCTTCCCCGTGTTATCTTGCGGGGAGAAGTAGGATTAGCTTCCCCACGTAATATTTTAAACAAAGGTTGTAATTTACCAGTTGTCAACCGCAACTGAGGTCTAATCCAATTAAACAATGTCGCCGGATTTGTATTTTTTGAGGCACAATGGCCTGAGGCATTCAACAATATCCCAGATAAGAGTAAGGAGGCACTTGTTGAATTTTTTTCTGGGGCTAGAACTAGCCCATAATTGTGGAGCTTTTTTTGTAAATGAGCAAAAGCAGCAAGCAACTTTGGTTCACAAGAGTGGGCAAGAAGTATGTCATCCATGTAGTGGATGATGTAAATATCTGAAAATGCCCTTTGGGTAGGTTTTATTTTAGCTGATACAAATTTTTGACATCATGTAGGGCTACTAGCCATTTTCTGAGGTAGCACTAGCCAATGATATCTCTTAAAAGGTTTTTGTAAATTAACAGAAGGAACACTGAAAGCAAATCTAGGGCAGTCATCAGGATTTAAAGGTATAGTATAAAAACAATCTTTTTAAGTCCAAAACAATTTTATATGTGTTTTTTGGTGTGGCTGTAGGACAGGGCAAGCCTGGCTGTAAGGCTCCCATTAATTTTATGGTTTCATTAACTTTTTGTAAATCTTATAATACTCTCCACTGACCAGATTTTTTTCTTAAGAACAAAAATGGGAGAATTCCAGGGAGAATTAGAGGAAGCAATGTGTCCCTTTTAAAGTTGCTCCTGTACTAGCGCTTGAGCGGCCAAGATTTTTTCTTTAGTAAGGGGCCATTGATCTATCCACACAGGCGTATCAGATTTCCAAGTAATTGCTTCTGCTGTTTTCTGGTGGAGTACAAGTAAGTCTATGACCCCTGGGAAAAAGACCCTAAACCTGTTCTCTGTAAATTAGGATTGGGTGAAATAGGTTCCTGACGTCCTTGTCCTGCACTTCCTAAGCCTTTTCCTGGGAGGAGTCCTTGATCAAACATTTGCTGAGTTACTTGAACACTCGGGCTATAAAGATAAACTCCCATATTGCTCATAATATCACGTCCCCACAAATTCACCGGCAGACCGGGGATAATACAAGGCTGAAATGTTCCTTGAGGACCATCATCATCCTGCCATGATAACAAATTACTACTTTGCTGTGGGGCGTGAGACTGACCGATACCTTGCAGGCTTGTACTCGTACTTTGCATCGGCCAATTAGATGGCCAATGTTGCGCAGATATGCAAGATACATCAGCTCCAGTATCTAAAAGTCCCTGAAAATCTTTCCCATCAATCTTAAGCTGTAAAACAGGTCGATCTTTCTTTATTTCTTGAACCCAATATACATCCGAGGAACCAAAGCCTCGATTCCCCCGTTCCTGATTTTGTTGGTTCTTTCCTATTTTCATTCTAGGGAGAATTATTAACGGGGCAATTCGCATTCCAGCAGGTATATTGGAAACAGTTAATGGTGAATGAACCATGATCTTAATCTCTCCAGTAAAATCCTCATCAATAACTCGCGGGGAAACTTGAATTCCCTTCATGGTCGTACCACTTCTCCCTAATAAAAGCCCAACGGTTTTTGGCGGCAGCGGCCCAAAAACCCCTGTGGGTAGGGCTTGCATTCCCATTTCAGGAGTTAATACGATGTCGGCGGTGGAACACGAGTCCAAGCCTGCGCTGCCTGGGGTTGCCCGGAATGAATCTGTGATGGATTTCCTCTCTGAGGTTCGCTCCCTTTCAGTTCGGGGATCTGCGGTGCCCCATAACATTGCTGATTCGGGGCCTGGGGCTGGCCCCTCACCCAGTTTCCCTGAATCGGGTTCCCATCTTTATCTGTCTTAGATTTACATTCATTAGCCCAATGTTTCCCTCTCCTGCATTTAGGACAAACATCTGGAGGTTTCTTAACAGGAGCAGCTGCAATCCCTGTTTCTCCCTTATCGGGGCATTGAGCCGCTCGATGTCCCTTCTTTCCACAAGTAAAACAAGCTCCAGAGCGACAACCTGCATTGAGTCGTGCCTGTTGCCATAGCACTTCCTTCATAGGTTTCCCCTGAAGAGCAGCCCCTATCGCTATGCCCTGGGTAAAAGAGGAGCCCACATCAGTGCACAGGCGAATGTAATCAGATAAGGTTCCTTTCTTCCTAATTGGCCTAATGACAGCTTGACATGCCGAGTTGGCATTTCCATAGGCAAGCTGCGTTATAAAGGACTGGGTAGCAATTGACGTCCCAAAAATCCTTCCGGCTGCGGTGGTAAGGCGAGACACAAAATCTTGGAAGGGCTCGTCAGGTCTCTGTCTTATTTGAGATACATGCTCCTCTTTACGGGAGGTATCAGGCAGTATTCGCCATGCATCTTTAGCCGCTACAGAAGTTTGTGCATAGGCGCCCGGGGCAAAACCCATGTGGTTTTCTATATTAGCGTATATCCCTTCGCCCGCTAACATTTCAAAAGTAATGGGGACTCGCCGCAAGGCATTCTGATTAGCCTTTTTCTTGCAATTTTCATAAAATTCTGATTCCCACAAAAGGTAATCGCCCCCAGAAAGGCAGGCATGGGCAATAGGTTTCCAATCCTCAGGGGGAGTTGCCTCTCCTGATAAAGCGTCTAAAATTGCCATGGTGAAAGGAGCTATGGGTCCATACTGCACACAAGCCTCTGTTAACTCTTTTATTTCCTTCCATTGAAATGGCTCCCAATGCCGAACTCTGACTCCCGTTCTCCTGTCAATTCTATCAAAAATAGGATAGACCCCGAACTGCTCCGTAGATTCCCCTTGCCTATGTGCTTGTTCACAAGCCATTTGAAGTGGCGATCGCACAACAAAAGAATCGGATTCCGGTTTGATATAACCCGGTGGAGGCTGTGTGGGCTTCTCCCAGACAGGGGGCTGTAACGGAGGATCCCACATACCGGGGTTCTCAGGAGGCGGGGCAGAAGGATCAAAAGGGGGATCCTCTCTCCCCGGATTCCAAGGATCCTTACAAGAGACTCGTGAGCCTCGAGGACCATTTCCTTCACTATTTGAAACCTTAAGCTCTATTAATTGTCCCTGAATCTTTTTTATCTGTTCCGACAAAGTAAGAAGAGCATCAGAAGTCGGTCCCTTTTCTTGGGCCATAGCTACGACAGGAGGATATTTATCCCTATCATATTTAGCAGCCTCATCCTCTAATTCTTCCTGGTCTCTAGGGCTCAAATTTTCCCATATGTCGTCTGGAAACTCTTGAGCAACCGGCTCTTTGTTAACTTTAAGAACTCCCTCTAACAACTTTGCGCCCCCTCCCTCCTTCTCTCTCTCTGCCGGAGAAGCGGCAGAAGCGGCAGATGGGAGAATTTCCTCGTTTTCAGCTTGTTTCACTTTCTCTAGCTTGCAGCCCTTTTGTTTAAGTCCATGGGCAGCATAATAATCTTGTAACTGTTTTTCCACCTTTCTTTTGCAATTTTTATAAAACTTGTCTAACTGTTCTCTGCTCACCCGACTGCCACGGGCGGTAAGCAACTTCTTAAGTCCTCTAACATACAGGTCCTTGCTGCTGGCGTGACCCATCCCTTTTCCCTAACTCGGTCCTTCTTTCAAACAAAGAAAAACACCCAGGTGTCCTTCTGGCCGTGTCCCATGCGGGGCTAAATCTGTCTTAGCTAGAGGCGCTCCGGTATAAATCCCCGGACAGGTGGGTTGTAAAGCCCAGTCGCCGTTATGCCGTATGACAGAACCGGAACCGCAGGTTAGGACCCAATCAAGCTCCGTAACACAAAGTCGTGGAGCTATCACTCACTCACACACTCATTCGAACGAGGGGACAGTGCCTTGCTCACCGTGCATCCACTGATTAGCTCCAATGAGCTGGGCCCTTGCCACACGGTGTTCCTCACTATTACCCCTATATCCAGTCCCTGTTCGGGCGCCACTTGTAGCGGGCCAGCCGCCACGAGTCGAACGGTTCCTGACAAGGGGAGTGGGAATGAAAGAAGGCACTCACACTTTGATGATGGCGATCGCGGACCCCAGTGTTCCTGGAGACGCTGAGTTTATTTTGTCCCCAGAGTTCATACCTTCTGTGGACGTGCAGTTTAGCGAGTACAAAAATGCATTACCTACTTAACAGTAAAACTTTAACTGTAACACAGGAGACACAAAATTTACTGAAACTCCCAAATGTAATTATCTTATCAATAGCCCTGATAGGCATCAGCCTTCTGCTCTGGGAACTGGCCACTCCCCCCACATTCCTGAGCAGCATGCAAGCGCTCTCCAGATGCAGGCAGAGACAATTGCTTCAGGGGGAGGAAATAGGTTAGGTATAAACTGAGCCATTAAGGCTTTAAAGTTAACTGCAACCATGGCTCCCCACATCTCCCCCTTTTTTATTTTATAGTTTTGAGATCGTGTCTGGCTTAGGTGGTCAGTACAGACATTTTCACTTACCCGTCATTGGATATCGATCATCAAAGCGATCGACTCCTGTCTTAGGTTGTAAAAACGCTTACTGATCATTACCCGTCATTGGCTACCGATCTCCTTTGAGGAAAGCCAGAGACAGCAGTGGCTTTCCCCGGGCAGGGGGAAGGGGAGGCAAGGCTCCTTTTTGGATCTTTTAAGGCAGCTCATTGGGGGTCCCCACTTGGTTTCGCCTGGCTTAGGTTGTATCTCCCGTGAGATATCTTACCCGTCTTTGGCTGCAAACCATCTTTTGGGGACCAGACAGAGAGACATGAGGTGTAAAACATAGAGATAAGCAAAGTCCTAAAAAGCCAGTCTTACAGGCTCTTCTTTCCCTAAGGAAAGACATGGGGGGGACAGTCGGCTAGGCTGTTGTGTGACTACATCGCCCCCTTTTTTGTTTTTGAAGCATGAGAAACACAGAACGTGTAGTTATTTCATTTACAGCCTGTCGGAGGGCTATTTGTCCACATCTGAGGACTATGTAAAACAAACAGAACAATAAACAGAATAGCAATATCCCCAGCAAACCCTCTACCCAAGTCTTTCTCCATTTAACAGGGTCTGAAGTGGAAAGTCCTTCTGCAGCTGTGGAAAGTGAGAGCTTTTTCACACCCTAGGGGCGTGGATGGGTATCTATAGATGTCTTCTCTTCTGTGGGCTGTCGCTCATGGTATGGTTTAACACCGACCAGGAATTTACAAAGGTTTTTCTTTAGGACCTGGAGAAATACAAGCAAAGCCTCTTCCCCGTGTTATCTTGCGGGGAGAAGTAGGATTAGCTTCCCCACGTAATATTTTAAACAAAGGTTGTAATTTACCAGTTGTCAACCGCAACTGAGGTCTAATCCAATTAAACAATGTCGCCGGATTTGTATTTTTTGAGGCACAATGGCCTGAGGCATTCAACAATATCCCAGATAAGAGTAAGGAGGCACTTGTTGAATTTTTTCTGGGGCTAGAACTAGCCCATAATTGTGGAGCTTTTTTTGTAAATGAGCAAAAGCAGCAAGCAACTTTGGTTCACAAGAGTGGGCAAGAAGTATGTCATCCATGTAGTGGATGATGTAAATATCTGAAAATGCCCTTTGGGTAGGTTTTATTTTAGCTGATACAAATTTTTGACATCATGTAGGGCTACTAGCCATTTTCTGAGGTAGCACTAGCCAATGATATCTCTTAAAAGGTTTTTGTAAATTAACAGAAGGAACACTGAAAGCAAATCTAGGGCAGTCATCAGGATTTAAAGGTATAGTATAAAAACAATCTTTTTAAGTCCAAAACAATTTTATATGTGTTTTTTGGTGTGGCTGTAGGACAGGGCAAGCCTGGCTGTAAGGCTCCCATTAATTTTATGGTTTCATTAACTTTTTGTAAATCTTATAATACTCTCCACTGACCAGATTTTTTTCTTAAGAACACAAATGGGAGAATTCCAGGGAGAATTAGAGGAAGCAATGTGTCCCTTTTAAAGTTGCTCCTGTACTAGCGCTTGAGCGGCCAAGATTTTTTCTTTAGTAAGGGGCCATTGATCTATCCACACAGGCGTATCAGATTTCCAAGTAATTGCTTCTGCTGTTTTCTGGTGGAGTACAAGTAAGTCTATGACCCCTGGGAAAAAGACCCTAAACCTGTTCTCTGTAAATTAGGATTGGGTGAAATAGGTTCCTGACGTCCTTGTCCTGCACTTCCTAAGCCTTTTCCTGGGAGGAGTCCTTGATCAAACATTTGCTGAGTTACTTGAACACTCGGGCTATAAAGATAAACTCCCATATTGCTCATAATATCACGTCCCCACAAATTCACCGGCAGACCGGGGATAATATAAGGCTGAAATGTTCCTTGAGGACCATCATCATCCTGCCATGATAACAAATTACTACTTTGCTGTGGGGCGTGAGACTGACCGATACCTTGCAGGCTTGTACTCGTACTTTGCATCGGCCAATTAGATGGCCAATGTTGCGCAGATATGCAAGATACATCAGCTCCAGTATCTAAAAGTCCCTGAAAATCTTTCCCATCAATCTTAAGCTGTAAAACAGGTCGATCTTTCTTTATTTCTTGAACCCAATATACATCCGAGGAACCAAAGCCTCGATTCCCCCGTTCCTGATTTTGTTGGTTCTTTCCTATTTTCATTCTAGGGAGAATTATTAACGGGGCAATTCGCATTCCAGCAGGTATATTGGAAACAGTTAATGGTGAATGAACCATGATCTTAATCTCTCCAGTAAAATCCTCATCAATAACTCGCGGGGAAACTTGAATTCCCTTCATGGTCGTACCACTTCTCCCTAATAAAAGCCCAACGGTTTTTGGCGGCAGCGGCCCAAAAACCCCTGTGGGTAGGGCTTGCATTCCCATTTCAGGAGTTAATACGATGTCGGCGGTGGAACACGAGTCCAAGCCTGCGCTGCCTGGGGTTGCCCGGAATGAATCTGTGATGGATTTCCTCTCTGAGGTTCGCTCCCTTTCAGTTCGGGGATCTGCGGTGCCCCATAACATTGCTGATTCGGGGCCTGGGGCTGGCCCCTCACCCAGTTTCCCTGAATCGGGTTCCCATCTTTATCTGTCTTAGATTTACATTCATTAGCCCAATGTTTCCCTCTCCTGCATTTAGGACAAACATCTGGAGGTTTCTTAACAGGAGCAGCTGCAATCCCTGTTTCTCCCTTATCGGGGCATTGAGCCGCTCGATGTCCCTTCTTTCCACAAGTAAAACAAGCTCCAGAGCGACAACCTGCATTGAGTCGTGCCTGTTGCCATAGCACTTCCTTCATAGGTTTCCCCTGAAGAGCAGCCCCTATCGCTATGCCCTGGGTAAAAGAGGAGCCCACATCAGTGCACAGGCGAATGTAATCAGATAAGGTTCCTTTCTTCCTAATTGGCCTAATGACAGCTTGACATGCCGAGTTGGCATTTCCATAGGCAAGCTGCGTTATAAAGGACTGGGTAGCAATTGACGTCCCAAAAATCCTTCCGGCTGCGGTGGTAAGGCGAGACACAAAATCTTGGAAGGGCTCGTCAGGTCTCTGTCTTATTTGAGATACATGCTCCTCTTTACGGGAGGTATCAGGCAGTATTCGCCATGCATCTTTAGCCGCTACAGAAGTTTGTGCATAGGCGCCCGGGGCAAAACCCATGTGGTTTTCTATATTAGCGTATATCCCTTCGCCCGCTAACATTTCAAAAGTAATGGGGACTCGCCGCAAGGCATTCTGATTAGCCTTTTTCTTGCAATTTTCATAAAATTCTGATTCCCACAAAAGGTAATCGCCCCCAGAAAGGCAGGCATGGGCAATAGGTTTCCAATCCTCAGGGGGAGTTGCCTCTCCTGATAAAGCGTCTAAAATTGCCATGGTGAAAGGAGCTATGGGTCCATACTGCACACAAGCCTCTGTTAACTCTTTTATTTCCTTCCATTGAAATGGCTCCCAATGCCGAACTCTGACTCCCGTTCTCCTGTCAATTCTATCAAAAATAGGATAGACCCCGAACTGCTCCGTAGATTCCCCTTGCCTATGTGCTTGTTCACAAGCCATTTGAAGTGGCGATCGCACAACAAAAGAATCGGATTCCGGTTTGATATAACCCGGTGGAGGCTGTGTGGGCTTCTCCCAGACAGGGGGCTGTAACGGAGGATCCCACATACCGGGGTTCTCAGGAGGCGGGGCAGAAGGATCAAAAGGGGGATCCTCTCTCCCCGGATTCCAAGGATCCTTACAAGAGACTCGTGAGCCTCGAGGACCATTTCCTTCACTATTTGAAACCTTAAGCTCTATTAATTGTCCCTGAATCTTTTTTATCTGTTCCGACAAAGTAAGAAGAGCATCAGAAGTCGGTCCCTTTTCTTGGGCCATAGCTACGACAGGAGGATATTTATCCCTATCATATTTAGCAGCCTCATCCTCTAATTCTTCCTGGTCTCTAGGGCTCAAATTTTCCCATATGTCGTCTGGAAACTCTTGAGCAACCGGCTCTTTGTTAACTTTAAGAACTCCCTCTAACAACTTTGCGCCCCCTCCCTCCTTCTCTCTCTCTGCCGGAGAAGCGGCAGAAGCGGCAGATGGGAGAATTTCCTCGTTTTCAGCTTGTTTCACTTTCTCTAGCTTGCAGCCCTTTTGTTTAAGTCCATGGGCAGCATAATAATCTTGTAACTGTTTTTCCACCTTTCTTTTGCAATTTTTATAAAACTTGTCTAACTGTTCTCTGCTCACCCGACTGCCACGGGCGGTAAGCAACTTCTTAAGTCCTCTAACATACAGGTCCTTGCTGCTGGCGTGACCCATCCCTTTTCCCTAACTCGGTCCTTCTTTCAAACAAAGAAAAACACCCAGGTGTCCTTCTGGCCGTGTCCCATGCGGGGCTAAATCTGTCTTAGCTAGAGGCGCTCCGGTATAAATCCCCGGACAGGTGGGTTGTAAAGCCCAGTCGCCGTTATGCCGTATGACAGAACCGGAACCGCAGGTTAGGACCCAATCAAGCTCCGTAACACAAAGTCGTGGAGCTATCACTCACTCACACACTCATTCGAACGAGGGGACAGTGCCTTGCTCACCGTGCATCCACTGATTAGCTCCAATGAGCTGGGCCCTTGCCACACGGTGTTCCTCACTATTACCCCTATATCCAGTCCCTGTTCGGGCGCCACTTGTAGCGGGCCAGCCGCCACGAGTCGAACGGTTCCTGACAAGGGGAGTGGGAATGAAAGAAGGCACTCACACTTTGATGATGGCGATCGCGGACCCCAGTGTTCCTGGAGACGCTGAGTTTATTTTGTCCCCAGAGTTCATACCTTCTGTGGACGTGCAGTTTAGCGAGTACAAAAATGCATTACCTACTTAACAGTAAAACTTTAACTGTAACACAGGAGACACAAAATTTACTGAAACTCCCAAATGTAATTATCTTATCAATAGCCCTGATAGGCATCAGCCTTCTGCTCTGGGAACTGGCCACTCCCCCCACATTCCTGAGCAGCATGCAAGCGCTCTCCAGATGCAGGCAGAGACAATTGCTTCAGGGGGAGGAAATAGGTTAGGTATAAACTGAGCCATTAAGGCTTTAAAGTTAACTGCAACCATGGCTCCCCACATCTCCCCCTTTTTTATTTTATAGTTTTGAGATCGTGTCTGGCTTAGGTGGTCAGTACAGACATTTTCACTTACCCGTCATTGGATATCGATCATCAAAGCGATCGACTCCTGTCTTAGGTTGTAAAAACGCTTACTGATCATTACCCGTCATTGGCTACCGATCTCCTTTGAGGAAAGCCAGAGACAGCAGTGGCTTTCCCCGGGCAGGGGGAAGGGGAGGCAAGGCTCCTTTTTGGATCTTTTAAGGCAGCTCATTGGGGGTCCCCACTTGGTTTCGCCTGGCTTAGGTTGTATCTCCCGTGAGATATCTTACCCGTCTTTGGCTGCAAACCATCTTTTGGGGACCAGACAGAGAGACATGAGGTGTAAAACATAGAGATAAGCAAAGTCCTAAAAAGCCAGTCTTACAGGCTCTTCTTTCCCTAAGGAAAGACATGGGGGGGACAGTCGGCTAGGCTGTTGTGTGACTACATCGCCCCCTTTTTTGTTTTTGAAGCATGAGAAACACAGAACGTGTAGTTATTTCATTTACAGCCTGTCGGAGGGCTATTTGTCCACATCTGAGGACTATGTAAAACAAACAGAACAATAAACAGAATAGCAATATCCCCAGCAAACCCTCTACCCAAGTCTTTCTCCATTTAACAGGGTCTGAAGTGGAAAGTCCTTCTGCAGCTGTGGAAAGTGAGAGCTTTTTCACACCCTAGGGGCGTGGATGGGTATCTATAGATGTCTTCTCTTCTGTGGGCTGTCGCTCATGGTATGGTTTAACACCGACCAGGAATTTACAAAGGTTTTTCTTTAGGACCTGGAGAAATACAAGCAAAGCCTCTTCCCCGTGTTATCTTGCGGGGAGAAGTAGGATTAGCTTCCCCACGTAATATTTTAAACAAAGGTTGTAATTTACCAGTTGTCAACCGCAACTGAGGTCTAATCCAATTAAACAATGTCGCCGGATTTGTATTTTTTGAGGCACAATGGCCTGAGGCATTCAACAATATCCCAGATAAGAGTAAGGAGGCACTTGTTGAATTTTTTCTGGGGCTAGAACTAGCCCATAATTGTGGAGCTTTTTTTGTAAATGAGCAAAAGCAGCAAGCAACTTTGGTTCACAAGAGTGGGCAAGAAGTATGTCATCCATGTAGTGGATGATGTAAATATCTGAAAATGCCCTTTGGGTAGGTTTTATTTTAGCTGATACAAATTTTTGACATCATGTAGGGCTACTAGCCATTTTCTGAGGTAGCACTAGCCAATGATATCTCTTAAAAGGTTTTTGTAAATTAACAGAAGGAACACTGAAAGCAAATCTAGGGCAGTCATCAGGATTTAAAGGTATAGTATAAAAACAATCTTTTTAAGTCCAAAACAATTTTATATGTGTTTTTTGGTGTGGCTGTAGGACAGGGCAAGCCTGGCTGTAAGGCTCCCATTAATTTTATGGTTTCATTAACTTTTTGTAAATCTTATAATACTCTCCACTGACCAGATTTTTTTCTTAAGAACACAAATGGGAGAATTCCAGGGAGAATTAGAGGAAGCAATGTGTCCCTTTTAAAGTTGCTCCTGTACTAGCGCTTGAGCGGCCAAGATTTTTTCTTTAGTAAGGGGCCATTGATCTATCCACACAGGCGTATCAGATTTCCAAGTAATTGCTTCTGCTGTTTTCTGGTGGAGTACAAGTAAGTCTATGACCCCTGGGAAAAAGACCCTAAACCTGTTCTCTGTAAATTAGGATTGGGTGAAATAGGTTCCTGACGTCCTTGTCCTGCACTTCCTAAGCCTTTTCCTGGGAGGAGTCCTTGATCAAACATTTGCTGAGTTACTTGAACACTCGGGCTATAAAGATAAACTCCCATATTGCTCATAATATCACGTCCCCACAAATTCACCGGCAGACCGGGGATAATATAAGGCTGAAATGTTCCTTGAGGACCATCATCATCCTGCCATGATAACAAATTACTACTTTGCTGTGGGGCGTGAGACTGACCGATACCTTGCAGGCTTGTACTCGTACTTTGCATCGGCCAATTAGATGGCCAATGTTGCGCAGATATGCAAGATACATCAGCTCCAGTATCTAAAAGTCCCTGAAAATCTTTCCCATCAATCTTAAGCTGTAAAACAGGTCGATCTTTCTTTATTTCTTGAACCCAATATACATCCGAGGAACCAAAGCCTCGATTCCCCCGTTCCTGATTTTGTTGGTTCTTTCCTATTTTCATTCTAGGGAGAATTATTAACGGGGCAATTCGCATTCCAGCAGGTATATTGGAAACAGTTAATGGTGAATGAACCATGATCTTAATCTCTCCAGTAAAATCCTCATCAATAACTCGCGGGGAAACTTGAATTCCCTTCATGGTCGTACCACTTCTCCCTAATAAAAGCCCAACGGTTTTTGGCGGCAGCGGCCCAAAAACCCCTGTGGGTAGGGCTTGCATTCCCATTTCAGGAGTTAATACGATGTCGGCGGTGGAACACGAGTCCAAGCCTGCGCTGCCTGGGGTTGCCCGGAATGAATCTGTGATGGATTTCCTCTCTGAGGTTCGCTCCCTTTCAGTTCGGGGATCTGCGGTGCCCCATAACATTGCTGATTCGGGGCCTGGGGCTGGCCCCTCACCCAGTTTCCCTGAATCGGGTTCCCATCTTTATCTGTCTTAGATTTACATTCATTAGCCCAATGTTTCCCTCTCCTGCATTTAGGACAAACATCTGGAGGTTTCTTAACAGGAGCAGCTGCAATCCCTGTTTCTCCCTTATCGGGGCATTGAGCCGCTCGATGTCCCTTCTTTCCACAAGTAAAACAAGCTCCAGAGCGACAACCTGCATTGAGTCGTGCCTGTTGCCATAGCACTTCCTTCATAGGTTTCCCCTGAAGAGCAGCCCCTATCGCTATGCCCTGGGTAAAAGAGGAGCCCACATCAGTGCACAGGCGAATGTAATCAGATAAGGTTCCTTTCTTCCTAATTGGCCTAATGACAGCTTGACATGCCGAGTTGGCATTTCCATAGGCAAGCTGCGTTATAAAGGACTGGGTAGCAATTGACGTCCCAAAAATCCTTCCGGCTGCGGTGGTAAGGCGAGACACAAAATCTTGGAAGGGCTCGTCAGGTCTCTGTCTTATTTGAGATACATGCTCCTCTTTACGGGAGGTATCAGGCAGTATTCGCCATGCATCTTTAGCCGCTACAGAAGTTTGTGCATAGGCGCCCGGGGCAAAACCCATGTGGTTTTCTATATTAGCGTATATCCCTTCGCCCGCTAACATTTCAAAAGTAATGGGGACTCGCCGCAAGGCATTCTGATTAGCCTTTTTCTTGCAATTTTCATAAAATTCTGATTCCCACAAAAGGTAATCGCCCCCAGAAAGGCAGGCATGGGCAATAGGTTTCCAATCCTCAGGGGGAGTTGCCTCTCCTGATAAAGCGTCTAAAATTGCCATGGTGAAAGGAGCTATGGGTCCATACTGCACACAAGCCTCTGTTAACTCTTTTATTTCCTTCCATTGAAATGGCTCCCAATGCCGAACTCTGACTCCCGTTCTCCTGTCAATTCTATCAAAAATAGGATAGACCCCGAACTGCTCCGTAGATTCCCCTTGCCTATGTGCTTGTTCACAAGCCATTTGAAGTGGCGATCGCACAACAAAAGAATCGGATTCCGGTTTGATATAACCCGGTGGAGGCTGTGTGGGCTTCTCCCAGACAGGGGGCTGTAACGGAGGATCCCACATACCGGGGTTCTCAGGAGGCGGGGCAGAAGGATCAAAAGGGGGATCCTCTCTCCCCGGATTCCAAGGATCCTTACAAGAGACTCGTGAGCCTCGAGGACCATTTCCTTCACTATTTGAAACCTTAAGCTCTATTAATTGTCCCTGAATCTTTTTTATCTGTTCCGACAAAGTAAGAAGAGCATCAGAAGTCGGTCCCTTTTCTTGGGCCATAGCTACGACAGGAGGATATTTATCCCTATCATATTTAGCAGCCTCATCCTCTAATTCTTCCTGGTCTCTAGGGCTCAAATTTTCCCATATGTCGTCTGGAAACTCTTGAGCAACCGGCTCTTTGTTAACTTTAAGAACTCCCTCTAACAACTTTGCGCCCCCTCCCTCCTTCTCTCTCTCTGCCGGAGAAGCGGCAGAAGCGGCAGATGGGAGAATTTCCTCGTTTTCAGCTTGTTTCACTTTCTCTAGCTTGCAGCCCTTTTGTTTAAGTCCATGGGCAGCATAATAATCTTGTAACTGTTTTTCCACCTTTCTTTTGCAATTTTTATAAAACTTGTCTAACTGTTCTCTGCTCACCCGACTGCCACGGGCGGTAAGCAACTTCTTAAGTCCTCTAACATACAGGTCCTTGCTGCTGGCGTGACCCATCCCTTTTCCCTAACTCGGTCCTTCTTTCAAACAAAGAAAAACACCCAGGTGTCCTTCTGGCCGTGTCCCATGCGGGGCTAAATCTGTCTTAGCTAGAGGCGCTCCGGTATAAATCCCCGGACAGGTGGGTTGTAAAGCCCAGTCGCCGTTATGCCGTATGACAGAACCGGAACCGCAGGTTAGGACCCAATCAAGCTCCGTAACACAAAGTCGTGGAGCTATCACTCACTCACACACTCATTCGAACGAGGGGACAGTGCCTTGCTCACCGTGCATCCACTGATTAGCTCCAATGAGCTGGGCCCTTGCCACACGGTGTTCCTCACTATTACCCCTATATCCAGTCCCTGTTCGGGCGCCACTTGTAGCGGGCCAGCCGCCACGAGTCGAACGGTTCCTGACAAGGGGAGTGGGAATGAAAGAAGGCACTCACACTTTGATGATGGCGATCGCGGACCCCAGTGTTCCTGGAGACGCTGAGTTTATTTTGTCCCCAGAGTTCATACCTTCTGTGGACGTGCAGTTTAGCGAGTACAAAAATGCATTACCTACTTAACAGTAAAACTTTAACTGTAACACAGGAGACACAAAATTTACTGAAACTCCCAAATGTAATTATCTTATCAATAGCCCTGATAGGCATCAGCCTTCTGCTCTGGGAACTGGCCACTCCCCCCACATTCCTGAGCAGCATGCAAGCGCTCTCCAGATGCAGGCAGAGACAATTGCTTCAGGGGGAGGAAATAGGTTAGGTATAAACTGAGCCATTAAGGCTTTAAAGTTAACTGCAACCATGGCTCCCCACATCTCCCCCTTTTTTATTTTATAGTTTTGAGATCGTGTCTGGCTTAGGTGGTCAGTACAGACATTTTCACTTACCCGTCATTGGATATCGATCATCAAAGCGATCGACTCCTGTCTTAGGTTGTAAAAACGCTTACTGATCATTACCCGTCATTGGCTACCGATCTCCTTTGAGGAAAGCCAGAGACAGCAGTGGCTTTCCCCGGGCAGGGGGAAGGGGAGGCAAGGCTCCTTTTTGGATCTTTTAAGGCAGCTCATTGGGGGTCCCCACTTGGTTTCGCCTGGCTTAGGTTGTATCTCCCGTGAGATATCTTACCCGTCTTTGGCTGCAAACCATCTTTTGGGGACCAGACAGAGAGACATGAGGTGTAAAACATAGAGATAAGCAAAGTCCTAAAAAGCCAGTCTTACAGGCTCTTCTTTCCCTAAGGAAAGACATGGGGGGGACAGTCGGCTAGGCTGTTGTGTGACTACATCGCCCCCTTTTTTGTTTTTGAAGCATGAGAAACACAGAACGTGTAGTTATTTCATTTACAGCCTGTCGGAGGGCTATTTGTCCACATCTGAGGACTATGTAAAACAAACAGAACAATAAACAGAATAGCAATATCCCCAGCAAACCCTCTACCCAAGTCTTTCTCCATTTAACAGGGTCTGAAGTGGAAAGTCCTTCTGCAGCTGTGGAAAGTGAGAGCTTTTTCACACCCTAGGGGCGTGGATGGGTATCTATAGATGTCTTCTCTTCTGTGGGCTGTCGCTCATGGTATGGTTTAACACCGACCAGGAATTTACAAAGGTTTTTCTTTAGGACCTGGAGAAATACAAGCAAAGCCTCTTCCCCGTGTTATCTTGCGGGGAGAAGTAGGATTAGCTTCCCCACGTAATATTTTAAACAAAGGTTGTAATTTACCAGTTGTCAACCGCAACTGAGGTCTAATCCAATTAAACAATGTCGCCGGATTTGTATTTTTTGAGGCACAATGGCCTGAGGCATTCAACAATATCCCAGATAAGAGTAAGGAGGCACTTGTTGAATTTTTTCTGGGGCTAGAACTAGCCCATAATTGTGGAGCTTTTTTTGTAAATGAGCAAAAGCAGCAAGCAACTTTGGTTCACAAGAGTGGGCAAGAAGTATGTCATCCATGTAGTGGATGATGTAAATATCTGAAAATGCCCTTTGGGTAGGTTTTATTTTAGCTGATACAAATTTTTGACATCATGTAGGGCTACTAGCCATTTTCTGAGGTAGCACTAGCCAATGATATCTCTTAAAAGGTTTTTGTAAATTAACAGAAGGAACACTGAAAGCAAATCTAGGGCAGTCATCAGGATTTAAAGGTATAGTATAAAAACAATCTTTTTAAGTCCAAAACAATTTTATATGTGTTTTTTGGTGTGGCTGTAGGACAGGGCAAGCCTGGCTGTAAGGCTCCCATTAATTTTATGGTTTCATTAACTTTTTGTAAATCTTATAATACTCTCCACTGACCAGATTTTTTTCTTAAGAACACAAATGGGAGAATTCCAGGGAGAATTAGAGGAAGCAATGTGTCCCTTTTAAAGTTGCTCCTGTACTAGCGCTTGAGCGGCCAAGATTTTTTCTTTAGTAAGGGGCCATTGATCTATCCACACAGGCGTATCAGATTTCCAAGTAATTGCTTCTGCTGTTTTCTGGTGGAGTACAAGTAAGTCTATGACCCCTGGGAAAAAGACCCTAAACCTGTTCTCTGTAAATTAGGATTGGGTGAAATAGGTTCCTGACGTCCTTGTCCTGCACTTCCTAAGCCTTTTCCTGGGAGGAGTCCTTGATCAAACATTTGCTGAGTTACTTGAACACTCGGGCTATAAAGATAAACTCCCATATTGCTCATAATATCACGTCCCCACAAATTCACCGGCAGACCGGGGATAATATAAGGCTGAAATGTTCCTTGAGGACCATCATCATCCTGCCATGATAACAAATTACTACTTTGCTGTGGGGCGTGAGACTGACCGATACCTTGCAGGCTTGTACTCGTACTTTGCATCGGCCAATTAGATGGCCAATGTTGCGCAGATATGCAAGATACATCAGCTCCAGTATCTAAAAGTCCCTGAAAATCTTTCCCATCAATCTTAAGCTGTAAAACAGGTCGATCTTTCTTTATTTCTTGAACCCAATATACATCCGAGGAACCAAAGCCTCGATTCCCCCGTTCCTGATTTTGTTGGTTCTTTCCTATTTTCATTCTAGGGAGAATTATTAACGGGGCAATTCGCATTCCAGCAGGTATATTGGAAACAGTTAATGGTGAATGAACCATGATCTTAATCTCTCCAGTAAAATCCTCATCAATAACTCGCGGGGAAACTTGAATTCCCTTCATGGTCGTACCACTTCTCCCTAATAAAAGCCCAACGGTTTTTGGCGGCAGCGGCCCAAAAACCCCTGTGGGTAGGGCTTGCATTCCCATTTCAGGAGTTAATACGATGTCGGCGGTGGAACACGAGTCCAAGCCTGCGCTGCCTGGGGTTGCCCGGAATGAATCTGTGATGGATTTCCTCTCTGAGGTTCGCTCCCTTTCAGTTCGGGGATCTGCGGTGCCCCATAACATTGCTGATTCGGGGCCTGGGGCTGGCCCCTCACCCAGTTTCCCTGAATCGGGTTCCCATCTTTATCTGTCTTAGATTTACATTCATTAGCCCAATGTTTCCCTCTCCTGCATTTAGGACAAACATCTGGAGGTTTCTTAACAGGAGCAGCTGCAATCCCTGTTTCTCCCTTATCGGGGCATTGAGCCGCTCGATGTCCCTTCTTTCCACAAGTAAAACAAGCTCCAGAGCGACAACCTGCATTGAGTCGTGCCTGTTGCCATAGCACTTCCTTCATAGGTTTCCCCTGAAGAGCAGCCGCTATCGCTATGCCCTGGGTAAAAGAGGAGCCCACATCAGTGCACAGGTGAATGTAATCAGATAAGGTTCCTTTCTTCCTAATTGGCCTAATGACAGCTTGACATGCCGAGTTGGCATTTCCATAGGCAAGCTGCGTTATAAAGGACTGGGTAGCAATTGACGTCCCAAAAATCCTTCCGGCTGCGGTGGTAAGGCGAGACACAAAATCTTGGAAGGGCTCGTCAGGTCTCTGTCTTATTTGAGATACATGCTCCTCTTTATGGGAGGTATCAGGCAGTATTCGCCATGCATCTTTAGCCGCTACAGAAGTTTGTGCATAGGCGCCCGGGGCAAAACCCATGTGGTTTTCTATATTAGCGTATATCCCTTCGCCCGCTAACATTTCAAAAGTAATGGGGACTCGCCGCAAGGCATTCTGATTAGCCTTTTTCTTGCAATTTTCATAAAATTCTGATTCCCACAAAAGGTAATCGCCCCCAGAAAGGCAGGCATGGGCAATAGGTTTCCAATCCTCAGGGGGAGTTGCCTCTCCTGATAAAGCGTCTAAAATTGCCATGGTGAAAGGAGCTATGGGTCCATACTGCACACAAGCCTCTGTTAACTCTTTTATTTCCTTCCATTGAAATGGCTCCCAATGCCGAACTCTGACTCCCGTTCTCCTGTCAATTCTATCAAAAATAGGATAGACCCCGAACTGCTCCGTAGATTCCCCTTGCCTATGTGCTTGTTCACAAGCCATTTGAAGTGGCGATCGCACAACAAAAGAATCGGATTCCGGTTTGATATAACCCGGTGGAGGCTGTGTGGGCTTCTCCCAGACAGGGGGCTGTAACGGAGGATCCCACATACCGGGGTTCTCAGGAGGCGGGGTAGAAGGATCAAAAGGGGGATCCTCTCTCCCCGGATTCCAAGGATCCTTACAAGAGACTCGTGAGCCTCGAGGACCATTTCCTTCACTATTTGAAACCTTAAGCTCTATTAATTGTCCCTGAATCTTTTTTATCTGTTCCGACAAAGTAAGAAGAGCATCAGAAGTCGGTCCCTTTTCTTGGGCCATAGCTACGACAGGAGGATATTTATCCCTATCATATTTAGCAGCCTCATCCTCTAATTCTTCCTGGTCTCTAGGGCTCAAATTTTCCCATATGTCGTCTGGAAACTCTTGAGCAACCGGCTCTTTGTTAACTTTAAGAACTCCCTCTAACAACTTTGCGCCCCCTCCCTCCTTCTCTCTCTCTGCCGGAGAAGCGGCAGAAGCGGCAGATGGGAGAATTTCCTCGTTTTCAGCTTGTTTCACTTTCTCTAGCTTGCAGCCCTTTTGTTTAAGTCCATGGGCAGCATAATAATCTTGTAACTGTTTTTCCACCTTTCTTTTGCAATTTTTATAAAACTTGTCTAACTGTTCTCTGCTCACCCGACTGCCACGGGCGGTAAGCAACTTCTTAAGTCCTCTAACATACAGGTCCTTGCTGCTGGCGTGACCCATCCCTTTTCCCTAACTCGGTCCTTCTTTCAAACAAAGAAAAACACCCAGGTGTCCTTCTGGCCGTGTCCCATGCGGGGCTAAATCTGTCTTAGCTAGAGGCGCTCCGGTATAAATCCCCGGACAGGTGGGTTGTAAAGCCCAGTCGCCGTTATGCCGTATGACAGAACCGGAACCGCAGGTTAGGACCCAATCAAGCTCCGTAACACAAAGTCGTGGAACTATCACTCACTCACACACTCATTCGAACGAGGGGACAGTGCCTTGCTCACCGTGCATCCACTGATTAGCTCCAATGAGCTGGGCCCTTGCCACACGGTGTTCCTCACTATTACCCCTATATCCAGTCCCTGTTCGGGCGCCACTTGTAGCGGGCCAGCCGCCACGAGTCGAACGGTTCCTGACAAGGGGAGTGGGAATGAAAGAAGGCACTCACACTTTGATGATGGCGATCGCGGACCCCAGTGTTCCTGGAGACGCTGAGTTTATTTTGTCCCCAGAGTTCATACCTTCTGTGGACGTGCAGTTTAGCGAGTACAAAAATGCATTACCTACTTAACAGTAAAACTTTAACTGTAACACAGGAGACACAAAATTTACTGAAACTCCCAAATGTAATTATCTTATCAATAGCCCTGATAGGCATCAGCCTTCTGCTCTGGGAACTGGCCACTCCCCCCACATTCCTGAGCAGCATGCAAGCGCTCTCCAGATGCAGGCAGAGACAATTGCTTCAGGGGGAGGAAATAGGTTAGGTATAAACTGAGCCATTAAGGCTTTAAAGTTAACTGCAACCATGGCTCCCCACATCTCCCCCTTTTTTATTTTATAGTTTTGCGATCGTGTCTGGCTTAGGTGGTCAGTACAGACATTTTCACTTACCCGTCATTGGATATCGATCATCAAAGCGATCGACTCCTGTCTTAGGTTGTAAAAACGCTTACTGATCATTACCCGTCATTGGCTACCGATCTCCTTTGAGGAAAGCCAGAGACAGCAGTGGCTTTCCCCGGGCAGGGGGAAGGGGAGGCAAGGCTCCTTTTTGGATCTTTTAAGGCAGCTCATTGGGGGTCCCCACTTGGTTTCGCCTGGCTTAGGTTGTATCTCCCGTGAGATATCTTACCCGTCTTTGGCTGCAAACCATCTTTTGGGGACCAGACAGAGAGACATGAGGTGTAAAACATAGAGATAAGCAAAGTCCTAAAAAGCCAGTCTTACAGGCTCTTCTTTCCCTAAGGAAAGACATGGGGGGGACAGTCGGCTAGGCTGTTGTGTGACTACATCGCCCCCTTTTTTGTTTTTGAAGCATGAGAAACACAGAACGTGTAGTTATTTCATTTACAGCCTGTCGGAGGGCTATTTGTCCACATCTGAGGACTATGTAAAACAAACAGAACAATAAACAGAATAGCAATATCCCCAGCAAACCCTCTACCCAAGTCTTTCTCCATTTAACAGGGTCTGAAGTGGAAAGTCCTTCTGCAGCTGTGGAAAGTGAGAGCTTTTTCACACCCTAGGGGCGTGGATGGGTATCTATAGATGTCTTCTCTTCTGTGGGCTGTCGCTCATGGTATGGTTTAACACCGACCAGGAATTTACAAAGGTTTTTCTTTAGGACCTGGAGAAATACAAGCAAAGCCTCTTCCCCGTGTTATCTTGCGGGGAGAAGTAGGATTAGCTTCCCCACGTAATATTTTAAACAAAGGTTGTAATTTACCAGTTGTCAACCGCAACTGAGGTCTAATCCAATTAAACAATGTCGCCGGATTTGTATTTTTTGAGGCACAATGGCCTGAGGCATTCAACAATATCCCAGATAAGAGTAAGGAGGCACTTGTTGAATTTTTTCTGGGGCTAGAACTAGCCCATAATTGTGGAGCTTTTTTTGTAAATGAGCAAAAGCAGCAAGCAACTTTGGTTCACAAGAGTGGGCAAGAAGTATGTCATCCATGTAGTGGATGATGTAAATATCTGAAAATGCCCTTTGGGTAGGTTTTATTTTAGCTGATACAAATTTTTGACATCATGTAGGGCTACTAGCCATTTTCTGAGGTAGCACTAGCCAATGATATCTCTTAAAAGGTTTTTGTAAATTAACAGAAGGAACACTGAAAGCAAATCTAGGGCAGTCATCAGGATTTAAAGGTATAGTATAAAAACAATCTTTTTAAGTCCAAAACAATTTTATATGTGTTTTTTGGTGTGGCTGTAGGACAGGGCAAGCCTGGCTGTAAGGCTCCCATTAATTTTATGGTTTCATTAACTTTTTGTAAATCTTATAATACTCTCCACTGACCAGATTTTTTTCTTAAGAACAAAAATGGGAGAATTCCAGGGAGAATTAGAGGAAGCAATGTGTCCCTTTTAAAGTTGCTCCTGTACTAGCGCTTGAGCGGCCAAGATTTTTTCTTTAGTAAGGGGCCATCGATCTATCCACACAGGCGTATCAGATTTCCAAGTAATTGCTTCTGCTGTTTTCTGGTGGAGTACAAGTAAGTCTATGACCCCTGGGAAAAAGACCCTAAACCTGTTCTCTGTAAATTAGGATTGGGTGAAATAGGTTCCTGACGTCCTTGTCCTGCACTTCCTAAGCCTTTTCCTGGGAGGAGTCCTTGATCAAACATTTGCTGAGTTACTTGAACACTCGGGCTATAAAGATAAACTCCCATATTGCTCATAATATCACGTCCCCACAAATTCACCGGCAGACCGGGGATAATACAAGGCTGAAATGTTCCTTGAGGACCATCATCATCCTGCCATGATAACAAATTACTACTTTGCTGTGGGGCGTGAGACTGACCGATACCTTGCAGGCTTGTACTCGTACTTTGCATCGGCCAATTAGATGGCCAATGTTGCGCAGATATGCAAGATACATCAGCTCCAGTATCTAAAAGTCCCTGAAAATCTTTCCCATCAATCTTAAGCTGTAAAACAGGTCGATCTTTCTTTATTTCTTGAACCCAATATACATCCGAGGAACCAAAGCCTCGATTCCCCCGTTCCTGATTTTGTTGGTTCTTTCCTATTTTCATTCTAGGGAGAATTATTAACGGGGCAAATCGCATTCCAGCAGGTATATTGGAAACAGTTAATGGTGAATGAACCATGATCTTAATCTCTCCTGTAAAATCCTCATCAATAACTCGCGGGGAAACTTGAATTCCCTTCATGGTCGTACCACTTCTCCCTAATAAAAGCCCAACGGTTTTTGGCGGCAGCGGCCCAAAAACCCCTGTGGGTAGGGCTTGCATTCCCATTTCAGGAGTTAATACGATGTCGGCGGTGGAACACGAGTCCAAGCCTGCGCTGCCTGGGGTTGCCCGGAATGAATCTGTGATGGATTTCCTCTCTGAGGTTCGCTCCCTTTCAGTTCGGGGATCTGCGGTGCCCCATAACATTGCTGATTCGGGGCCTGGGGCTGGCCCCTCACCCAGTTTCCCTGAATCGGGTTCCCATCTTTATCTGTCTTAGATTTACATTCATTAGCCCAATGTTTCCCTCTCCTGCATTTAGGACAAACATCTGGAGGTTTCTTAACAGGAGCAGCTGCAATCCCTGTTTCTCCCTTATCGGGGCATTGAGCCGCTCGATGTCCCTTCTTTCCACAAGTAAAACAAGCTCCAGAGCGACAACCTGCATTGAGTCGTGCCTGTTGCCATAGCACTTCCTTCATAGGTTTCCCCTGAAGAGCAGCCGCTATCGCTATGCCCTGGGTAAAAGAGGAGCCCACATCAGTGCACAGGCGAATGTAATCGGATAAGGTTCCTTTCTTCCTAATTGGCCTAATGACAGCTTGACATGCCGAGTTGGCATTTCCATAGGCAAGCTGCGTTATAAAGGACTGGGTAGCAATTGACGTCCCAAAAATCCTTCCGGCTGCGGTGGTAAGGCGAGACACAAAATCTTGGAAGGGCTCGTCAGGTCTCTGTCTTATTTGAGATACATGCTCCTCTTTACGGGAGGTATCAGGCAGTATTCGCCATGCATCTTTAGCCGCTACAGAAGTTTGTGCATAGGCGCCCGGGGCAAAACCCATGTGGTTTTCTATATTAGCGTATATCCCTTCGCCCGCTAACATTTCAAAAGTAATGGGGACTCGCCGCAAGGCATTCTGATTAGCCTTTTTCTTGCAATTTTCATAAAATTCTGATTCCCACAAAAGGTAATCGCCCCCAGAAAGGCAGGCATGGGCAATAGGTTTCCAATCCTCAGGGGGAGTTGCCTCTCCTGATAAAGCGTCTAAAATTGCCATGGTGAAAGGAGCTATGGGTCCATACTGCACACAAGCCTCTGTTAACTCTTTTATTTCCTTCCATTGAAATGGCTCCCAATGCCGAACTCTGACTCCCGTTCTCCTGTCAATTCTATCAAAAATAGGATAGACCCCGAACTGCTCCGTAGATTCCCCTTGCCTATGTGCTTGTTCACAAGCCATTTGAAGTGGCGATCGCACAACAAAAGAATCGGATTCCGGTTTGATATAACCCGGTGGAGGCTGTGTGGGCTTCTCCCAGACAGGGGGCTGTAACGGAGGATCCCACATACCGGGGTTCTCAGGAGGCGGGGCAGAAGGATCAAAAGGGGGATCCTCTCTCCCCGGATTCCAAGGATCCTTACAAGAGACTCGTGAGCCTCGAGGACCATTTCCTTCACTATTTGAAACCTTAAGCTCTATTAATTGTCCCTGAATCTTTTTTATCTGTTCCGACAAAGTAAGAAGAGCATCAGAAGTCGGTCCCTTTTCTTGGGCCATAGCTACGACAGGAGGATATTTATCCCTATCATATTTAGCAGCCTCATCCTCTAATTCTTCCTGGTCTCTAGGGCTCAAATTTTCCCATATGTCGTCTGGAAACTCTTGAGCAACCGGCTCTTTGTTAACTTTAAGAACTCCCTCTAACAACTTTGCGCCCCCTCCCTCCTTCTCTCTCTCTGCCGGAGAAGCGGCAGAAGCGGCAGATGGGAGAATTTCCTCGTTTTCAGCTTGTTTCACTTTCTCTAGCTTGCAGCCCTTTTGTTTAAGTCCATGGGCAGCATAATAATCTTGTAACTGTTTTTCCACCTTTCTTTTGCAATTTTTATAAAACTTGTCTAACTGTTCTCTGCTCACCCGACTGCCACGGGCGGTAAGCAACTTCTTAAGTCCTCTAACATACAGGTCCTTGCTGCTGGCGTGACCCATCCCTTTTCCCTAACTCGGTCCTTCTTTCAAACAAAGAAAAACACCCAGGTGTCCTTCTGGCCGTGTCCCATGCGGGGCTAAATCTGTCTTAGCTAGAGGCGCTCCGGTATAAATCCCCGGACAGGTGGGTTGTAAAGCCCAGTCGCCGTTATGCCGTATGACAGAACCGGAACCGCAGGTTAGGACCCAATCAAGCTCCGTAACACAAAGTCGTGGAGCTATCACTCACTCACACACTCATTCGAACGAGGGGACAGTGCCTTGCTCACCGTGCATCCACTGATTAGCTCCAATGAGCTGGGCCCTTGCCACACGGTGTTCCTCACTATTACCCCTATATCCAGTCCCTGTTCGGGCGCCACTTGTAGCGGGCCAGCCGCCACGAGTCGAACGGTTCCTGACAAGGGGAGTGGGAATGAAAGAAGGCACTCACACTTTGATGATGGCGATCGCGGACCCCAGTGTTCCTGGAGACGCTGAGTTTATTTTGTCCCCAGAGTTCATACCTTCTGTGGACGTGCAGTTTAGCGAGTACAAAAATGCATTACCTACTTAACAGTAAAACTTTAACTGTAACACAGGAGACACAAAATTTACTGAAACTCCCAAATGTAATTATCTTATCAATAGCCCTGATAGGCATCAGCCTTCTGCTCTGGGAACTGGCCACTCCCCCCACATTCCTGAGCAGCATGCAAGCGCTCTCCAGATGCAGGCAGAGACAATTGCTTCAGGGGGAGGAAATAGGTTAGGTATAAACTGAGCCATTAAGGCTTTAAAGTTAACTGCAACCATGGCTCCCCACATCTCCCCCTTTTTTATTTTATAGTTTTGCGATCGTGTCTGGCTTAGGTGGTCAGTACAGACATTTTCACTTACCCGTCATTGGATATCGATCATCAAAGCGATCGACTCCTGTCTTAGGTTGTAAAAACGCTTACTGATCATTACCCGTCATTGGCTACCGATCTCCTTTGAGGAAAGCCAGAGACAGCAGTGGCTTTCCCCGGGCAGGGGGAAGGGGAGGCAAGGCTCCTTTTTGGATCTTTTAAGGCAGCTCATTGGGGGTCCCCACTTGGTTTCGCCTGGCTTAGGTTGTATCTCCCATGAGATATCTTACCCGTCTTTGGCTGCAAACCATCTTTTGGGGACCAGACAGAGAGACATGAGGTGTAAAACATAGAGATAAGCAAAGTCCTAAAAAGCCAGTCTTACAGGCTCTTCTTTCCCTAAGGAAAGACATGGGGGGGACAGTCGGCTAGGCTGTTGTGTGACTACATCGCCCCCTTTTTTGTTTTTGAAGCATGAGAAACACAGAACGTGTAGTTATTTCATTTACAGCCTGTCGGAGGGCTATTTGTCCACATCTGAGGACTATGTAAAACAAACAGAACAATAAACAGAATAGCAATATCCCCAGCAAACCCTCTACCCAAGTCTTTCTCCATTTAACAGGGTCTGAAGTGGAAAGTCCTTCTGCAGCTGTGGAAAGTGAGAGCTTTTTCACACCCTAGGGGCGTGGATGGGTATCTATAGATGTCTTCTCTTCTGTGGGCTGTCGCTCATGGTATGGTTTAACACCGACCAGGAATTTACAAAGGTTTTTCTTTAGGACCTGGAGAAATACAAGCAAAGCCTCTTCCCCGTGTTATCTTGCGGGGAGAAGTAGGATTAGCTTCCCCACGTAATATTTTAAACAAAGGTTGTAATTTACCAGTTGTCAACCGCAACTGAGGTCTAATCCAATTAAACAATGTCGCCGGATTTGTATTTTTTGAGGCACAATGGCCTGAGGCATTCAACAATATCCCAGATAAGAGTAAGGAGGCACTTGTTGAATTTTTTCTGGGGCTAGAACTAGCCCATAATTGTGGAGCTTTTTTTGTAAATGAGCAAAAGCAGCAAGCAACTTTGGTTCACAAGAGTGGGCAAGAAGTATGTCATCCATGTAGTGGATGATGTAAATATCTGAAAATGCCCTTTGGGTAGGTTTTATTTTAGCTGATACAAATTTTTGACATCATGTAGGGCTACTAGCCATTTTCTGAGGTAGCACTAGCCAATGATATCTCTTAAAAGGTTTTTGTAAATTAACAGAAGGAACACTGAAAGCAAATCTAGGGCAGTCATCAGGATTTAAAGGTATAGTATAAAAACAATCTTTTTAAGTCCAAAACAATTTTATATGTGTTTTTTGGTGTGGCTGTAGGACAGGGCAAGCCTGGCTGTAAGGCTCCCATTAATTTTATGGTTTCATTAACTTTTTGTAAATCTTATAATACTCTCCACTGACCAGATTTTTTTCTTAAGAACACAAATGGGAGAATTCCAGGGAGAATTAGAGGAAGCAATGTGTCCCTTTTAAAGTTGCTCCTGTACTAGCGCTTGAGCGGCCAAGATTTTTTCTTTAGTAAGGGGCCATCGATCTATCCACACAGGCGTATCAGATTTCCAAGTAATTGCTTCTGCTGTTTTCTGGTGGAGTACAAGTAAGTCTATGACCCCTGGGAAAAAGACCCTAAACCTGTTCTCTGTAAATTAGGATTGGGTGAAATAGGTTCCTGACGTCCTTGTCCTGCACTTCCTAAGCCTTTTCCTGGGAGGAGTCCTTGATCAAACATTTGCTGAGTTACTTGAACACTCGGGCTATAAAGATAAACTCCCATATTGCTCATAATATCACGTCCCCACAAATTCACCGGCAGACCGGGGATAATACAAGGCTGAAATGTTCCTTGAGGACCATCATCATCCTGCCATGATAACAAATTACTACTTTGCTGTGGGGCGTGAGACTGACCGATACCTTGCAGGCTTGTACTCGTACTTTGCATCGGCCAATTAGATGGCCAATGTTGCGCAGATATGCAAGATACATCAGCTCCAGTATCTAAAAGTCCCTGAAAATCTTTCCCATCAATCTTAAGCTGTAAAACAGGTCGATCTTTCTTTATTTCTTGAACCCAATATACATCCGAGGAACCAAAGCCTCGATTCCCCCGTTCCTGATTTTGTTGGTTCTTTCCTATTTTCATTCTAGGGAGAATTATTAACGGGGCAATTCGCATTCCAGCAGGTATATTGGAAACAGTTAATGGTGAATGAACCATGATCTTAATCTCTCCAGTAAAATCCTCATCAATAACTCGCGGGGAAACTTGAATTCCCTTCATGGTCGTACCACTTCTCCCTAATAAAAGCCCAACGGTTTTTGGCGGCAGCGGCCCAAAAACCCCTGTGGGTAGGGCTTGCATTCCCATTTCAGGAGTTAATACGATGTCGGCGGTGGAACACGAGTCCAAGCCTGCGCTGCCTGGGGTTGCCCGGAATGAATCTGTGATGGATTTCCTCTCTGAGGTTCGCTCCCTTTCAGTTCGGGGATCTGCGGTGCCCCATAACATTGCTGATTCGGGGCCTGGGGCTGGCCCCTCACCCAGTTTCCCTGAATCGGGTTCCCATCTTTATCTGTCTTAGATTTACATTCATTAGCCCAATGTTTCCCTCTCCTGCATTTAGGACAAACATCTGGAGGTTTCTTAACAGGAGCAGCTGCAATCCCTGTTTCTCCCTTATCGGGGCATTGAGCCGCTCGATGTCCCTTCTTTCCACAAGTAAAACAAGCTCCAGAGCGACAACCTGCATTGAGTCGTGCCTGTTGCCATAGCACTTCCTTCATAGGTTTCCCCTGAAGAGCAGCCGCTATCGCTATGCCCTGGGTAAAAGAGGAGCCCACATCAGTGCACAGGTGAATGTAATCGGATAAGGTTCCTTTCTTCCTAATTGGCCTAATGACAGCTTGACATGCCGAGTTGGCATTTCCATAGGCAAGCTGCGTTATAAAGGACTGGGTAGCAATTGACGTCCCAAAAATCCTTCCGGCTGCGGTGGTAAGGCGAGACACAAAATCTTGGAAGGGCTCGTCAGGTCTCTGTCTTATTTGAGATACATGCTCCTCTTTATGGGAGGTATCAGGCAGTATTCGCCATGCATCTTTAGCCGCTACAGAAGTTTGTGCATAGGCGCCCGGGGCAAAACCCATGTGGTTTTCTATATTAGCGTATATCCCTTCGCCCGCTAACATTTCAAAAGTAATGGGGACTCGCCGCAAGGCATTCTGATTAGCCTTTTTCTTGCAATTTTCATAAAATTCTGATTCCCACAAAAGGTAATCGCCCCCAGAAAGGCAGGCATGGGCAATAGGTTTCCAATCCTCAGGGGGAGTTGCCTCTCCTGATAAAGCGTCTAAAATTGCCATGGTGAAAGGAGCTATGGGTCCATACTGCACACAAGCCTCTGTTAACTCTTTTATTTCCTTCCATTGAAATGGCTCCCAATGCCGAACTCTGACTCCCGTTCTCCTGTCAATTCTATCAAAAATAGGATAGACCCCGAACTGCTCCGTAGATTCCCCTTGCCTATGTGCTTGTTCACAAGCCATTTGAAGTGGCGATCGCACAACAAAAGAATCGGATTCCGGTTTGATATAACCCGGTGGAGGCTGTGTGGGCTTCTCCCAGACAGGGGGCTGTAACGGAGGATCCCACATACCGGGGTTCTCAGGAGGCGGGGCAGAAGGATCAAAAGGGGGATCCTCTCTCCCCGGATTCCAAGGATCCTTACAAGAGACTCGTGAGCCTCGAGGACCATTTCCTTCACTATTTGAAACCTTAAGCTCTATTAATTGTCCCTGAATCTTTTTTATCTGTTCCGACAAAGTAAGAAGAGCATCAGAAGTCGGTCCCTTTTCTTGGGCCATAGCTACGACAGGAGGATATTTATCCCTATCATATTTAGCAGCCTCATCCTCTAATTCTTCCTGGTCTCTAGGGCTCAAATTTTCCCATATGTCGTCTGGAAACTCTTGAGCAACCGGCTCTTTGTTAACTTTAAGAACTCCCTCTAACAACTTTGCGCCCCCTCCCTCCTTCTCTCTCTCTGCCGGAGAAGCGGCAGAAGCGGCAGATGGGAGAATTTCCTCGTTTTCAGCTTGTTTCACTTTCTCTAGCTTGCAGCCCTTTTGTTTAAGTCCATGGGCAGCATAATAATCTTGTAACTGTTTTTCCACCTTTCTTTTGCAATTTTTATAAAACTTGTCTAACTGTTCTCTGCTCACCCGACTGCCACGGGCGGTAAGCAACTTCTTAAGTCCTCTAACATACAGGTCCTTGCTGCTGGCGTGACCCATCCCTTTTCCCTAACTCGGTCCTTCTTTCAAACAAAGAAAAACACCCAGGTGTCCTTCTGGCCGTGTCCCATGCGGGGCTAAATCTGTCTTAGCTAGAGGCGCTCCGGTATAAATCCCCGGACAGGTGGGTTGTAAAGCCCAGTCGCCGTTATGCCGTATGACAGAACCGGAACTGCAGGTTAGGACCCAATCAAGCTCCGTAACACAAAGTCGTGGAGCTATCACTCACTCACACACTCATTCGAACGAGGGGACAGTGCCTTGCTCACCGTGCATCCACTGATTAGCTCCAATGAGCTGGGCCCTTGCCACACGGTGTTCCTCACTATTACCCCTATATCCAGTCCCTGTTCGGGCGCCACTTGTAGCGGGCCAGCCGCCACGAGTCGAACGGTTCCTGACAAGGGGAGTGGGAATGAAAGAAGGCACTCACACTTTGATGATGGCGATCGCGGACCCCAGTGTTCCTGGAGACGCTGAGTTTATTTTGTCCCCAGAGTTCATACCTTCTGTGGACGTGCAGTTTAGCGAGTACAAAAATGCATTACCTACTTAACAGTAAAACTTTAACTGTAACACAGGAGACACAAAATTTACTGAAACTCCCAAATGTAATTATCTTATCAATAGCCCTGATAGGCATCAGCCTTCTGCTCTGGGAACTGGCCACTCCCCCCACATTCCTGAGCAGCATGCAAGCGCTCTCCAGATGCAGGCAGAGACAATTGCTTCAGGGGGAGGAAATAGGTTAGGTATAAACTGAGCCATTAAGGCTTTAAAGTTAACTGCAACCATGGCTCCCCACATCTCCCCCTTTTTTATTTTATAGTTTTGAGATCGTGTCTGGCTTAGGTGGTCAGTACAGACATTTTCACTTACCCGTCATTGGATATCGATCATCAAAGCGATCGACTCCTGTCTTAGGTTGTAAAAACGCTTACTGATCATTACCCGTCATTGGCTACCGATCTCCTTTGAGGAAAGCCAGAGACAGCAGTGGCTTTCCCCGGGCAGGGGGAAGGGGAGGCAAGGCTCCTTTTTGGATCTTTTAAGGCAGCTCATTGGGGGTCCCCACTTGGTTTCGCCTGGCTTAGGTTGTATCTCCCGTGAGATATCTTACCCGTCTTTGGCTGCAAACCATCTTTTGGGGACCAGACAGAGAGACATGAGGTGTAAAACATAGAGATAAGCAAAGTCCTAAAAAGCCAGTCTTACAGGCTCTTCTTTCCCTAAGGAAAGACATGGGGGGGACAGTCGGCTAGGCTGTTGTGTGACTACATCGCCCCCTTTTTTGTTTTTGAAGCATGAGAAACACAGAACGTGTAGTTATTTCATTTACAGCCTGTCGGAGGGCTATTTGTCCACATCTGAGGACTATGTAAAACAAACAGAACAATAAACAGAATAGCAATATCCCCAGCAAACCCTCTACCCAAGTCTTTCTCCATTTAACAGGGTCTGAAGTGGAAAGTCCTTCTGCAGCTGTGGAAAGTGAGAGCTTTTTCACACCCTAGGGGCGTGGATGGGTATCTATAGATGTCTTCTCTTCTGTGGGCTGTCGCTCATGGTATGGTTTAACACCGACCAGGAATTTACAAAGGTTTTTCTTTAGGACCTGGAGAAATACAAGCAAAGCCTCTTCCCCGTGTTATCTTGCGGGGAGAAGTAGGATTAGCTTCCCCACGTAATATTTTAAACAAAGGTTGTAATTTACCAGTTGTCAACCGCAACTGAGGTCTAATCCAATTAAACAATGTCGCCGGATTTGTATTTTTTGAGGCACAATGGCCTGAGGCATTCAACAATATCCCAGATAAGAGTAAGGAGGCACTTGTTGAATTTTTTCTGGGGCTAGAACTAGCCCATAATTGTGGAGCTTTTTTTGTAAATGAGCAAAAGCAGCAAGCAACTTTGGTTCACAAGAGTGGGCAAGAAGTATGTCATCCATGTAGTGGATGATGTAAATATCTGAAAATGCCCTTTGGGTAGGTTTTATTTTAGCTGATACAAATTTTTGACATCATGTAGGGCTACTAGCCATTTTCTGAGGTAGCACTAGCCAATGATATCTCTTAAAAGGTTTTTGTAAATTAACAGAAGGAACACTGAAAGCAAATCTAGGGCAGTCATCAGGATTTAAAGGTATAGTATAAAAACAATCTTTTTAAGTCCAAAACAATTTTATATGTGTTTTTTGGTGTGGCTGTAGGACAGGGCAAGCCTGGCTGTAAGGCTCCCATTAATTTTATGGTTTCATTAACTTTTTGTAAATCTTATAATACTCTCCACTGACCAGATTTTTTTCTTAAGAACAAAAATGGGAGAATTCCAGGGAGAATTAGAGGAAGCAATGTGTCCCTTTTAAAGTTGCTCCTGTACTAGCGCTTGAGCGGCCAAGATTTTTTCTTTAGTAAGGGGCCATCGATCTATCCACACAGGCGTATCAGATTTCCAAGTAATTGCTTCTGCTGTTTTCTGGTGGAGTACAAGTAAGTCTATGACCCCTGGGAAAAAGACCCTAAACCTGTTCTCTGTAAATTAGGATTGGGTGAAATAGGTTCCTGACGTCCTTGTCCTGCACTTCCTAAGCCTTTTCCTGGGAGGAGTCCTTGATCAAACATTTGCTGAGTTACTTGAACACTCGGGCTATAAAGATAAACTCCCATATTGCTCATAATATCACGTCCCCACAAATTCACCGGCAGACCGGGGATAATACAAGGCTGAAATGTTCCTTGAGGACCATCATCATCCTGCCATGATAACAAATTACTACTTTGCTGTGGGGCGTGAGACTGACCGATACCTTGCAGGCTTGTACTCGTACTTTGCATCGGCCAATTAGATGGCCAATGTTGCGCAGATATGCAAGATACATCAGCTCCAGTATCTAAAAGTCCCTGAAAATCTTTCCCATCAATCTTAAGCTGTAAAACAGGTCGATCTTTCTTTATTTCTTGAACCCAATATACATCCGAGGAACCAAAGCCTCGATTCCCCCGTTCCTGATTTTGTTGGTTCTTTCCTATTTTCATTCTAGGGAGAATTATTAACGGGGCAAATCGCATTCCAGCAGGTATATTGGAAACAGTTAATGGTGAATGAACCATGATCTTAATCTCTCCTGTAAAATCCTCATCAATAACTCGCGGGGAAACTTGAATTCCCTTCATGGTCGTACCACTTCTCCCTAATAAAAGCCCAACGGTTTTTGGCGGCAGCGGCCCAAAAACCCCTGTGGGTAGGGCTTGCATTCCCATTTCAGGAGTTAATACGATGTCGGCGGTGGAACACGAGTCCAAGCCTGCGCTGCCTGGGGTTGCCCGGAATGAATCTGTGATGGATTTCCTCTCTGAGGTTCGCTCCCTTTCAGTTCGGGGATCTGCGGTGCCCCATAACATTGCTGATTCGGGGCCTGGGGCTGGCCCCTCACCCAGTTTCCCTGAATCGGGTTCCCATCTTTATCTGTCTTAGATTTACATTCATTAGCCCAATGTTTCCCTCTCCTGCATTTAGGACAAACATCTGGAGGTTTCTTAACAGGAGCAGCTGCAATCCCTGTTTCTCCCTTATCGGGGCATTGAGCCGCTCGATGTCCCTTCTTTCCACAAGTAAAACAAGCTCCAGAGCGACAACCTGCATTGAGTCGTGCCTGTTGCCATAGCACTTCCTTCATAGGTTTCCCCTGAAGAGCAGCCGCTATCGCTATGCCCTGGGTAAAAGAGGAGCCCACATCAGTGCACAGGCGAATGTAATCAGATAAGGTTCCTTTCTTCCTAATTGGCCTAATGACAGCTTGACATGCCGAGTTGGCATTTCCATAGGCAAGCTGCGTTATAAAGGACTGGGTAGCAATTGACGTCCCAAAAATCCTTCCGGCTGCGGTGGTAAGGCGAGACACAAAATCTTGGAAGGGCTCGTCAGGTCTCTGTCTTATTTGAGATACATGCTCCTCTTTACGGGAGGTATCAGGCAGTATTCGCCATGCATCTTTAGCCGCTACAGAAGTTTGTGCATAGGCGCCCGGGGCAAAACCCATGTGGTTTTCTATATTAGCGTATATCCCTTCGCCCGCTAACATTTCAAAAGTAATGGGGACTCGCCGCAAGGCATTCTGATTAGCCTTTTTCTTGCAATTTTCATAAAATTCTGATTCCCACAAAAGGTAATCGCCCCCAGAAAGGCAGGCATGGGCAATAGGTTTCCAATCCTCAGGGGGAGTTGCCTCTCCTGATAAAGCGTCTAAAATTGCCATGGTGAAAGGAGCTATGGGTCCATACTGCACACAAGCCTCTGTTAACTCTTTTATTTCCTTCCATTGAAATGGCTCCCAATGCCGAACTCTGACTCCCGTTCTCCTGTCAATTCTATCAAAAATAGGATAGACCCCGAACTGCTCCGTAGATTCCCCTTGCCTATGTGCTTGTTCACAAGCCATTTGAAGTGGCGATCGCACAACAAAAGAATCGGATTCCGGTTTGATATAACCCGGTGGAGGCTGTGTGGGCTTCTCCCAGACAGGGGGCTGTAACGGAGGATCCCACATACCGGGGTTCTCAGGAGGCGGGGCAGAAGGATCAAAAGGGGGATCCTCTCTCCCCGGATTCCAAGGATCCTTACAAGAGACTCGTGAGCCTCGAGGACCATTTCCTTCACTATTTGAAACCTTAAGCTCTATTAATTGTCCCTGAATCTTTTTTATCTGTTCCGACAAAGTAAGAAGAGCATCAGAAGTCGGTCCCTTTTCTTGGGCCATAGCTACGACAGGAGGATATTTATCCCTATCATATTTAGCAGCCTCATCCTCTAATTCTTCCTGGTCTCTAGGGCTCAAATTTTCCCATATGTCGTCTGGAAACTCTTGAGCAACCGGCTCTTTGTTAACTTTAAGAACTCCCTCTAACAACTTTGCGCCCCCTCCCTCCTTCTCTCTCTCTGCCGGAGAAGCGGCAGAAGCGGCAGATGGGAGAATTTCCTCGTTTTCAGCTTGTTTCACTTTCTCTAGCTTGCAGCCCTTTTGTTTAAGTCCATGGGCAGCATAATAATCTTGTAACTGTTTTTCCACCTTTCTTTTGCAATTTTTATAAAACTTGTCTAACTGTTCTCTGCTCACCCGACTGCCACGGGCGGTAAGCAACTTCTTAAGTCCTCTAACATACAGGTCCTTGCTGCTGGCGTGACCCATCCCTTTTCCCTAACTCGGTCCTTCTTTCAAACAAAGAAAAACACCCAGGTGTCCTTCTGGCCGTGTCCCATGCGGGGCTAAATCTGTCTTAGCTAGAGGCGCTCCGGTATAAATCCCCGGACAGGTGGGTTGTAAAGCCCAGTCGCCGTTATGCCGTATGACAGAACCGGAACCGCAGGTTAGGACCCAATCAAGCTCCGTAACACAAAGTCGTGGAGCTATCACTCACTCACACACTCATTCGAACGAGGGGACAGTGCCTTGCTCACCGTGCATCCACTGATTAGCTCCAATGAGCTGGGCCCTTGCCACACGGTGTTCCTCACTATTACCCCTATATCCAGTCCCTGTTCGGGCGCCACTTGTAGCGGGCCAGCCGCCACGAGTCGAACGGTTCCTGACAAGGGGAGTGGGAATGAAAGAAGGCACTCACACTTTGATGATGGCGATCGCGGACCCCAGTGTTCCTGGAGACGCTGAGTTTATTTTGTCCCCAGAGTTCATACCTTCTGTGGACGTGCAGTTTAGCGAGTACAAAAATGCATTACCTACTTAACAGTAAAACTTTAACTGTAACACAGGAGACACAAAATTTACTGAAACTCCCAAATGTAATTATCTTATCAATAGCCCTGATAGGCATCAGCCTTCTGCTCTGGGAACTGGCCACTCCCCCCACATTCCTGAGCAGCATGCAAGCGCTCTCCAGATGCAGGCAGAGACAATTGCTTCAGGGGGAGGAAATAGGTTAGGTATAAACTGAGCCATTAAGGCTTTAAAGTTAACTGCAACCATGGCTCCCCACATCTCCCCCTTTTTTATTTTATAGTTTTGAGATCGTGTCTGGCTTAGGTGGTCAGTACAGACATTTTCACTTACCCGTCATTGGATATCGATCATCAAAGCGATCGACTCCTGTCTTAGGTTGTAAAAACGCTTACTGATCATTACCCGTCATTGGCTACCGATCTCCTTTGAGGAAAGCCAGAGACAGCAGTGGCTTTCCCCGGGCAGGGGGAAGGGGAGGCAAGGCTCCTTTTTGGATCTTTTAAGGCAGCTCATTGGGGGTCCCCACTTGGTTTCGCCTGGCTTAGGTTGTATCTCCCGTGAGATATCTTACCCGTCTTTGGCTGCAAACCATCTTTTGGGGACCAGACAGAGAGACATGAGGTGTAAAACATAGAGATAAGCAAAGTCCTAAAAAGCCAGTCTTACAGGCTCTTCTTTCCCTAAGGAAAGACATGGGGGGGACAGTCGGCTAGGCTGTTGTGTGACTACATCGCCCCCTTTTTTGTTTTTGAAGCATGAGAAACACAGAACGTGTAGTTATTTCATTTACAGCCTGTCGGAGGGCTATTTGTCCACATCTGAGGACTATGTAAAACAAACAGAACAATAAACAGAATAGCAATATCCCCAGCAAACCCTCTACCCAAGTCTTTCTCCATTTAACAGGGTCTGAAGTGGAAAGTCCTTCTGCAGCTGTGGAAAGTGAGAGCTTTTTCACACCCTAGGGGCGTGGATGGGTATCTATAGATGTCTTCTCTTCTATGGGCTGTCGCTCATGGTATGGTTTAACACCGACCAGGAATTTACAAAGGTTTTTCTTTAGGACCTGGAGAAATACAAGCAAAGCCTCTTCCCCGTGTTATCTTGCGGGGAGAAGTAGGATTAGCTTCCCCACGTAATATTTTAAACAAAGGTTGTAATTTACCAGTTGTCAACCGCAACTGAGGTCTAATCCAATTAAACAATGTCGCCGGATTTGTATTTTTTGAGGCACAATGGCCTGAGGCATTCAACAATATCCCAGATAAGAGTAAGGAGGCACTTGTTGAATTTTTTCTGGGGCTAGAACTAGCCCATAATTGTGGAGCTTTTTTTGTAAATGAGCAAAAGCAGCAAGCAACTTTGGTTCACAAGAGTGGGCAAGAAGTATGTCATCCATGTAGTGGATGATGTAAATATCTGAAAATGCCCTTTGGGTAGGTTTTATTTTAGCTGATACAAATTTTTGACATCATGTAGGGCTACTAGCCATTTTCTGAGGTAGCACTAGCCAATGATATCTCTTAAAAGGTTTTTGTAAATTAACAGAAGGAACACTGAAAGCAAATCTAGGGCAGTCATCAGGATTTAAAGGTATAGTATAAAAACAATCTTTTTAAGTCCAAAACAATTTTATATGTGTTTTTTGGTGTGGCTGTAGGACAGGGCAAGCCTGGCTGTAAGGCTCCCATTAATTTTATGGTTTCATTAACTTTTTGTAAATCTTATAATACTCTCCACTGACCAGATTTTTTTCTTAAGAACAAAAATGGGAGAATTCCAGGGAGAATTAGAGGAAGCAATGTGTCCCTTTTAAAGTTGCTCCTGTACTAGCGCTTGAGCGGCCAAGATTTTTTCTTTAGTAAGGGGCCATCGATCTATCCACACAGGCGTATCAGATTTCCAAGTAATTGCTTCTGCTGTTTTCTGGTGGAGTACAAGTAAGTCTATGACCCCTGGGAAAAAGACCCTAAACCTGTTCTCTGTAAATTAGGATTGGGTGAAATAGGTTCCTGACGTCCTTGTCCTGCACTTCCTAAGCCTTTTCCTGGGAGGAGTCCTTGATCAAACATTTGCTGAGTTACTTGAACACTCGGGCTATAAAGATAAACTCCCATATTGCTCATAATATCACGTCCCCACAAATTCACCGGCAGACCGGGGATAATACAAGGCTGAAATGTTCCTTGAGGACCATCATCATCCTGCCATGATAACAAATTACTACTTTGCTGTGGGGCGTGAGACTGACCGATACCTTGCAGGCTTGTACTCGTACTTTGCATCGGCCAATTAGATGGCCAATGTTGCGCAGATATGCAAGATACATCAGCTCCAGTATCTAAAAGTCCCTGAAAATCTTTCCCATCAATCTTAAGCTGTAAAACAGGTCGATCTTTCTTTATTTCTTGAACCCAATATACATCCGAGGAACCAAAGCCTCGATTCCCCCGTTCCTGATTTTGTTGGTTCTTTCCTATTTTCATTCTAGGGAGAATTATTAACGGGGCAAATCGCATTCCAGCAGGTATATTGGAAACAGTTAATGGTGAATGAACCATGATCTTAATCTCTCCTGTAAAATCCTCATCAATAACTCGCGGGGAAACTTGAATTCCCTTCATGGTCGTACCACTTCTCCCTAATAAAAGCCCAACGGTTTTTGGCGGCAGCGGCCCAAAAACCCCTGTGGGTAGGGCTTGCATTCCCATTTCAGGAGTTAATACGATGTCGGCGGTGGAACACGAGTCCAAGCCTGCGCTGCCTGGGGTTGCCCGGAATGAATCTGTGATGGATTTCCTCTCTGAGGTTCGCTCCCTTTCAGTTCGGGGATCTGCGGTGCCCCATAACATTGCTGATTCGGGGCCTGGGGCTGGCCCCTCACCCAGTTTCCCTGAATCGGGTTCCCATCTTTATCTGTCTTAGATTTACATTCATTAGCCCAATGTTTCCCTCTCCTGCATTTAGGACAAACATCTGGAGGTTTCTTAACAGGAGCAGCTGCAATCCCTGTTTCTCCCTTATCGGGGCATTGAGCCGCTCGATGTCCCTTCTTTCCACAAGTAAAACAAGCTCCAGAGCGACAACCTGCATTGAGTCGTGCCTGTTGCCATAGCACTTCCTTCATAGGTTTCCCCTGAAGAGCAGCCGCTATCGCTATGCCCTGGGTAAAAGAGGAGCCCACATCAGTGCACAGGCGAATGTAATCGGATAAGGTTCCTTTCTTCCTAATTGGCCTAATGACAGCTTGACATGCCGAGTTGGCATTTCCATAGGCAAGCTGCGTTATAAAGGACTGGGTAGCAATTGACGTCCCAAAAATCCTTCCGGCTGCGGTGGTAAGGCGAGACACAAAATCTTGGAAGGGCTCGTCAGGTCTCTGTCTTATTTGAGATACATGCTCCTCTTTACGGGAGGTATCAGGCAGTATTCGCCATGCATCTTTAGCCGCTACAGAAGTTTGTGCATAGGCGCCCGGGGCAAAACCCATGTGGTTTTCTATATTAGCGTATATCCCTTCGCCCGCTAACATTTCAAAAGTAATGGGGACTCGCCGCAAGGCATTCTGATTAGCCTTTTTCTTGCAATTTTCATAAAATTCTGATTCCCACAAAAGGTAATCGCCCCCAGAAAGGCAGGCATGGGCAATAGGTTTCCAATCCTCAGGGGGAGTTGCCTCTCCTGATAAAGCGTCTAAAATTGCCATGGTGAAAGGAGCTATGGGTCCATACTGCACACAAGCCTCTGTTAACTCTTTTATTTCCTTCCATTGAAATGGCTCCCAATGCCGAACTCTGACTCCCGTTCTCCTGTCAATTCTATCAAAAATAGGATAGACCCCGAACTGCTCCGTAGATTCCCCTTGCCTATGTGCTTGTTCACAAGCCATTTGAAGTGGCGATCGCACAACAAAAGAATCGGATTCCGGTTTGATATAACCCGGTGGAGGCTGTGTGGGCTTCTCCCAGACAGGGGGCTGTAACGGAGGATCCCACATACCGGGGTTCTCAGGAGGCGGGGCAGAAGGATCAAAAGGGGGATCCTCTCTCCCCGGATTCCAAGGATCCTTACAAGAGACTCGTGAGCCTCGAGGACCATTTCCTTCACTATTTGAAACCTTAAGCTCTATTAATTGTCCCTGAATCTTTTTTATCTGTTCCGACAAAGTAAGAAGAGCATCAGAAGTCGGTCCCTTTTCTTGGGCCATAGCTACGACAGGAGGATATTTATCCCTATCATATTTAGCAGCCTCATCCTCTAATTCTTCCTGGTCTCTAGGGCTCAAATTTTCCCATATGTCGTCTGGAAACTCTTGAGCAACCGGCTCTTTGTTAACTTTAAGAACTCCCTCTAACAACTTTGCGCCCCCTCCCTCCTTCTCTCTCTCTGCCGGAGAAGCGGCAGAAGCGGCAGATGGGAGAATTTCCTCGTTTTCAGCTTGTTTCACTTTCTCTAGCTTGCAGCCCTTTTGTTTAAGTCCATGGGCAGCATAATAATCTTGTAACTGTTTTTCCACCTTTCTTTTGCAATTTTTATAAAACTTGTCTAACTGTTCTCTGCTCACCCGACTGCCACGGGCGGTAAGCAACTTCTTAAGTCCTCTAACATACAGGTCCTTGCTGCTGGCGTGACCCATCCCTTTTCCCTAACTCGGTCCTTCTTTCAAACAAAGAAAAACACCCAGGTGTCCTTCTGGCCGTGTCCCATGCGGGGCTAAATCTGTCTTAGCTAGAGGCGCTCCGGTATAAATCCCCGGACAGGTGGGTTGTAAAGCCCAGTCGCCGTTATGCCGTATGACAGAACCGGAACCGCAGGTTAGGACCCAATCAAGCTCCGTAACACAAAGTCGTGGAGCTATCACTCACTCACACACTCATTCGAACGAGGGGACAGTGCCTTGCTCACCGTGCATCCACTGATTAGCTCCAATGAGCTGGGCCCTTGCCACACGGTGTTCCTCACTATTACCCCTATATCCAGTCCCTGTTCGGGCGCCACTTGTAGCGGGCCAGCCGCCACGAGTCGAACGGTTCCTGACAAGGGGAGTGGGAATGAAAGAAGGCACTCACACTTTGATGATGGCGATCGCGGACCCCAGTGTTCCTGGAGACGCTGAGTTTATTTTGTCCCCAGAGTTCATACCTTCTGTGGACGTGCAGTTTAGCGAGTACAAAAATGCATTACCTACTTAACAGTAAAACTTTAACTGTAACACAGGAGACACAAAATTTACTGAAACTCCCAAATGTAATTATCTTATCAATAGCCCTGATAGGCATCAGCCTTCTGCTCTGGGAACTGGCCACTCCCCCCACATTCCTGAGCAGCATGCAAGCGCTCTCCAGATGCAGGCAGAGACAATTGCTTCAGGGGGAGGAAATAGGTTAGGTATAAACTGAGCCATTAAGGCTTTAAAGTTAACTGCAACCATGGCTCCCCACATCTCCCCCTTTTTTATTTTATAGTTTTGAGATCGTGTCTGGCTTAGGTGGTCAGTACAGACATTTTCACTTACCCGTCATTGGATATCGATCATCAAAGCGATCGACTCCTGTCTTAGGTTGTAAAAACGCTTACTGATCATTACCCGTCATTGGCTACCGATCTCCTTTGAGGAAAGCCAGAGACAGCAGTGGCTTTCCCCGGGCAGGGGGAAGGGGAGGCAAGGCTCCTTTTTGGATCTTTTAAGGCAGCTCATTGGGGGTCCCCACTTGGTTTCGCCTGGCTTAGGTTGTATCTCCCGTGAGATATCTTACCCGTCTTTGGCTGCAAACCATCTTTTGGGGACCAGACAGAGAGACATGAGGTGTAAAACATAGAGATAAGCAAAGTCCTAAAAAGCCAGTCTTACAGGCTCTTCTTTCCCTAAGGAAAGACATGGGGGGGACAGTCGGCTAGGCTGTTGTGTGACTACATCGCCCCCTTTTTTGTTTTTGAAGCATGAGAAACACAGAACGTGTAGTTATTTCATTTACAGCCTGTCGGAGGGCTATTTGTCCACATCTGAGGACTATGTAAAACAAACAGAACAATAAACAGAATAGCAATATCCCCAGCAAACCCTCTACCCAAGTCTTTCTCCATTTAACAGGGTCTGAAGTGGAAAGTCCTTCTGCAGCTGTGGAAAGTGAGAGCTTTTTCACACCCTAGGGGCGTGGATGGGTATCTATAGATGTCTTCTCTTCTATGGGCTGTCGCTCATGGTATGGTTTAACACCGACCAGGAATTTACAAAGGTTTTTCTTTAGGACCTGGAGAAATACAAGCAAAGCCTCTTCCCCGTGTTATCTTGCGGGGAGAAGTAGGATTAGCTTCCCCACGTAATATTTTAAACAAAGGTTGTAATTTACCAGTTGTCAACCGCAACTGAGGTCTAATCCAATTAAACAATGTCGCCGGATTTGTATTTTTTGAGGCACAATGGCCTGAGGCATTCAACAATATCCCAGATAAGAGTAAGGAGGCACTTGTTGAATTTTTTCTGGGGCTAGAACTAGCCCATAATTGTGGAGCTTTTTTTGTAAATGAGCAAAAGCAGCAAGCAACTTTGGTTCACAAGAGTGGGCAAGAAGTATGTCATCCATGTAGTGGATGATGTAAATATCTGAAAATGCCCTTTGGGTAGGTTTTATTTTAGCTGATACAAATTTTTGACATCATGTAGGGCTACTAGCCATTTTCTGAGGTAGCACTAGCCAATGATATCTCTTAAAAGGTTTTTGTAAATTAACAGAAGGAACACTGAAAGCAAATCTAGGGCAGTCATCAGGATTTAAAGGTATAGTATAAAAACAATCTTTTTAAGTCCAAAACAATTTTATATGTGTTTTTTGGTGTGGCTGTAGGACAGGGCAAGCCTGGCTGTAAGGCTCCCATTAATTTTATGGTTTCATTAACTTTTTGTAAATCTTATAATACTCTCCACTGACCAGATTTTTTTCTTAAGAACAAAAATGGGAGAATTCCAGGGAGAATTAGAGGAAGCAATGTGTCCCTTTTAAAGTTGCTCCTGTACTAGCGCTTGAGCGGCCAAGATTTTTTCTTTAGTAAGGGGCCATCGATCTATCCACACAGGCGTATCAGATTTCCAAGTAATTGCTTCTGCTGTTTTCTGGTGGAGTACAAGTAAGTCTATGACCCCTGGGAAAAAGACCCTAAACCTGTTCTCTGTAAATTAGGATTGGGTGAAATAGGTTCCTGACGTCCTTGTCCTGCACTTCCTAAGCCTTTTCCTGGGAGGAGTCCTTGATCAAACATTTGCTGAGTTACTTGAACACTCGGGCTATAAAGATAAACTCCCATATTGCTCATAATATCACGTCCCCACAAATTCACCGGCAGACCGGGGATAATACAAGGCTGAAATGTTCCTTGAGGACCATCATCATCCTGCCATGATAACAAATTACTACTTTGCTGTGGGGCGTGAGACTGACCGATACCTTGCAGGCTTGTACTCGTACTTTGCATCGGCCAATTAGATGGCCAATGTTGCGCAGATATGCAAGATACATCAGCTCCAGTATCTAAAAGTCCCTGAAAATCTTTCCCATCAATCTTAAGCTGTAAAACAGGTCGATCTTTCTTTATTTCTTGAACCCAATATACATCCGAGGAACCAAAGCCTCGATTCCCCCGTTCCTGATTTTGTTGGTTCTTTCCTATTTTCATTCTAGGGAGAATTATTAACGGGGCAATTCGCATTCCAGCAGGTATATTGGAAACAGTTAATGGTGAATGAACCATGATCTTAATCTCTCCTGTAAAATCCTCATCAATAACTCGCGGGGAAACTTGAATTCCCTTCATGGTCGTACCACTTCTCCCTAATAAAAGCCCAACGGTTTTTGGCGGCAGCGGCCCAAAAACCCCTGTGGGTAGGGCTTGCATTCCCATTTCAGGAGTTAATACGATGTCGGCGGTGGAACACGAGTCCAAGCCTGCGCTGCCTGGGGTTGCCCGGAATGAATCTGTGATGGATTTCCTCTCTGAGGTTCGCTCCCTTTCAGTTCGGGGATCTGCGGTGCCCCATAACATTGCTGATTCGGGGCCTGGGGCTGGCCCCTCACCCAGTTTCCCTGAATCGGGTTCCCATCTTTATCTGTCTTAGATTTACATTCATTAGCCCAATGTTTCCCTCTCCTGCATTTAGGACAAACATCTGGAGGTTTCTTAACAGGAGCAGCTGCAATCCCTGTTTCTCCCTTATCGGGGCATTGAGCCGCTCGATGTCCCTTCTTTCCACAAGTAAAACAAGCTCCAGAGCGACAACCTGCATTGAGTCGTGCCTGTTGCCATAGCACTTCCTTCATAGGTTTCCCCTGAAGAGCAGCCGCTATCGCTATGCCCTGGGTAAAAGAGGAGCCCACATCAGTGCACAGGCGAATGTAATCGGATAAGGTTCCTTTCTTCCTAATTGGCCTAATGACAGCTTGACATGCCGAGTTGGCATTTCCATAGGCAAGCTGCGTTATAAAGGACTGGGTAGCAATTGACGTCCCAAAAATCCTTCCGGCTGCGGTGGTAAGGCGAGACACAAAATCTTGGAAGGGCTCGTCAGGTCTCTGTCTTATTTGAGATACATGCTCCTCTTTACGGGAGGTATCAGGCAGTATTCGCCATGCATCTTTAGCCGCTACAGAAGTTTGTGCATAGGCGCCCGGGGCAAAACCCATGTGGTTTTCTATATTAGCGTATATCCCTTCGCCCGCTAACATTTCAAAAGTAATGGGGACTCGCCGCAAGGCATTCTGATTAGCCTTTTTCTTGCAATTTTCATAAAATTCTGATTCCCACAAAAGGTAATCGCCCCCAGAAAGGCAGGCATGGGCAATAGGTTTCCAATCCTCAGGGGGAGTTGCCTCTCCTGATAAAGCGTCTAAAATTGCCATGGTGAAAGGAGCTATGGGTCCATACTGCACACAAGCCTCTGTTAACTCTTTTATTTCCTTCCATTGAAATGGCTCCCAATGCCGAACTCTGACTCCCGTTCTCCTGTCAATTCTATCAAAAATAGGATAGACCCCGAACTGCTCCGTAGATTCCCCTTGCCTATGTGCTTGTTCACAAGCCATTTGAAGTGGCGATCGCACAACAAAAGAATCGGATTCCGGTTTGATATAACCCGGTGGAGGCTGTGTGGGCTTCTCCCAGACAGGGGGCTGTAACGGAGGATCCCACATACCGGGGTTCTCAGGAGGCGGGGCAGAAGGATCAAAAGGGGGATCCTCTCTCCCCGGATTCCAAGGATCCTTACAAGAGACTCGTGAGCCTCGAGGACCATTTCCTTCACTATTTGAAACCTTAAGCTCTATTAATTGTCCCTGAATCTTTTTTATCTGTTCCGACAAAGTAAGAAGAGCATCAGAAGTCGGTCCCTTTTCTTGGGCCATAGCTACGACAGGAGGATATTTATCCCTATCATATTTAGCAGCCTCATCCTCTAATTCTTCCTGGTCTCTAGGGCTCAAATTTTCCCATATGTCGTCTGGAAACTCTTGAGCAACCGGCTCTTTGTTAACTTTAAGAACTCCCTCTAACAACTTTGCGCCCCCTCCCTCCTTCTCTCTCTCTGCCGGAGAAGCGGCAGAAGCGGCAGATGGGAGAATTTCCTCGTTTTCAGCTTGTTTCACTTTCTCTAGCTTGCAGCCCTTTTGTTTAAGTCCATGGGCAGCATAATAATCTTGTAACTGTTTTTCCACCTTTCTTTTGCAATTTTTATAAAACTTGTCTAACTGTTCTCTGCTCACCCGACTGCCACGGGCGGTAAGCAACTTCTTAAGTCCTCTAACATACAGGTCCTTGCTGCTGGCGTGACCCATCCCTTTTCCCTAACTCGGTCCTTCTTTCAAACAAAGAAAAACACCCAGGTGTCCTTCTGGCCGTGTCCCATGCGGGGCTAAATCTGTCTTAGCTAGAGGCGCTCCGGTATAAATCCCCGGACAGGTGGGTTGTAAAGCCCAGTCGCCGTTATGCCGTATGACAGAACCGGAACCGCAGGTTAGGACCCAATCAAGCTCCGTAACACAAAGTCGTGGAGCTATCACTCACTCACACACTCATTCGAACGAGGGGACAGTGCCTTGCTCACCGTGCATCCACTGATTAGCTCCAATGAGCTGGGCCCTTGCCACACGGTGTTCCTCACTATTACCCCTATATCCAGTCCCTGTTCGGGCGCCACTTGTAGCGGGCCAGCCGCCACGAGTCGAACGGTTCCTGACAAGGGGAGTGGGAATGAAAGAAGGCACTCACACTTTGATGATGGCGATCGCGGACCCCAGTGTTCCTGGAGACGCTGAGTTTATTTTGTCCCCAGAGTTCATACCTTCTGTGGACGTGCAGTTTAGCGAGTACAAAAATGCATTACCTACTTAACAGTAAAACTTTAACTGTAACACAGGAGACACAAAATTTACTGAAACTCCCAAATGTAATTATCTTATCAATAGCCCTGATAGGCATCAGCCTTCTGCTCTGGGAACTGGCCACTCCCCCCACATTCCTGAGCAGCATGCAAGCGCTCTCCAGATGCAGGCAGAGACAATTGCTTCAGGGGGAGGAAATAGGTTAGGTATAAACTGAGCCATTAAGGCTTTAAAGTTAACTGCAACCATGGCTCCCCACATCTCCCCCTTTTTTATTTTATAGTTTTGAGATCGTGTCTGGCTTAGGTGGTCAGTACAGACATTTTCACTTACCCGTCATTGGATATCGATCATCAAAGCGATCGACTCCTGTCTTAGGTTGTAAAAACGCTTACTGATCATTACCCGTCATTGGCTACCGATCTCCTTTGAGGAAAGCCAGAGACAGCAGTGGCTTTCCCCGGGCAGGGGGAAGGGGAGGCAAGGCTCCTTTTTGGATCTTTTAAGGCAGCTCATTGGGGGTCCCCACTTGGTTTCGCCTGGCTTAGGTTGTATCTCCCGTGAGATATCTTACCCGTCTTTGGCTGCAAACCATCTTTTGGGGACCAGACAGAGAGACATGAGGTGTAAAACATAGAGATAAGCAAAGTCCTAAAAAGCCAGTCTTACAGGCTCTTCTTTCCCTAAGGAAAGACATGGGGGGGACAGTCGGCTAGGCTGTTGTGTGACTACATCGCCCCCTTTTTTGTTTTTGAAGCATGAGAAACACAGAACGTGTAGTTATTTCATTTACAGCCTGTCGGAGGGCTATTTGTCCACATCTGAGGACTATGTAAAACAAACAGAACAATAAACAGAATAGCAATATCCCCAGCAAACCCTCTACCCAAGTCTTTCTCCATTTAACAGGGTCTGAAGTGGAAAGTCCTTCTGCAGCTGTGGAAAGTGAGAGCTTTTTCACACCCTAGGGGCGTGGATGGGTATCTATAGATGTCTTCTCTTCTGTGGGCTGTCGCTCATGGTATGGTTTAACACCGACCAGGAATTTACAAAGGTTTTTCTTTAGGACCTGGAGAAATACAAGCAAAGCCTCTTCCCCGTGTTATCTTGCGGGGAGAAGTAGGATTAGCTTCCCCACGTAATATTTTAAACAAAGGTTGTAATTTACCAGTTGTCAACCGCAACTGAGGTCTAATCCAATTAAACAATGTCGCCGGATTTGTATTTTTTGAGGCACAATGGCCTGAGGCATTCAACAATATCCCAGATAAGAGTAAGGAGGCACTTGTTGAATTTTTTCTGGGGCTAGAACTAGCCCATAATTGTGGAGCTTTTTTTGTAAATGAGCAAAAGCAGCAAGCAACTTTGGTTCACAAGAGTGGGCAAGAAGTATGTCATCCATGTAGTGGATGATGTAAATATCTGAAAATGCCCTTTGGGTAGGTTTTATTTTAGCTGATACAAATTTTTGACATCATGTAGGGCTACTAGCCATTTTCTGAGGTAGCACTAGCCAATGATATCTCTTAAAAGGTTTTTGTAAATTAACAGAAGGAACACTGAAAGCAAATCTAGGGCAGTCATCAGGATTTAAAGGTATAGTATAAAAACAATCTTTTTAAGTCCAAAACAATTTTATATGTGTTTTTTGGTGTGGCTGTAGGACAGGGCAAGCCTGGCTGTAAGGCTCCCATTAATTTTATGGTTTCATTAACTTTTTGTAAATCTTATAATACTCTCCACTGACCAGATTTTTTTCTTAAGAACAAAAATGGGAGAATTCCAGGGAGAATTAGAGGAAGCAATGTGTCCCTTTTAAAGTTGCTCCTGTACTAGCGCTTGAGCGGCCAAGATTTTTTCTTTAGTAAGGGGCCATCGATCTATCCACACAGGCGTATCAGATTTCCAAGTAATTGCTTCTGCTGTTTTCTGGTGGAGTACAAGTAAGTCTATGACCCCTGGGAAAAAGACCCTAAACCTGTTCTCTGTAAATTAGGATTGGGTGAAATAGGTTCCTGACGTCCTTGTCCTGCACTTCCTAAGCCTTTTCCTGGGAGGAGTCCTTGATCAAACATTTGCTGAGTTACTTGAACACTCGGGCTATAAAGATAAACTCCCATATTGCTCATAATATCACGTCCCCACAAATTCACCGGCAGACCGGGGATAATACAAGGCTGAAATGTTCCTTGAGGACCATCATCATCCTGCCATGATAACAAATTACTACTTTGCTGTGGGGCGTGAGACTGACCGATACCTTGCAGGCTTGTACTCGTACTTTGCATCGGCCAATTAGATGGCCAATGTTGCGCAGATATGCAAGATACATCAGCTCCAGTATCTAAAAGTCCCTGAAAATCTTTCCCATCAATCTTAAGCTGTAAAACAGGTCGATCTTTCTTTATTTCTTGAACCCAATATACATCCGAGGAACCAAAGCCTCGATTCCCCCGTTCCTGATTTTGTTGGTTCTTTCCTATTTTCATTCTAGGGAGAATTATTAACGGGGCAAATCGCATTCCAGCAGGTATATTGGAAACAGTTAATGGTGAATGAACCATGATCTTAATCTCTCCTGTAAAATCCTCATCAATAACTCGCGGGGAAACTTGAATTCCCTTCATGGTCGTACCACTTCTCCCTAATAAAAGCCCAACGGTTTTTGGCGGCAGCGGCCCAAAAACCCCTGTGGGTAGGGCTTGCATTCCCATTTCAGGAGTTAATACGATGTCGGCGGTGGAACACGAGTCCAAGCCTGCGCTGCCTGGGGTTGCCCGGAATGAATCTGTGATGGATTTCCTCTCTGAGGTTCGCTCCCTTTCAGTTCGGGTATCTGCGGTGCCCCATAACATTGCTGATTCGGGGCCTGGGGCTGGCCCCTCACCCAGTTTCCCTGAATCGGGTTCCCATCTTTATCTGTCTTAGATTTACATTCATTAGCCCAATGTTTCCCTCTCCTGCATTTAGGACAAACATCTGGAGGTTTCTTAACAGGAGCAGCTGCAATCCCTGTTTCTCCCTTATCGGGGCATTGAGCCGCTCGATGTCCCTTCTTTCCACAAGTAAAACAAGCTCCAGAGCGACAACCTGCATTGAGTCGTGCCTGTTGCCATAGCACTTCCTTCATAGGTTTCCCCTGAAGAGCAGCCGCTATCGCTATGCCCTGGGTAAAAGAGGAGCCCACATCAGTGCACAGGCGAATGTAATCGGATAAGGTTCCTTTCTTCCTAATTGGCCTAATGACAGCTTGACATGCCGAGTTGGCATTTCCATAGGCAAGCTGCGTTATAAAGGACTGGGTAGCAATTGACGTCCCAAAAATCCTTCCGGCTGCGGTGGTAAGGCGAGACACAAAATCTTGGAAGGGCTCGTCAGGTCTCTGTCTTATTTGAGATACATGCTCCTCTTTACGGGAGGTATCAGGCAGTATTCGCCATGCATCTTTAGCCGCTACAGAAGTTTGTGCATAGGCGCCCGGGGCAAAACCCATGTGGTTTTCTATATTAGCGTATATCCCTTCGCCCGCTAACATTTCAAAAGTAATGGGGACTCGCCGCAAGGCATTCTGATTAGCCTTTTTCTTGCAATTTTCATAAAATTCTGATTCCCACAAAAGGTAATCGCCCCCAGAAAGGCAGGCATGGGCAATAGGTTTCCAATCCTCAGGGGGAGTTGCCTCTCCTGATAAAGCGTCTAAAATTGCCATGGTGAAAGGAGCTATGGGTCCATACTGCACACAAGCCTCTGTTAACTCTTTTATTTCCTTCCATTGAAATGGCTCCCAATGCCGAACTCTGACTCCCGTTCTCCTGTCAATTCTATCAAAAATAGGATAGACCCCGAACTGCTCCGTAGATTCCCCTTGCCTATGTGCTTGTTCACAAGCCATTTGAAGTGGCGATCGCACAACAAAAGAATCGGATTCCGGTTTGATATAACCCGGTGGAGGCTGTGTGGGCTTCTCCCAGACAGGGGGCTGTAACGGAGGATCCCACATACCGGGGTTCTCAGGAGGCGGGGCAGAAGGATCAAAAGGGGGATCCTCTCTCCCCGGATTCCAAGGATCCTTACAAGAGACTCGTGAGCCTCGAGGACCATTTCCTTCACTATTTGAAACCTTAAGCTCTATTAATTGTCCCTGAATCTTTTTTATCTGTTCCGACAAAGTAAGAAGAGCATCAGAAGTCGGTCCCTTTTCTTGGGCCATAGCTACGACAGGAGGATATTTATCCCTATCATATTTAGCAGCCTCATCCTCTAATTCTTCCTGGTCTCTAGGGCTCAAATTTTCCCATATGTCGTCTGGAAACTCTTGAGCAACCGGCTCTTTGTTAACTTTAAGAACTCCCTCTAACAACTTTGCGCCCCCTCCCTCCTTCTCTCTCTCTGCCGGAGAAGCGGCAGAAGCGGCAGATGGGAGAATTTCCTCGTTTTCAGCTTGTTTCACTTTCTCTAGCTTGCAGCCCTTTTGTTTAAGTCCATGGGCAGCATAATAATCTTGTAACTGTTTTTCCACCTTTCTTTTGCAATTTTTATAAAACTTGTCTAACTGTTCTCTGCTCACCCGACTGCCACGGGCGGTAAGCAACTTCTTAAGTCCTCTAACATACAGGTCCTTGCTGCTGGCGTGACCCATCCCTTTTCCCTAACTCGGTCCTTCTTTCAAACAAAGAAAAACACCCAGGTGTCCTTCTGGCCGTGTCCCATGCGGGGCTAAATCTGTCTTAGCTAGAGGCGCTCCGGTATAAATCCCCGGACAGGTGGGTTGTAAAGCCCAGTCGCCGTTATGCCGTATGACAGAACCGGAACCGCAGGTTAGGACCCAATCAAGCTCCGTAACACAAAGTCGTGGAGCTATCACTCACTCACACACTCATTCGAACGAGGGGACAGTGCCTTGCTCACCGTGCATCCACTGATTAGCTCCAATGAGCTGGGCCCTTGCCACACGGTGTTCCTCACTATTACCCCTATATCCAGTCCCTGTTCGGGCGCCACTTGTAGCGGGCCAGCCGCCACGAGTCGAACGGTTCCTGACAAGGGGAGTGGGAATGAAAGAAGGCACTCACACTTTGATGATGGCGATCGCGGACCCCAGTGTTCCTGGAGACGCTGAGTTTATTTTGTCCCCAGAGTTTATACCTTCTGTGGACGTGCAGTTTAGCGAGTACAAAAATGCATTACCTACTTAACAGTAAAACTTTAACTGTAACACAGGAGACACAAAATTTACTGAAACTCCCAAATGTAATTATCTTATCAATAGCCCTGATAGGCATCAGCCTTCTGCTCTGGGAACTGGCCACTCCCCCCACATTCCTGAGCAGCATGCAAGCGCTCTCCAGATGCAGGCAGAGACAATTGCTTCAGGGGGAGGAAATAGGTTAGGTATAAACTGAGCCATTAAGGCTTTAAAGTTAACTGCAACCATGGCTCCCCACATCTCCCCCTTTTTTATTTTATAGTTTTGAGATCGTGTCTGGCTTAGGTGGTCAGTACAGACATTTTCACTTACCCGTCATTGGATATCGATCATCAAAGCGATCGACTCCTGTCTTAGGTTGTAAAAACGCTTACTGATCATTACCCGTCATTGGCTACCGATCTCCTTTGAGGAAAGCCAGAGACAGCAGTGGCTTTCCCCGGGCAGGGGGAAGGGGAGGCAAGGCTCCTTTTTGGATCTTTTAAGGCAGCTCATTGGGGGTCCCCACTTGGTTTCGCCTGGCTTAGGTTGTATCTCCCGTGAGATATCTTACCCGTCTTTGGCTGCAAACCATCTTTTGGGGACCAGACAGAGAGACATGAGGTGTAAAACATAGAGATAAGCAAAGTCCTAAAAAGCCAGTCTTACAGGCTCTTCTTTCCCTAAGGAAAGACATGGGGGGGACAGTCGGCTAGGCTGTTGTGTGACTACATCGCCCCCTTTTTTGTTTTTGAAGCATGAGAAACACAGAACGTGTAGTTATTTCATTTACAGCCTGTCGGAGGGCTATTTGTCCACATCTGAGGACTATGTAAAACAAACAGAACAATAAACAGAATAGCAATATCCCCAGCAAACCCTCTACCCAAGTCTTTCTCCATTTAACAGGGTCTGAAGTGGAAAGTCCTTCTGCAGCTGTGGAAAGTGAGAGCTTTTTCACACCCTAGGGGCGTGGATGGGTATCTATAGATGTCTTCTCTTCTGTGGGCTGTCGCTCATGGTATGGTTTAACACCGACCAGGAATTTACAAAGGTTTTTCTTTAGGACCTGGAGAAATACAAGCAAAGCCTCTTCCCCGTGTTATCTTGCGGGGAGAAGTAGGATTAGCTTCCCCACGTAATATTTTAAACAAAGGTTGTAATTTACCAGTTGTCAACCGCAACTGAGGTCTAATCCAATTAAACAATGTCGCCGGATTTGTATTTTTTGAGGCACAATGGCCTGAGGCATTCAACAATATCCCAGATAAGAGTAAGGAGGCACTTGTTGAATTTTTTCTGGGGCTAGAACTAGCCCATAATTGTGGAGCTTTTTTTGTAAATGAGCAAAAGCAGCAAGCAACTTTGGTTCACAAGAGTGGGCAAGAAGTATGTCATCCATGTAGTGGATGATGTAAATATCTGAAAATGCCCTTTGGGTAGGTTTTATTTTAGCTGATACAAATTTTTGACATCATGTAGGGCTACTAGCCATTTTCTGAGGTAGCACTAGCCAATGATATCTCTTAAAAGGTTTTTGTAAATTAACAGAAGGAACACTGAAAGCAAATCTAGGGCAGTCATCAGGATTTAAAGGTATAGTATAAAAACAATCTTTTTAAGTCCAAAACAATTTTATATGTGTTTTTTGGTGTGGCTGTAGGACAGGGCAAGCCTGGCTGTAAGGCTCCCATTAATTTTATGGTTTCATTAACTTTTTGTAAATCTTATAATACTCTCCACTGACCAGATTTTTTTCTTAAGAACAAAAATGGGAGAATTCCAGGGAGAATTAGAGGAAGCAATGTGTCCCTTTTAAAGTTGCTCCTGTACTAGCGCTTGAGCGGCCAAGATTTTTTCTTTAGTAAGGGGCCATCGATCTATCCACACAGGCGTATCAGATTTCCAAGTAATTGCTTCTGCTGTTTTCTGGTGGAGTACAAGTAAGTCTATGACCCCTGGGAAAAAGACCCTAAACCTGTTCTCTGTAAATTAGGATTGGGTGAAATAGGTTCCTGACGTCCTTGTCCTGCACTTCCTAAGCCTTTTCCTGGGAGGAGTCCTTGATCAAACATTTGCTGAGTTACTTGAACACTCGGGCTATAAAGATAAACTCCCATATTGCTCATAATATCACGTCCCCACAAATTCACCGGCAGACCGGGGATAATACAAGGCTGAAATGTTCCTTGAGGACCATCATCATCCTGCCATGATAACAAATTACTACTTTGCTGTGGGGCGTGAGACTGACCGATACCTTGCAGGCTTGTACTCGTACTTTGCATCGGCCAATTAGATGGCCAATGTTGCGCAGATATGCAAGATACATCAGCTCCAGTATCTAAAAGTCCCTGAAAATCTTTCCCATCAATCTTAAGCTGTAAAACAGGTCGATCTTTCTTTATTTCTTGAACCCAATATACATCCGAGGAACCAAAGCCTCGATTCCCCCGTTCCTGATTTTGTTGGTTCTTTCCTATTTTCATTCTAGGGAGAATTATTAACGGGGCAAATCGCATTCCAGCAGGTATATTGGAAACAGTTAATGGTGAATGAACCATGATCTTAATCTCTCCTGTAAAATCCTCATCAATAACTCGCGGGGAAACTTGAATTCCCTTCATGGTCGTACCACTTCTCCCTAATAAAAGCCCAACGGTTTTTGGCGGCAGCGGCCCAAAAACCCCTGTGGGTAGGGCTTGCATTCCCATTTCAGGAGTTAATACGATGTCGGCGGTGGAACACGAGTCCAAGCCTGCGCTGCCTGGGGTTGCCCGGAATGAATCTGTGATGGATTTCCTCTCTGAGGTTCGCTCCCTTTCAGTTCGGGGATCTGCGGTGCCCCATAACATTGCTGATTCGGGGCCTGGGGCTGGCCCCTCACCCAGTTTCCCTGAATCGGGTTCCCATCTTTATCTGTCTTAGATTTACATTCATTAGCCCAATGTTTCCCTCTCCTGCATTTAGGACAAACATCTGGAGGTTTCTTAACAGGAGCAGCTGCAATCCCTGTTTCTCCCTTATCGGGGCATTGAGCCGCTCGATGTCCCTTCTTTCCACAAGTAAAACAAGCTCCAGAGCGACAACCTGCATTGAGTCGTGCCTGTTGCCATAGCACTTCCTTCATAGGTTTCCCCTGAAGAGCAGCCGCTATCGCTATGCCCTGGGTAAAAGAGGAGCCCACATCAGTGCACAGGCGAATGTAATCGGATAAGGTTCCTTTCTTCCTAATTGGCCTAATGACAGCTTGACATGCCGAGTTGGCATTTCCATAGGCAAGCTGCGTTATAAAGGACTGGGTAGCAATTGACGTCCCAAAAATCCTTCCGGCTGCGGTGGTAAGGCGAGACACAAAATCTTGGAAGGGCTCGTCAGGTCTCTGTCTTATTTGAGATACATGCTCCTCTTTACGGGAGGTATCAGGCAGTATTCGCCATGCATCTTTAGCCGCTACAGAAGTTTGTGCATAGGCGCCCGGGGCAAAACCCATGTGGTTTTCTATATTAGCGTATATCCCTTCGCCCGCTAACATTTCAAAAGTAATGGGGACTCGCCGCAAGGCATTCTGATTAGCCTTTTTCTTGCAATTTTCATAAAATTCTGATTCCCACAAAAGGTAATCGCCCCCAGAAAGGCAGGCATGGGCAATAGGTTTCCAATCCTCAGGGGGAGTTGCCTCTCCTGATAAAGCGTCTAAAATTGCCATGGTGAAAGGAGCTATGGGTCCATACTGCACACAAGCCTCTGTTAACTCTTTTATTTCCTTCCATTGAAATGGCTCCCAATGCCGAACTCTGACTCCCGTTCTCCTGTCAATTCTATCAAAAATAGGATAGACCCCGAACTGCTCCGTAGATTCCCCTTGCCTATGTGCTTGTTCACAAGCCATTTGAAGTGGCGATCGCACAACAAAAGAATCGGATTCCGGTTTGATATAACCCGGTGGAGGCTGTGTGGGCTTCTCCCAGACAGGGGGCTGTAACGGAGGATCCCACATACCGGGGTTCTCAGGAGGCGGGGCAGAAGGATCAAAAGGGGGATCCTCTCTCCCCGGATTCCAAGGATCCTTACAAGAGACTCGTGAGCCTCGAGGACCATTTCCTTCACTATTTGAAACCTTAAGCTCTATTAATTGTCCCTGAATCTTTTTTATCTGTTCCGACAAAGTAAGAAGAGCATCAGAAGTCGGTCCCTTTTCTTGGGCCATAGCTACGACAGGAGGATATTTATCCCTATCATATTTAGCAGCCTCATCCTCTAATTCTTCCTGGTCTCTAGGGCTCAAATTTTCCCATATGTCGTCTGGAAACTCTTGAGCAACCGGCTCTTTGTTAACTTTAAGAACTCCCTCTAACAACTTTGCGCCCCCTCCCTCCTTCTCTCTCTCTGCCGGAGAAGCGGCAGAAGCGGCAGATGGGAGAATTTCCTCGTTTTCAGCTTGTTTCACTTTCTCTAGCTTGCAGCCCTTTTGTTTAAGTCCATGGGCAGCATAATAATCTTGTAACTGTTTTTCCACCTTTCTTTTGCAATTTTTATAAAACTTGTCTAACTGTTCTCTGCTCACCCGACTGCCACGGGCGGTAAGCAACTTCTTAAGTCCTCTAACATACAGGTCCTTGCTGCTGGCGTGACCCATCCCTTTTCCCTAACTCGGTCCTTCTTTCAAACAAAGAAAAACACCCAGGTGTCCTTCTGGCCGTGTCCCATGCGGGGCTAAATCTGTCTTAGCTAGAGGCGCTCCGGTATAAATCCCCGGACAGGTGGGTTGTAAAGCCCAGTCGCCGTTATGCCGTATGACAGAACCGGAACCGCAGGTTAGGACCCAATCAAGCTCCGTAACACAAAGTCGTGGAGCTATCACTCACTCACACACTCATTCGAACGAGGGGACAGTGCCTTGCTCACCGTGCATCCACTGATTAGCTCCAATGAGCTGGGCCCTTGCCACACGGTGTTCCTCACTATTACCCCTATATCCAGTCCCTGTTCGGGCGCCACTTGTAGCGGGCCAGCCGCCACGAGTCGAACGGTTCCTGACAAGGGGAGTGGGAATGAAAGAAGGCACTCACACTTTGATGATGGCGATCGCGGACCCCAGTGTTCCTGGAGACGCTGAGTTTATTTTGTCCCCAGAGTTTATACCTTCTGTGGACGTGCAGTTTAGCGAGTACAAAAATGCATTACCTAGTTAACAGTAAAACTTTAACTGTAACACAGGAGACACAAAATTTACTGAAACTCCCAAATGTAATTATCTTATCAATAGCCCTGATAGGCATCAGCCTTCTGCTCTGGGAACTGGCCACTCCCCCCACATTCCTGAGCAGCATGCAAGCGCTCTCCAGATGCAGGCAGAGACAATTGCTTCAGGGGGAGGAAATAGGTTAGGTATAAACTGAGCCATTAAGGCTTTAAAGTTAACTGCAACCATGGCTCCCCACATCTCCCCCTTTTTTATTTTATAGTTTTGAGATCGTGTCTGGCTTAGGTGGTCAGTACAGACATTTTCACTTACCCGTCATTGGATATCGATCATCAAAGCGATCGACTCCTGTCTTAGGTTGTAAAAACGCTTACTGATCATTACCCGTCATTGGCTACCGATCTCCTTTGAGGAAAGCCAGAGACAGCAGTGGCTTTCCCCGGGCAGGGGGAAGGGGAGGCAAGGCTCCTTTTTGGATCTTTTAAGGCAGCTCATTGGGGGTCCCCACTTGGTTTCGCCTGGCTTAGGTTGTATCTCCCGTGAGATATCTTACCCGTCTTTGGCTGCAAACCATCTTTTGGGGACCAGACAGAGAGACATGAGGTGTAAAACATAGAGATAAGCAAAGTCCTAAAAAGCCAGTCTTACAGGCTCTTCTTTCCCTAAGGAAAGACATGGGGGGGACAGTCGGCTAGGCTGTTGTGTGACTACATCGCCCCCTTTTTTGTTTTTGAAGCATGAGAAACACAGAACGTGTAGTTATTTCATTTACAGCCTGTCGGAGGGCTATTTGTCCACATCTGAGGACTATGTAAAACAAACAGAACAATAAACAGAATAGCAATATCCCCAGCAAACCCTCTACCCAAGTCTTTCTCCATTTAACAGGGTCTGAAGTGGAAAGTCCTTCTGCAGCTGTGGAAAGTGAGAGCTTTTTCACACCCTAGGGGCGTGGATGGGTATCTATAGATGTCTTCTCTTCTGTGGGCTGTCGCTCATGGTATGGTTTAACACCGACCAGGAATTTACAAAGGTTTTTCTTTAGGACCTGGAGAAATACAAGCAAAGCCTCTTCCCCGTGTTATCTTGCGGGGAGAAGTAGGATTAGCTTCCCCACGTAATATTTTAAACAAAGGTTGTAATTTACCAGTTGTCAACCGCAACTGAGGTCTAATCCAATTAAACAATGTCGCCGGATTTGTATTTTTTGAGGCACAATGGCCTGAGGCATTCAACAATATCCCAGATAAGAGTAAGGAGGCACTTGTTGAATTTTTTCTGGGGCTAGAACTAGCCCATAATTGTGGAGCTTTTTTTGTAAATGAGCAAAAGCAGCAAGCAACTTTGGTTCACAAGAGTGGGCAAGAAGTATGTCATCCATGTAGTGGATGATGTAAATATCTGAAAATGCCCTTTGGGTAGGTTTTATTTTAGCTGATACAAATTTTTGACATCATGTAGGGCTACTAGCCATTTTCTGAGGTAGCACTAGCCAATGATATCTCTTAAAAGGTTTTTGTAAATTAACAGAAGGAACACTGAAAGCAAATCTAGGGCAGTCATCAGGATTTAAAGGTATAGTATAAAAACAATCTTTTTAAGTCCAAAACAATTTTATATGTGTTTTTTGGTGTGGCTGTAGGACAGGGCAAGCCTGGCTGTAAGGCTCCCATTAATTTTATGGTTTCATTAACTTTTTGTAAATCTTATAATACTCTCCACTGACCAGATTTTTTTCTTAAGAACAAAAATGGGAGAATTCCAGGGAGAATTAGAGGAAGCAATGTGTCCCTTTTAAAGTTGCTCCTGTACTAGCGCTTGAGCGGCCAAGATTTTTTCTTTAGTAAGGGGCCATCGATCTATCCACACAGGCGTATCAGATTTCCAAGTAATTGCTTCTGCTGTTTTCTGGTGGAGTACAAGTAAGTCTATGACCCCTGGGAAAAAGACCCTAAACCTGTTCTCTGTAAATTAGGATTGGGTGAAATAGGTTCCTGACGTCCTTGTCCTGCACTTCCTAAGCCTTTTCCTGGGAGGAGTCCTTGATCAAACATTTGCTGAGTTACTTGAACACTCGGGCTATAAAGATAAACTCCCATATTGCTCATAATATCACGTCCCCACAAATTCACCGGCAGACCGGGGATAATACAAGGCTGAAATGTTCCTTGAGGACCATCATCATCCTGCCATGATAACAAATTACTACTTTGCTGTGGGGCGTGAGACTGACCGATACCTTGCAGGCTTGTACTCGTACTTTGCATCGGCCAATTAGATGGCCAATGTTGCGCAGATATGCAAGATACATCAGCTCCAGTATCTAAAAGTCCCTGAAAATCTTTCCCATCAATCTTAAGCTGTAAAACAGGTCGATCTTTCTTTATTTCTTGAACCCAATATACATCCGAGGAACCAAAGCCTCGATTCCCCCGTTCCTGATTTTGTTGGTTCTTTCCTATTTTCATTCTAGGGAGAATTATTAACGGGGCAAATCGCATTCCAGCAGGTATATTGGAAACAGTTAATGGTGAATGAACCATGATCTTAATCTCTCCTGTAAAATCCTCATCAATAACTCGCGGGGAAACTTGAATTCCCTTCATGGTCGTACCACTTCTCCCTAATAAAAGCCCAACGGTTTTTGGCGGCAGCGGCCCAAAAACCCCTGTGGGTAGGGCTTGCATTCCCATTTCAGGAGTTAATACGATGTCGGCGGTGGAACACGAGTCCAAGCCTGCGCTGCCTGGGGTTGCCCGGAATGAATCTGTGATGGATTTCCTCTCTGAGGTTCGCTCCCTTTCAGTTCGGGGATCTGCGGTGCCCCATAACATTGCTGATTCGGGGCCTGGGGCTGGCCCCTCACCCAGTTTCCCTGAATCGGGTTCCCATCTTTATCTGTCTTAGATTTACATTCATTAGCCCAATGTTTCCCTCTCCTGCATTTAGGACAAACATCTGGAGGTTTCTTAACAGGAGCAGCTGCAATCCCTGTTTCTCCCTTATCGGGGCATTGAGCCGCTCGATGTCCCTTCTTTCCACAAGTAAAACAAGCTCCAGAGCGACAACCTGCATTGAGTCGTGCCTGTTGCCATAGCACTTCCTTCATAGGTTTCCCCTGAAGAGCAGCCGCTATCGCTATGCCCTGGGTAAAAGAGGAGCCCACATCAGTGCACAGGCGAATGTAATCGGATAAGGTTCCTTTCTTCCTAATTGGCCTAATGACAGCTTGACATGCCGAGTTGGCATTTCCATAGGCAAGCTGCGTTATAAAGGACTGGGTAGCAATTGACGTCCCAAAAATCCTTCCGGCTGCGGTGGTAAGGCGAGACACAAAATCTTGGAAGGGCTCGTCAGGTCTCTGTCTTATTTGAGATACATGCTCCTCTTTACGGGAGGTATCAGGCAGTATTCGCCATGCATCTTTAGCCGCTACAGAAGTTTGTGCATAGGCGCCCGGGGCAAAACCCATGTGGTTTTCTATATTAGCGTATATCCCTTCGCCCGCTAACATTTCAAAAGTAATGGGGACTCGCCGCAAGGCATTCTGATTAGCCTTTTTCTTGCAATTTTCATAAAATTCTGATTCCCACAAAAGGTAATCGCCCCCAGAAAGGCAGGCATGGGCAATAGGTTTCCAATCCTCAGGGGGAGTTGCCTCTCCTGATAAAGCGTCTAAAATTGCCATGGTGAAAGGAGCTATGGGTCCATACTGCACACAAGCCTCTGTTAACTCTTTTATTTCCTTCCATTGAAATGGCTCCCAATGCCGAACTCTGACTCCCGTTCTCCTGTCAATTCTATCAAAAATAGGATAGACCCCGAACTGCTCCGTAGATTCCCCTTGCCTATGTGCTTGTTCACAAGCCATTTGAAGTGGCGATCGCACAACAAAAGAATCGGATTCCGGTTTGATATAACCCGGTGGAGGCTGTGTGGGCTTCTCCCAGACAGGGGGCTGTAACGGAGGATCCCACATACCGGGGTTCTCAGGAGGCGGGGCAGAAGGATCAAAAGGGGGATCCTCTCTCCCCGGATTCCAAGGATCCTTACAAGAGACTCGTGAGCCTCGAGGACCATTTCCTTCACTATTTGAAACCTTAAGCTCTATTAATTGTCCCTGAATCTTTTTTATCTGTTCCGACAAAGTAAGAAGAGCATCAGAAGTCGGTCCCTTTTCTTGGGCCATAGCTACGACAGGAGGATATTTATCCCTATCATATTTAGCAGCCTCATCCTCTAATTCTTCCTGGTCTCTAGGGCTCAAATTTTCCCATATGTCGTCTGGAAACTCTTGAGCAACCGGCTCTTTGTTAACTTTAAGAACTCCCTCTAACAACTTTGCGCCCCCTCCCTCCTTCTCTCTCTCTGCCGGAGAAGCGGCAGAAGCGGCAGATGGGAGAATTTCCTCGTTTTCAGCTTGTTTCACTTTCTCTAGCTTGCAGCCCTTTTGTTTAAGTCCATGGGCAGCATAATAATCTTGTAACTGTTTTTCCACCTTTCTTTTGCAATTTTTATAAAACTTGTCTAACTGTTCTCTGCTCACCCGACTGCCACGGGCGGTAAGCAACTTCTTAAGTCCTCTAACATACAGGTCCTTGCTGCTGGCGTGACCCATCCCTTTTCCCTAACTCGGTCCTTCTTTCAAACAAAGAAAAACACCCAGGTGTCCTTCTGGCCGTGTCCCATGCGGGGCTAAATCTGTCTTAGCTAGAGGCGCTCCGGTATAAATCCCCGGACAGGTGGGTTGTAAAGCCCAGTCGCCGTTATGCCGTATGACAGAACCGGAACCGCAGGTTAGGACCCAATCAAGCTCCGTAACACAAAGTCGTGGAGCTATCACTCACTCACACACTCATTCGAACGAGGGGACAGTGCCTTGCTCACCGTGCATCCACTGATTAGCTCCAATGAGCTGGGCCCTTGCCACACGGTGTTCCTCACTATTACCCCTATATCCAGTCCCTGTTCGGGCGCCACTTGTAGCGGGCCAGCCGCCACGAGTCGAACGGTTCCTGACAAGGGGAGTGGGAATGAAAGAAGGCACTCACACTTTGATGATGGCGATCGCGGACCCCAGTGTTCCTGGAGACGCTGAGTTTATTTTGTCCCCAGAGTTTATACCTTCTGTGGACGTGCAGTTTAGCGAGTACAAAAATGCATTACCTAGTTAACAGTAAAACTTTAACTGTAACACAGGAGACACAAAATTTACTGAAACTCCCAAATGTAATTATCTTATCAATAGCCCTGATAGGCATCAGCCTTCTGCTCTGGGAACTGGCCACTCCCCCCACATTCCTGAGCAGCATGCAAGCGCTCTCCAGATGCAGGCAGAGACAATTGCTTCAGGGGGAGGAAATAGGTTAGGTATAAACTGAGCCATTAAGGCTTTAAAGTTAACTGCAACCATGGCTCCCCACATCTCCCCCTTTTTTATTTTATAGTTTTGAGATCGTGTCTGGCTTAGGTGGTCAGTACAGACATTTTCACTTACCCGTCATTGGATATCGATCATCAAAGCGATCGACTCCTGTCTTAGGTTGTAAAAACGCTTACTGATCATTACCCGTCATTGGCTACCGATCTCCTTTGAGGAAAGCCAGAGACAGCAGTGGCTTTCCCCGGGCAGGGGGAAGGGGAGGCAAGGCTCCTTTTTGGATCTTTTAAGGCAGCTCATTGGGGGTCCCCACTTGGTTTCGCCTGGCTTAGGTTGTATCTCCCGTGAGATATCTTACCCGTCTTTGGCTGCAAACCATCTTTTGGGGACCAGACAGAGAGACATGAGGTGTAAAACATAGAGATAAGCAAAGTCCTAAAAAGCCAGTCTTACAGGCTCTTCTTTCCCTAAGGAAAGACATGGGGGGGACAGTCGGCTAGGCTGTTGTGTGACTACATCGCCCCCTTTTTTGTTTTTGAAGCATGAGAAACACAGAACGTGTAGTTATTTCATTTACAGCCTGTCGGAGGGCTATTTGTCCACATCTGAGGACTATGTAAAACAAACAGAACAATAAACAGAATAGCAATATCCCCAGCAAACCCTCTACCCAAGTCTTTCTCCATTTAACAGGGTCTGAAGTGGAAAGTCCTTCTGCAGCTGTGGAAAGTGAGAGCTTTTTCACACCCTAGGGGCGTGGATGGGTATCTATAGATGTCTTCTCTTCTGTGGGCTGTCGCTCATGGTATGGTTTAACACCGACCAGGAATTTACAAAGGTTTTTCTTTAGGACCTGGAGAAATACAAGCAAAGCCTCTTCCCCGTGTTATCTTGCGGGGAGAAGTAGGATTAGCTTCCCCACGTAATATTTTAAACAAAGGTTGTAATTTACCAGTTGTCAACCGCAACTGAGGTCTAATCCAATTAAACAATGTCGCCGGATTTGTATTTTTTGAGGCACAATGGCCTGAGGCATTCAACAATATCCCAGATAAGAGTAAGGAGGCACTTGTTGAATTTTTTCTGGGGCTAGAACTAGCCCATAATTGTGGAGCTTTTTTTGTAAATGAGCAAAAGCAGCAAGCAACTTTGGTTCACAAGAGTGGGCAAGAAGTATGTCATCCATGTAGTGGATGATGTAAATATCTGAAAATGCCCTTTGGGTAGGTTTTATTTTAGCTGATACAAATTTTTGACATCATGTAGGGCTACTAGCCATTTTCTGAGGTAGCACTAGCCAATGATATCTCTTAAAAGGTTTTTGTAAATTAACAGAAGGAACACTGAAAGCAAATCTAGGGCAGTCATCAGGATTTAAAGGTATAGTATAAAAACAATCTTTTTAAGTCCAAAACAATTTTATATGTGTTTTTTGGTGTGGCTGTAGGACAGGGCAAGCCTGGCTGTAAGGCTCCCATTAATTTTATGGTTTCATTAACTTTTTGTAAATCTTATAATACTCTCCACTGACCAGATTTTTTTCTTAAGAACAAAAATGGGAGAATTCCAGGGAGAATTAGAGGAAGCAATGTGTCCCTTTTAAAGTTGCTCCTGTACTAGCGCTTGAGCGGCCAAGATTTTTTCTTTAGTAAGGGGCCATCGATCTATCCACACAGGCGTATCAGATTTCCAAGTAATTGCTTCTGCTGTTTTCTGGTGGAGTACAAGTAAGTCTATGACCCCTGGGAAAAAGACCCTAAACCTGTTCTCTGTAAATTAGGATTGGGTGAAATAGGTTCCTGACGTCCTTGTCCTGCACTTCCTAAGCCTTTTCCTGGGAGGAGTCCTTGATCAAACATTTGCTGAGTTACTTGAACACTCGGGCTATAAAGATAAACTCCCATATTGCTCATAATATCACGTCCCCACAAATTCACCGGCAGACCGGGGATAATACAAGGCTGAAATGTTCCTTGAGGACCATCATCATCCTGCCATGATAACAAATTACTACTTTGCTGTGGGGCGTGAGACTGACCGATACCTTGCAGGCTTGTACTCGTACTTTGCATCGGCCAATTAGATGGCCAATGTTGCGCAGATATGCAAGATACATCAGCTCCAGTATCTAAAAGTCCCTGAAAATCTTTCCCATCAATCTTAAGCTGTAAAACAGGTCGATCTTTCTTTATTTCTTGAACCCAATATACATCCGAGGAACCAAAGCCTCGATTCCCCCGTTCCTGATTTTGTTGGTTCTTTCCTATTTTCATTCTAGGGAGAATTATTAACGGGGCAAATCGCATTCCAGCAGGTATATTGGAAACAGTTAATGGTGAATGAACCATGATCTTAATCTCTCCTGTAAAATCCTCATCAATAACTCGCGGGGAAACTTGAATTCCCTTCATGGTCGTACCACTTCTCCCTAATAAAAGCCCAACGGTTTTTGGCGGCAGCGGCCCAAAAACCCCTGTGGGTAGGGCTTGCATTCCCATTTCAGGAGTTAATACGATGTCGGCGGTGGAACACGAGTCCAAGCCTGCGCTGCCTGGGGTTGCCCGGAATGAATCTGTGATGGATTTCCTCTCTGAGGTTCGCTCCCTTTCAGTTCGGGGATCTGCGGTGCCCCATAACATTGCTGATTCGGGGCCTGGGGCTGGCCCCTCACCCAGTTTCCCTGAATCGGGTTCCCATCTTTATCTGTCTTAGATTTACATTCATTAGCCCAATGTTTCCCTCTCCTGCATTTAGGACAAACATCTGGAGGTTTCTTAACAGGAGCAGCTGCAATCCCTGTTTCTCCCTTATCGGGGCATTGAGCCGCTCGATGTCCCTTCTTTCCACAAGTAAAACAAGCTCCAGAGCGACAACCTGCATTGAGTCGTGCCTGTTGCCATAGCACTTCCTTCATAGGTTTCCCCTGAAGAGCAGCCGCTATCGCTATGCCCTGGGTAAAAGAGGAGCCCACATCAGTGCACAGGCGAATGTAATCGGATAAGGTTCCTTTCTTCCTAATTGGCCTAATGACAGCTTGACATGCCGAGTTGGCATTTCCATAGGCAAGCTGCGTTATAAAGGACTGGGTAGCAATTGACGTCCCAAAAATCCTTCCGGCTGCGGTGGTAAGGCGAGACACAAAATCTTGGAAGGGCTCGTCAGGTCTCTGTCTTATTTGAGATACATGCTCCTCTTTACGGGAGGTATCAGGCAGTATTCGCCATGCATCTTTAGCCGCTACAGAAGTTTGTGCATAGGCGCCCGGGGCAAAACCCATGTGGTTTTCTATATTAGCGTATATCCCTTCGCCCGCTAACATTTCAAAAGTAATGGGGACTCGCCGCAAGGCATTCTGATTAGCCTTTTTCTTGCAATTTTCATAAAATTCTGATTCCCACAAAAGGTAATCGCCCCCAGAAAGGCAGGCATGGGCAATAGGTTTCCAATCCTCAGGGGGAGTTGCCTCTCCTGATAAAGCGTCTAAAATTGCCATGGTGAAAGGAGCTATGGGTCCATACTGCACACAAGCCTCTGTTAACTCTTTTATTTCCTTCCATTGAAATGGCTCCCAATGCCGAACTCTGACTCCCGTTCTCCTGTCAATTCTATCAAAAATAGGATAGACCCCGAACTGCTCCGTAGATTCCCCTTGCCTATGTGCTTGTTCACAAGCCATTTGAAGTGGCGATCGCACAACAAAAGAATCGGATTCCGGTTTGATATAACCCGGTGGAGGCTGTGTGGGCTTCTCCCAGACAGGGGGCTGTAGCGGAGGATCCCACATACCGGGGTTCTCAGGAGGCGGGGCAGAAGGATCAAAAGGGGGATCCTCTCTCCCCGGATTCCAAGGATCCTTACAAGAGACTCGTGAGCCTCGAGGACCATTTCCTTCACTATTTGAAACCTTAAGCTCTATTAATTGTCCCTGAATCTTTTTTATCTGTTCCGACAAAGTAAGAAGAGCATCAGAAGTCGGTCCCTTTTCTTGGGCCATAGCTACGACAGGAGGATATTTATCCCTATCATATTTAGCAGCCTCATCCTCTAATTCTTCCTGGTCTCTAGGGCTCAAATTTTCCCATATGTCGTCTGGAAACTCTTGAGCAACCGGCTCTTTGTTAACTTTAAGAACTCCCTCTAACAACTTTGCGCCCCCTCCCTCCTTCTCTCTCTCTGCCGGAGAAGCGGCAGAAGCGGCAGATGGGAGAATTTCCTCGTTTTCAGCTTGTTTCACTTTCTCTAGCTTGCAGCCCTTTTGTTTAAGTCCATGGGCAGCATAATAATCTTGTAACTGTTTTTCCACCTTTCTTTTGCAATTTTTATAAAACTTGTCTAACTGTTCTCTGCTCACCCGACTGCCACGGGCGGTAAGCAACTTCTTAAGTCCTCTAACATACAGGTCCTTGCTGCTGGCGTGACCCATCCCTTTTCCCTAACTCGGTCCTTCTTTCAAACAAAGAAAAACACCCAGGTGTCCTTCTGGCCGTGTCCCATGCGGGGCTAAATCTGTCTTAGCTAGAGGCGCTCCGGTATAAATCCCCGGACAGGTGGGTTGTAAAGCCCAGTCGCCGTTATGCCGTATGACAGAACCGGAACCGCAGGTTAGGACCCAATCAAGCTCCGTAACACAAAGTCGTGGAGCTATCACTCACTCACACACTCATTCGAACGAGGGGACAGTGCCTTGCTCACCGTGCATCCACTGATTAGCTCCAATGAGCTGGGCCCTTGCCACACGGTGTTCCTCACTATTACCCCTATATCCAGTCCCTGTTCGGGCGCCACTTGTAGCGGGCCAGCCGCCACGAGTCGAACGGTTCCTGACAAGGGGAGTGGGAATGAAAGAAGGCACTCACACTTTGATGATGGCGATCGCGGACCCCAGTGTTCCTGGAGACGCTGAGTTTATTTTGTCCCCAGAGTTTATACCTTCTGTGGACGTGCAGTTTAGCGAGTACAAAAATGCATTACCTAGTTAACAGTAAAACTTTAACTGTAACACAGGAGACACAAAATTTACTGAAACTCCCAAATGTAATTATCTTATCAATAGCCCTGATAGGCATCAGCCTTCTGCTCTGGGAACTGGCCACTCCCCCCACATTCCTGAGCAGCATGCAAGCGCTCTCCAGATGCAGGCAGAGACAATTGCTTCAGGGGGAGGAAATAGGTTAGGTATAAACTGAGCCATTAAGGCTTTAAAGTTAACTGCAACCATGGCTCCCCACATCTCCCCCTTTTTTATTTTATAGTTTTGAGATCGTGTCTGGCTTAGGTGGTCAGTACAGACATTTTCACTTACCCGTCATTGGATATCGATCATCAAAGCGATCGACTCCTGTCTTAGGTTGTAAAAACGCTTACTGATCATTACCCGTCATTGGCTACCGATCTCCTTTGAGGAAAGCCAGAGACAGCAGTGGCTTTCCCCGGGCAGGGGGAAGGGGAGGCAAGGCTCCTTTTTGGATCTTTTAAGGCAGCTCATTGGGGGTCCCCACTTGGTTTCGCCTGGCTTAGGTTGTATCTCCCGTGAGATATCTTACCCGTCTTTGGCTGCAAACCATCTTTTGGGGACCAGACAGAGAGACATGAGGTGTAAAACATAGAGATAAGCAAAGTCCTAAAAAGCCAGTCTTACAGGCTCTTCTTTCCCTAAGGAAAGACATGGGGGGGACAGTCGGCTAGGCTGTTGTGTGACTACATCGCCCCCTTTTTTGTTTTTGAAGCATGAGAAACACAGAACGTGTAGTTATTTCATTTACAGCCTGTCGGAGGGCTATTTGTCCACATCTGAGGACTATGTAAAACAAACAGAACAATAAACAGAATAGCAATATCCCCAGCAAACCCTCTACCCAAGTCTTTCTCCATTTAACAGGGTCTGAAGTGGAAAGTCCTTCTGCAGCTGTGGAAAGTGAGAGCTTTTTCACACCCTAGGGGCGTGGATGGGTATCTATAGATGTCTTCTCTTCTGTGGGCTGTCGCTCATGGTATGGTTTAACACCGACCAGGAATTTACAAAGGTTTTTCTTTAGGACCTGGAGAAATACAAGCAAAGCCTCTTCCCCGTGTTATCTTGCGGGGAGAAGTAGGATTAGCTTCCCCACGTAATATTTTAAACAAAGGTTGTAATTTACCAGTTGTCAACCGCAACTGAGGTCTAATCCAATTAAACAATGTCGCCGGATTTGTATTTTTTGAGGCACAATGGCCTGAGGCATTCAACAATATCCCAGATAAGAGTAAGGAGGCACTTGTTGAATTTTTTCTGGGGCTAGAACTAGCCCATAATTGTGGAGCTTTTTTTGTAAATGAGCAAAAGCAGCAAGCAACTTTGGTTCACAAGAGTGGGCAAGAAGTATGTCATCCATGTAGTGGATGATGTAAATATCTGAAAATGCCCTTTGGGTAGGTTTTATTTTAGCTGATACAAATTTTTGACATCATGTAGGGCTACTAGCCATTTTCTGAGGTAGCACTAGCCAATGATATCTCTTAAAAGGTTTTTGTAAATTAACAGAAGGAACACTGAAAGCAAATCTAGGGCAGTCATCAGGATTTAAAGGTATAGTATAAAAACAATCTTTTTAAGTCCAAAACAATTTTATATGTGTTTTTTGGTGTGGCTGTAGGACAGGGCAAGCCTGGCTGTAAGGCTCCCATTAATTTTATGGTTTCATTAACTTTTTGTAAATCTTATAATACTCTCCACTGACCAGATTTTTTTCTTAAGAACAAAAATGGGAGAATTCCAGGGAGAATTAGAGGAAGCAATGTGTCCCTTTTAAAGTTGCTCCTGTACTAGCGCTTGAGCGGCCAAGATTTTTTCTTTAGTAAGGGGCCATCGATCTATCCACACAGGCGTATCAGATTTCCAAGTAATTGCTTCTGCTGTTTTCTGGTGGAGTACAAGTAAGTCTATGACCCCTGGGAAAAAGACCCTAAACCTGTTCTCTGTAAATTAGGATTGGGTGAAATAGGTTCCTGACGTCCTTGTCCTGCACTTCCTAAGCCTTTTCCTGGGAGGAGTCCTTGATCAAACATTTGCTGAGTTACTTGAACACTCGGGCTATAAAGATAAACTCCCATATTGCTCATAATATCACGTCCCCACAAATTCACCGGCAGACCGGGGATAATACAAGGCTGAAATGTTCCTTGAGGACCATCATCATCCTGCCATGATAACAAATTACTACTTTGCTGTGGGGCGTGAGACTGACCGATACCTTGCAGGCTTGTACTCGTACTTTGCATCGGCCAATTAGATGGCCAATGTTGCGCAGATATGCAAGATACATCAGCTCCAGTATCTAAAAGTCCCTGAAAATCTTTCCCATCAATCTTAAGCTGTAAAACAGGTCGATCTTTCTTTATTTCTTGAACCCAATATACATCCGAGGAACCAAAGCCTCGATTCCCCCGTTCCTGATTTTGTTGGTTCTTTCCTATTTTCATTCTAGGGAGAATTATTAACGGGGCAAATCGCATTCCAGCAGGTATATTGGAAACAGTTAATGGTGAATGAACCATGATCTTAATCTCTCCTGTAAAATCCTCATCAATAACTCGCGGGGAAACTTGAATTCCCTTCATGGTCGTACCACTTCTCCCTAATAAAAGCCCAACGGTTTTTGGCGGCAGCGGCCCAAAAACCCCTGTGGGTAGGGCTTGCATTCCCATTTCAGGAGTTAATACGATGTCGGCGGTGGAACACGAGTCCAAGCCTGCGCTGCCTGGGGTTGCCCGGAATGAATCTGTGATGGATTTCCTCTCTGAGGTTCGCTCCCTTTCAGTTCGGGGATCTGCGGTGCCCCATAACATTGCTGATTCGGGGCCTGGGGCTGGCCCCTCACCCAGTTTCCCTGAATCGGGTTCCCATCTTTATCTGTCTTAGATTTACATTCATTAGCCCAATGTTTCCCTCTCCTGCATTTAGGACAAACATCTGGAGGTTTCTTAACAGGAGCAGCTGCAATCCCTGTTTCTCCCTTATCGGGGCATTGAGCCGCTCGATGTCCCTTCTTTCCACAAGTAAAACAAGCTCCAGAGCGACAACCTGCATTGAGTCGTGCCTGTTGCCATAGCACTTCCTTCATAGGTTTCCCCTGAAGAGCAGCCGCTATCGCTATGCCCTGGGTAAAAGAGGAGCCCACATCAGTGCACAGGCGAATGTAATCGGATAAGGTTCCTTTCTTCCTAATTGGCCTAATGACAGCTTGACATGCCGAGTTGGCATTTCCATAGGCAAGCTGCGTTATAAAGGACTGGGTAGCAATTGACGTCCCAAAAATCCTTCCGGCTGCGGTGGTAAGGCGAGACACAAAATCTTGGAAGGGCTCGTCAGGTCTCTGTCTTATTTGAGATACATGCTCCTCTTTACGGGAGGTATCAGGCAGTATTCGCCATGCATCTTTAGCCGCTACAGAAGTTTGTGCATAGGCGCCCGGGGCAAAACCCATGTGGTTTTCTATATTAGCGTATATCCCTTCGCCCGCTAACATTTCAAAAGTAATGGGGACTCGCCGCAAGGCATTCTGATTAGCCTTTTTCTTGCAATTTTCATAAAATTCTGATTCCCACAAAAGGTAATCGCCCCCAGAAAGGCAGGCATGGGCAATAGGTTTCCAATCCTCAGGGGGAGTTGCCTCTCCTGATAAAGCGTCTAAAATTGCCATGGTGAAAGGAGCTATGGGTCCATACTGCACACAAGCCTCTGTTAACTCTTTTATTTCCTTCCATTGAAATGGCTCCCAATGCCGAACTCTGACTCCCGTTCTCCTGTCAATTCTATCAAAAATAGGATAGACCCCGAACTGCTCCGTAGATTCCCCTTGCCTATGTGCTTGTTCACAAGCCATTTGAAGTGGCGATCGCACAACAAAAGAATCGGATTCCGGTTTGATATAACCCGGTGGAGGCTGTGTGGGCTTCTCCCAGACAGGGGGCTGTAACGGAGGATCCCACATACCGGGGTTCTCAGGAGGCGGGGCAGAAGGATCAAAAGGGGGATCCTCTCTCCCCGGATTCCAAGGATCCTTACAAGAGACTCGTGAGCCTCGAGGACCATTTCCTTCACTATTTGAAACCTTAAGCTCTATTAATTGTCCCTGAATCTTTTTTATCTGTTCCGACAAAGTAAGAAGAGCATCAGAAGTCGGTCCCTTTTCTTGGGCCATAGCTACGACAGGAGGATATTTATCCCTATCATATTTAGCAGCCTCATCCTCTAATTCTTCCTGGTCTCTAGGGCTCAAATTTTCCCATATGTCGTCTGGAAACTCTTGAGCAACCGGCTCTTTGTTAACTTTAAGAACTCCCTCTAACAACTTTGCGCCCCCTCCCTCCTTCTCTCTCTCTGCCGGAGAAGCGGCAGAAGCGGCAGATGGGAGAATTTCCTCGTTTTCAGCTTGTTTCACTTTCTCTAGCTTGCAGCCCTTTTGTTTAAGTCCATGGGCAGCATAATAATCTTGTAACTGTTTTTCCACCTTTCTTTTGCAATTTTTATAAAACTTGTCTAACTGTTCTCTGCTCACCCGACTGCCACGGGCGGTAAGCAACTTCTTAAGTCCTCTAACATACAGGTCCTTGCTGCTGGCGTGACCCATCCCTTTTCCCTAACTCGGTCCTTCTTTCAAACAAAGAAAAACACCCAGGTGTCCTTCTGGCCGTGTCCCATGCGGGGCTAAATCTGTCTTAGCTAGAGGCGCTCCGGTATAAATCCCCGGACAGGTGGGTTGTAAAGCCCAGTCGCCGTTATGCCGTATGACAGAACCGGAACCGCAGGTTAGGACCCAATCAAGCTCCGTAACACAAAGTCGTGGAGCTATCACTCACTCACACACTCATTCGAACGAGGGGACAGTGCCTTGCTCACCGTGCATCCACTGATTAGCTCCAATGAGCTGGGCCCTTGCCACACGGTGTTCCTCACTATTACCCCTATATCCAGTCCCTGTTCGGGCGCCACTTGTAGCGGGCCAGCCGCCACGAGTCGAACGGTTCCTGACAAGGGGAGTGGGAATGAAAGAAGGCACTCACACTTTGATGATGGCGATCGCGGACCCCAGTGTTCCTGGAGACGCTGAGTTTATTTTGTCCCCAGAGTTTATACCTTCTGTGGACGTGCAGTTTAGCGAGTACAAAAATGCATTACCTAGTTAACAGTAAAACTTTAACTGTAACACAGGAGACACAAAATTTACTGAAACTCCCAAATGTAATTATCTTATCAATAGCCCTGATAGGCATCAGCCTTCTGCTCTGGGAACTGGCCACTCCCCCCACATTCCTGAGCAGCATGCAAGCGCTCTCCAGATGCAGGCAGAGACAATTGCTTCAGGGGGAGGAAATAGGTTAGGTATAAACTGAGCCATTAAGGCTTTAAAGTTAACTGCAACCATGGCTCCCCACATCTCCCCCTTTTTTATTTTATAGTTTTGAGATCGTGTCTGGCTTAGGTGGTCAGTACAGACATTTTCACTTACCCGTCATTGGATATCGATCATCAAAGCGATCGACTCCTGTCTTAGGTTGTAAAAACGCTTACTGATCATTACCCGTCATTGGCTACCGATCTCCTTTGAGGAAAGCCAGAGACAGCAGTGGCTTTCCCCGGGCAGGGGGAAGGGGAGGCAAGGCTCCTTTTTGGATCTTTTAAGGCAGCTCATTGGGGGTCCCCACTTGGTTTCGCCTGGCTTAGGTTGTATCTCCCGTGAGATATCTTACCCGTCTTTGGCTGCAAACCATCTTTTGGGGACCAGACAGAGAGACATGAGGTGTAAAACATAGAGATAAGCAAAGTCCTAAAAAGCCAGTCTTACAGGCTCTTCTTTCCCTAAGGAAAGACATGGGGGGGACAGTCGGCTAGGCTGTTGTGTGACTACATCGCCCCCTTTTTTGTTTTTGAAGCATGAGAAACACAGAACGTGTAGTTATTTCATTTACAGCCTGTCGGAGGGCTATTTGTCCACATCTGAGGACTATGTAAAACAAACAGAACAATAAACAGAATAGCAATATCCCCAGCAAACCCTCTACCCAAGTCTTTCTCCATTTAACAGGGTCTGAAGTGGAAAGTCCTTCTGCAGCTGTGGAAAGTGAGAGCTTTTTCACACCCTAGGGGCGTGGATGGGTATCTATAGATGTCTTCTCTTCTGTGGGCTGTCGCTCATGGTATGGTTTAACACCGACCAGGAATTTACAAAGGTTTTTCTTTAGGACCTGGAGAAATACAAGCAAAGCCTCTTCCCCGTGTTATCTTGCGGGGAGAAGTAGGATTAGCTTCCCCACGTAATATTTTAAACAAAGGTTGTAATTTACCAGTTGTCAACCGCAACTGAGGTCTAATCCAATTAAACAATGTCGCCGGATTTGTATTTTTTGAGGCACAATGGCCTGAGGCATTGAACAATATCCCAGATAAGAGTAAGGAGGCACTTGTTGAATTTTTTCTGGGGCTAGAACTAGCCCATAATTGTGGAGCTTTTTTTGTAAATGAGCAAAAGCAGCAAGCAACTTTGGTTCACAAGAGTGGGCAAGAAGTATGTCATCCATGTAGTGGATGATGTAAATATCTGAAAATGCCCTTTGGGTAGGTTTTATTTTAGCTGATACAAATTTTTGACATCATGTAGGGCTACTAGCCATTTTCTGAGGTAGCACTAGCCAATGATATCTCTTAAAAGGTTTTTGTAAATTAACAGAAGGAACACTGAAAGCAAATCTAGGGCAGTCATCAGGATTTAAAGGTATAGTATAAAAACAATCTTTTTAAGTCCAAAACAATTTTATATGTGTTTTTTGGTGTGGCTGTAGGACAGGGCAAGCCTGGCTGTAAGGCTCCCATTAATTTTATGGTTTCATTAACTTTTTGTAAATCTTATAATACTCTCCACTGACCAGATTTTTTTCTTAAGAACAAAAATGGGAGAATTCCAGGGAGAATTAGAGGAAGCAATGTGTCCCTTTTAAAGTTGCTCCTGTACTAGCGCTTGAGCGGCCAAGATTTTTTCTTTAGTAAGGGGCCATCGATCTATCCACACAGGCGTATCAGATTTCCAAGTAATTGCTTCTGCTGTTTTCTGGTGGAGTACAAGTAAGTCTATGACCCCTGGGAAAAAGACCCTAAACCTGTTCTCTGTAAATTAGGATTGGGTGAAATAGGTTCCTGACGTCCTTGTCCTGCACTTCCTAAGCCTTTTCCTGGGAGGAGTCCTTGATCAAACATTTGCTGAGTTACTTGAACACTCGGGCTATAAAGATAAACTCCCATATTGCTCATAATATCACGTCCCCACAAATTCACCGGCAGACCGGGGATAATACAAGGCTGAAATGTTCCTTGAGGACCATCATCATCCTGCCATGATAACAAATTACTACTTTGCTGTGGGGCGTGAGACTGACCGATACCTTGCAGGCTTGTACTCGTACTTTGCATCGGCCAATTAGATGGCCAATGTTGCGCAGATATGCAAGATACATCAGCTCCAGTATCTAAAAGTCCCTGAAAATCTTTCCCATCAATCTTAAGCTGTAAAACAGGTCGATCTTTCTTTATTTCTTGAACCCAATATACATCCGAGGAACCAAAGCCTCGATTCCCCCGTTCCTGATTTTGTTGGTTCTTTCCTATTTTCATTCTAGGGAGAATTATTAACGGGGCAAATCGCATTCCAGCAGGTATATTGGAAACAGTTAATGGTGAATGAACCATGATCTTAATCTCTCCTGTAAAATCCTCATCAATAACTCGCGGGGAAACTTGAATTCCCTTCATGGTCGTACCACTTCTCCCTAATAAAAGCCCAACGGTTTTTGGCGGCAGCGGCCCAAAAACCCCTGTGGGTAGGGCTTGCATTCCCATTTCAGGAGTTAATACGATGTCGGCGGTGGAACACGAGTCCAAGCCTGCGCTGCCTGGGGTTGCCCGGAATGAATCTGTGATGGATTTCCTCTCTGAGGTTCGCTCCCTTTCAGTTCGGGGATCTGCGGTGCCCCATAACATTGCTGATTCGGGGCCTGGGGCTGGCCCCTCACCCAGTTTCCCTGAATCGGGTTCCCATCTTTATCTGTCTTAGATTTACATTCATTAGCCCAATGTTTCCCTCTCCTGCATTTAGGACAAACATCTGGAGGTTTCTTAACAGGAGCAGCTGCAATCCCTGTTTCTCCCTTATCGGGGCATTGAGCCGCTCGATGTCCCTTCTTTCCACAAGTAAAACAAGCTCCAGAGCGACAACCTGCATTGAGTCGTGCCTGTTGCCATAGCACTTCCTTCATAGGTTTCCCCTGAAGAGCAGCCGCTATCGCTATGCCCTGGGTAAAAGAGGAGCCCACATCAGTGCACAGGCGAATGTAATCGGATAAGGTTCCTTTCTTCCTAATTGGCCTAATGACAGCTTGACATGCCGAGTTGGCATTTCCATAGGCAAGCTGCGTTATAAAGGACTGGGTAGCAATTGACGTCCCAAAAATCCTTCCGGCTGCGGTGGTAAGGCGAGACACAAAATCTTGGAAGGGCTCGTCAGGTCTCTGTCTTATTTGAGATACATGCTCCTCTTTACGGGAGGTATCAGGCAGTATTCGCCATGCATCTTTAGCCGCTACAGAAGTTTGTGCATAGGCGCCCGGGGCAAAACCCATGTGGTTTTCTATATTAGCGTATATCCCTTCGCCCGCTAACATTTCAAAAGTAATGGGGACTCGCCGCAAGGCATTCTGATTAGCCTTTTTCTTGCAATTTTCATAAAATTCTGATTCCCACAAAAGGTAATCGCCCCCAGAAAGGCAGGCATGGGCAATAGGTTTCCAATCCTCAGGGGGAGTTGCCTCTCCTGATAAAGCGTCTAAAATTGCCATGGTGAAAGGAGCTATGGGTCCATACTGCACACAAGCCTCTGTTAACTCTTTTATTTCCTTCCATTGAAATGGCTCCCAATGCCGAACTCTGACTCCCGTTCTCCTGTCAATTCTATCAAAAATAGGATAGACCCCGAACTGCTCCGTAGATTCCCCTTGCCTATGTGCTTGTTCACAAGCCATTTGAAGTGGCGATCGCACAACAAAAGAATCGGATTCCGGTTTGATATAACCCGGTGGAGGCTGTGTGGGCTTCTCCCAGACAGGGGGCTGTAACGGAGGATCCCACATACCGGGGTTCTCAGGAGGCGGGGCAGAAGGATCAAAAGGGGGATCCTCTCTCCCCGGATTCCAAGGATCCTTACAAGAGACTCGTGAGCCTCGAGGACCATTTCCTTCACTATTTGAAACCTTAAGCTCTATTAATTGTCCCTGAATCTTTTTTATCTGTTCCGACAAAGTAAGAAGAGCATCAGAAGTCGGTCCCTTTTCTTGGGCCATAGCTACGACAGGAGGATATTTATCCCTATCATATTTAGCAGCCTCATCCTCTAATTCTTCCTGGTCTCTAGGGCTCAAATTTTCCCATATGTCGTCTGGAAACTCTTGAGCAACCGGCTCTTTGTTAACTTTAAGAACTCCCTCTAACAACTTTGCGCCCCCTCCCTCCTTCTCTCTCTCTGCCGGAGAAGCGGCAGAAGCGGCAGATGGGAGAATTTCCTCGTTTTCAGCTTGTTTCACTTTCTCTAGCTTGCAGCCCTTTTGTTTAAGTCCATGGGCAGCATAATAATCTTGTAACTGTTTTTCCACCTTTCTTTTGCAATTTTTATAAAACTTGTCTAACTGTTCTCTGCTCACCCGACTGCCACGGGCGGTAAGCAACTTCTTAAGTCCTCTAACATACAGGTCCTTGCTGCTGGCGTGACCCATCCCTTTTCCCTAACTCGGTCCTTCTTTCAAACAAAGAAAAACACCCAGGTGTCCTTCTGGCCGTGTCCCATGCGGGGCTAAATCTGTCTTAGCTAGAGGCGCTCCGGTATAAATCCCCGGACAGGTGGGTTGTAAAGCCCAGTCGCCGTTATGCCGTATGACAGAACCGGAACCGCAGGTTAGGACCCAATCAAGCTCCGTAACACAAAGTCGTGGAGCTATCACTCACTCACACACTCATTCGAACGAGGGGACAGTGCCTTGCTCACCGTGCATCCACTGATTAGCTCCAATGAGCTGGGCCCTTGCCACACGGTGTTCCTCACTATTACCCCTATATCCAGTCCCTGTTCGGGCGCCACTTGTAGCGGGCCAGCCGCCACGAGTCGAACGGTTCCTGACAAGGGGAGTGGGAATGAAAGAAGGCACTCACACTTTGATGATGGCGATCGCGGACCCCAGTGTTCCTGGAGACGCTGAGTTTATTTTGTCCCCAGAGTTTATACCTTCTGTGGACGTGCAGTTTAGCGAGTACAAAAATGCATTACCTAGTTAACAGTAAAACTTTAACTGTAACACAGGAGACACAAAATTTACTGAAACTCCCAAATGTAATTATCTTATCAATAGCCCTGATAGGCATCAGCCTTCTGCTCTGGGAACTGGCCACTCCCCCCACATTCCTGAGCAGCATGCAAGCGCTCTCCAGATGCAGGCAGAGACAATTGCTTCAGGGGGAGGAAATAGGTTAGGTATAAACTGAGCCATTAAGGCTTTAAAGTTAACTGCAACCATGGCTCCCCACATCTCCCCCTTTTTTATTTTATAGTTTTGAGATCGTGTCTGGCTTAGGTGGTCAGTACAGACATTTTCACTTACCCGTCATTGGATATCGATCATCAAAGCGATCGACTCCTGTCTTAGGTTGTAAAAACGCTTACTGATCATTACCCGTCATTGGCTACCGATCTCCTTTGAGGAAAGCCAGAGACAGCAGTGGCTTTCCCCGGGCAGGGGGAAGGGGAGGCAAGGCTCCTTTTTGGATCTTTTAAGGCAGCTCATTGGGGGTCCCCACTTGGTTTCGCCTGGCTTAGGTTGTATCTCCCGTGAGATATCTTACCCGTCTTTGGCTGCAAACCATCTTTTGGGGACCAGACAGAGAGACATGAGGTGTAAAACATAGAGATAAGCAAAGTCCTAAAAAGCCAGTCTTACAGGCTCTTCTTTCCCTAAGGAAAGACATGGGGGGGACAGTCGGCTAGGCTGTTGTGTGACTACATCGCCCCCTTTTTTGTTTTTGAAGCATGAGAAACACAGAACGTGTAGTTATTTCATTTACAGCCTGTCGGAGGGCTATTTGTCCACATCTGAGGACTATGTAAAACAAACAGAACAATAAACAGAATAGCAATATCCCCAGCAAACCCTCTACCCAAGTCTTTCTCCATTTAACAGGGTCTGAAGTGGAAAGTCCTTCTGCAGCTGTGGAAAGTGAGAGCTTTTTCACACCCTAGGGGCGTGGATGGGTATCTATAGATGTCTTCTCTTCTGTGGGCTGTCGCTCATGGTATGGTTTAACACCGACCAGGAATTTACAAAGGTTTTTCTTTAGGACCTGGAGAAATACAAGCAAAGCCTCTTCCCCGTGTTATCTTGCGGGGAGAAGTAGGATTAGCTTCCCCACGTAATATTTTAAACAAAGGTTGTAATTTACCAGTTGTCAACCGCAACTGAGGTCTAATCCAATTAAACAATGTCGCCGGATTTGTATTTTTTGAGGCACAATGGCCTGAGGCATTGAACAATATCCCAGATAAGAGTAAGGAGGCACTTGTTGAATTTTTTCTGGGGCTAGAACTAGCCCATAATTGTGGAGCTTTTTTTGTAAATGAGCAAAAGCAGCAAGCAACTTTGGTTCACAAGAGTGGGCAAGAAGTATGTCATCCATGTAGTGGATGATGTAAATATCTGAAAATGCCCTTTGGGTAGGTTTTATTTTAGCTGATACAAATTTTTGACATCATGTAGGGCTACTAGCCATTTTCTGAGGTAGCACTAGCCAATGATATCTCTTAAAAGGTTTTTGTAAATTAACAGAAGGAACACTGAAAGCAAATCTAGGGCAGTCATCAGGATTTAAAGGTATAGTATAAAAACAATCTTTTTAAGTCCAAAACAATTTTATATGTGTTTTTTGGTGTGGCTGTAGGACAGGGCAAGCCTGGCTGTAAGGCTCCCATTAATTTTATGGTTTCATTAACTTTTTGTAAATCTTATAATACTCTCCACTGACCAGATTTTTTTCTTAAGAACAAAAATGGGAGAATTCCAGGGAGAATTAGAGGAAGCAATGTGTCCCTTTTAAAGTTGCTCCTGTACTAGCGCTTGAGCGGCCAAGATTTTTTCTTTAGTAAGGGGCCATCGATCTATCCACACAGGCGTATCAGATTTCCAAGTAATTGCTTCTGCTGTTTTCTGGTGGAGTACAAGTAAGTCTATGACCCCTGGGAAAAAGACCCTAAACCTGTTCTCTGTAAATTAGGATTGGGTGAAATAGGTTCCTGACGTCCTTGTCCTGCACTTCCTAAGCCTTTTCCTGGGAGGAGTCCTTGATCAAACATTTGCTGAGTTACTTGAACACTCGGGCTATAAAGATAAACTCCCATATTGCTCATAATATCACGTCCCCACAAATTCACCGGCAGACCGGGGATAATACAAGGCTGAAATGTTCCTTGAGGACCATCATCATCCTGCCATGATAACAAATTACTACTTTGCTGTGGGGCGTGAGACTGACCGATACCTTGCAGGCTTGTACTCGTACTTTGCATCGGCCAATTAGATGGCCAATGTTGCGCAGATATGCAAGATACATCAGCTCCAGTATCTAAAAGTCCCTGAAAATCTTTCCCATCAATCTTAAGCTGTAAAACAGGTCGATCTTTCTTTATTTCTTGAACCCAATATACATCCGAGGAACCAAAGCCTCGATTCCCCCGTTCCTGATTTTGTTGGTTCTTTCCTATTTTCATTCTAGGGAGAATTATTAACGGGGCAAATCGCATTCCAGCAGGTATATTGGAAACAGTTAATGGTGAATGAACCATGATCTTAATCTCTCCTGTAAAATCCTCATCAATAACTCGCGGGGAAACTTGAATTCCCTTCATGGTCGTACCACTTCTCCCTAATAAAAGCCCAACGGTTTTTGGCGGCAGCGGCCCAAAAACCCCTGTGGGTAGGGCTTGCATTCCCATTTCAGGAGTTAATACGATGTCGGCGGTGGAACACGAGTCCAAGCCTGCGCTGCCTGGGGTTGCCCGGAATGAATCTGTGATGGATTTCCTCTCTGAGGTTCGCTCCCTTTCAGTTCGGGGATCTGCGGTGCCCCATAACATTGCTGATTCGGGGCCTGGGGCTGGCCCCTCACCCAGTTTCCCTGAATCGGGTTCCCATCTTTATCTGTCTTAGATTTACATTCATTAGCCCAATGTTTCCCTCTCCTGCATTTAGGACAAACATCTGGAGGTTTCTTAACAGGAGCAGCTGCAATCCCTGTTTCTCCCTTATCGGGGCATTGAGCCGCTCGATGTCCCTTCTTTCCACAAGTAAAACAAGCTCCAGAGCGACAACCTGCATTGAGTCGTGCCTGTTGCCATAGCACTTCCTTCATAGGTTTCCCCTGAAGAGCAGCCGCTATCGCTATGCCCTGGGTAAAAGAGGAGCCCACATCAGTGCACAGGCGAATGTAATCGGATAAGGTTCCTTTCTTCCTAATTGGCCTAATGACAGCTTGACATGCCGAGTTGGCATTTCCATAGGCAAGCTGCGTTATAAAGGACTGGGTAGCAATTGACGTCCCAAAAATCCTTCCGGCTGCGGTGGTAAGGCGAGACACAAAATCTTGGAAGGGCTCGTCAGGTCTCTGTCTTATTTGAGATACATGCTCCTCTTTACGGGAGGTATCAGGCAGTATTCGCCATGCATCTTTAGCCGCTACAGAAGTTTGTGCATAGGCGCCCGGGGCAAAACCCATGTGGTTTTCTATATTAGCGTATATCCCTTCGCCCGCTAACATTTCAAAAGTAATGGGGACTCGCCGCAAGGCATTCTGATTAGCCTTTTTCTTGCAATTTTCATAAAATTCTGATTCCCACAAAAGGTAATCGCCCCCAGAAAGGCAGGCATGGGCAATAGGTTTCCAATCCTCAGGGGGAGTTGCCTCTCCTGATAAAGCGTCTAAAATTGCCATGGTGAAAGGAGCTATGGGTCCATACTGCACACAAGCCTCTGTTAACTCTTTTATTTCCTTCCATTGAAATGGCTCCCAATGCCGAACTCTGACTCCCGTTCTCCTGTCAATTCTATCAAAAATAGGATAGACCCCGAACTGCTCCGTAGATTCCCCTTGCCTATGTGCTTGTTCACAAGCCATTTGAAGTGGCGATCGCACAACAAAAGAATCGGATTCCGGTTTGATATAACCCGGTGGAGGCTGTGTGGGCTTCTCCCAGACAGGGGGCTGTAACGGAGGATCCCACATACCGGGGTTCTCAGGAGGCGGGGCAGAAGGATCAAAAGGGGGATCCTCTCTCCCCGGATTCCAAGGATCCTTACAAGAGACTCGTGAGCCTCGAGGACCATTTCCTTCACTATTTGAAACCTTAAGCTCTATTAATTGTCCCTGAATCTTTTTTATCTGTTCCGACAAAGTAAGAAGAGCATCAGAAGTCGGTCCCTTTTCTTGGGCCATAGCTACGACAGGAGGATATTTATCCCTATCATATTTAGCAGCCTCATCCTCTAATTCTTCCTGGTCTCTAGGGCTCAAATTTTCCCATATGTCGTCTGGAAACTCTTGAGCAACCGGCTCTTTGTTAACTTTAAGAACTCCCTCTAACAACTTTGCGCCCCCTCCCTCCTTCTCTCTCTCTGCCGGAGAAGCGGCAGAAGCGGCAGATGGGAGAATTTCCTCGTTTTCAGCTTGTTTCACTTTCTCTAGCTTGCAGCCCTTTTGTTTAAGTCCATGGGCAGCATAATAATCTTGTAACTGTTTTTCCACCTTTCTTTTGCAATTTTTATAAAACTTGTCTAACTGTTCTCTGCTCACCCGACTGCCACGGGCGGTAAGCAACTTCTTAAGTCCTCTAACATACAGGTCCTTGCTGCTGGCGTGACCCATCCCTTTTCCCTAACTCGGTCCTTCTTTCAAACAAAGAAAAACACCCAGGTGTCCTTCTGGCCGTGTCCCATGCGGGGCTAAATCTGTCTTAGCTAGAGGCGCTCCGGTATAAATCCCCGGACAGGTGGGTTGTAAAGCCCAGTCGCCGTTATGCCGTATGACAGAACCGGAACCGCAGGTTAGGACCCAATCAAGCTCCGTAACACAAAGTCGTGGAGCTATCACTCACTCACACACTCATTCGAACGAGGGGACAGTGCCTTGCTCACCGTGCATCCACTGATTAGCTCCAATGAGCTGGGCCCTTGCCACACGGTGTTCCTCACTATTACCCCTATATCCAGTCCCTGTTCGGGCGCCAATTGTAGCGGGCCAGCCGCCACGAGTCGAACGGTTCCTGACAAGGGGAGTGGGAATGAAAGAAGGCACTCACACTTTGATGATGGCGATCGCGGACCCCAGTGTTCCTGGAGACGCTGAGTTTATTTTGTCCCCAGAGTTTATACCTTCTGTGGACGTGCAGTTTAGCGAGTACAAAAATGCATTACCTAGTTAACAGTAAAACTTTAACTGTAACACAGGAGACACAAAATTTACTGAAACTCCCAAATGTAATTATCTTATCAATAGCCCTGATAGGCATCAGCCTTCTGCTCTGGGAACTGGCCACTCCCCCCACATTCCTGAGCAGCATGCAAGCGCTCTCCAGATGCAGGCAGAGACAATTGCTTCAGGGGGAGGAAATAGGTTAGGTATAAACTGAGCCATTAAGGCTTTAAAGTTAACTGCAACCATGGCTCCCCACATCTCCCCCTTTTTTATTTTATAGTTTTGAGATCGTGTCTGGCTTAGGTGGTCAGTACAGACATTTTCACTTACCCGTCATTGGATATCGATCATCAAAGCGATCGACTCCTGTCTTAGGTTGTAAAAACGCTTACTGATCATTACCCGTCATTGGCTACCGATCTCCTTTGAGGAAAGCCAGAGACAGCAGTGGCTTTCCCCGGGCAGGGGGAAGGGGAGGCAAGGCTCCTTTTTGGATCTTTTAAGGCAGCTCATTGGGGGTCCCCACTTGGTTTCGCCTGGCTTAGGTTGTATCTCCCGTGAGATATCTTACCCGTCTTTGGCTGCAAACCATCTTTTGGGGACCAGACAGAGAGACATGAGGTGTAAAACATAGAGATAAGCAAAGTCCTAAAAAGCCAGTCTTACAGGCTCTTCTTTCCCTAAGGAAAGACATGGGGGGGACAGTCGGCTAGGCTGTTGTGTGACTACATCGCCCCCTTTTTTGTTTTTGAAGCATGAGAAACACAGAACGTGTAGTTATTTCATTTACAGCCTGTCGGAGGGCTATTTGTCCACATCTGAGGACTATGTAAAACAAACAGAACAATAAACAGAATAGCAATATCCCCAGCAAACCCTCTACCCAAGTCTTTCTCCATTTAACAGGGTCTGAAGTGGAAAGTCCTTCTGCAGCTGTGGAAAGTGAGAGCTTTTTCACACCCTAGGGGCGTGGATGGGTATCTATAGATGTCTTCTCTTCTGTGGGCTGTCGCTCATGGTATGGTTTAACACCGACCAGGAATTTACAAAGGTTTTTCTTTAGGACCTGGAGAAATACAAGCAAAGCCTCTTCCCCGTGTTATCTTGCGGGGAGAAGTAGGATTAGCTTCCCCACGTAATATTTTAAACAAAGGTTGTAATTTACCAGTTGTCAACCGCAACTGAGGTCTAATCCAATTAAACAATGTCGCCGGATTTGTATTTTTTGAGGCACAATGGCCTGAGGCATTCAACAATATCCCAGATAAGAGTAAGGAGGCACTTGTTGAATTTTTTCTGGGGCTAGAACTAGCCCATAATTGTGGAGCTTTTTTTGTAAATGAGCAAAAGCAGCAAGCAACTTTGGTTCACAAGAGTGGGCAAGAAGTATGTCATCCATGTAGTGGATGATGTAAATATCTGAAAATGCCCTTTGGGTAGGTTTTATTTTAGCTGATACAAATTTTTGACATCATGTAGGGCTACTAGCCATTTTCTGAGGTAGCACTAGCCAATGATATCTCTTAAAAGGTTTTTGTAAATTAACAGAAGGAACACTGAAAGCAAATCTAGGGCAGTCATCAGGATTTAAAGGTATAGTATAAAAACAATCTTTTTAAGTCCAAAACAATTTTATATGTGTTTTTTGGTGTGGCTGTAGGACAGGGCAAGCCTGGCTGTAAGGCTCCCATTAATTTTATGGTTTCATTAACTTTTTGTAAATCTTATAATACTCTCCACTGACCAGATTTTTTTCTTAAGAACAAAAATGGGAGAATTCCAGGGAGAATTAGAGGAAGCAATGTGTCCCTTTTAAAGTTGCTCCTGTACTAGCGCTTGAGCGGCCAAGATTTTTTCTTTAGTAAGGGGCCATCGATCTATCCACACAGGCGTATCAGATTTCCAAGTAATTGCTTCTGCTGTTTTCTGGTGGAGTACAAGTAAGTCTATGACCCCTGGGAAAAAGACCCTAAACCTGTTCTCTGTAAATTAGGATTGGGTGAAATAGGTTCCTGACGTCCTTGTCCTGCACTTCCTAAGCCTTTTCCTGGGAGGAGTCCTTGATCAAACATTTGCTGAGTTACTTGAACACTCGGGCTATAAAGATAAACTCCCATATTGCTCATAATATCACGTCCCCACAAATTCACCGGCAGACCGGGGATAATACAAGGCTGAAATGTTCCTTGAGGACCATCATCATCCTGCCATGATAACAAATTACTACTTTGCTGTGGGGCGTGAGACTGACCGATACCTTGCAGGCTTGTACTCGTACTTTGCATCGGCCAATTAGATGGCCAATGTTGCGCAGATATGCAAGATACATCAGCTCCAGTATCTAAAAGTCCCTGAAAATCTTTCCCATCAATCTTAAGCTGTAAAACAGGTCGATCTTTCTTTATTTCTTGAACCCAATATACATCCGAGGAACCAAAGCCTCGATTCCCCCGTTCCTGATTTTGTTGGTTCTTTCCTATTTTCATTCTAGGGAGAATTATTAACGGGGCAAATCGCATTCCAGCAGGTATATTGGAAACAGTTAATGGTGAATGAACCATGATCTTAATCTCTCCTGTAAAATCCTCATCAATAACTCGCGGGGAAACTTGAATTCCCTTCATGGTCGTACCACTTCTCCCTAATAAAAGCCCAACGGTTTTTGGCGGCAGCGGCCCAAAAACCCCTGTGGGTAGGGCTTGCATTCCCATTTCAGGAGTTAATACGATGTCGGCGGTGGAACACGAGTCCAAGCCTGCGCTGCCTGGGGTTGCCCGGAATGAATCTGTGATGGATTTCCTCTCTGAGGTTCGCTCCCTTTCAGTTCGGGGATCTGCGGTGCCCCATAACATTGCTGATTCGGGGCCTGGGGCTGGCCCCTCACCCAGTTTCCCTGAATCGGGTTCCCATCTTTATCTGTCTTAGATTTACATTCATTAGCCCAATGTTTCCCTCTCCTGCATTTAGGACAAACATCTGGAGGTTTCTTAACAGGAGCAGCTGCAATCCCTGTTTCTCCCTTATCGGGGCATTGAGCCGCTCGATGTCCCTTCTTTCCACAAGTAAAACAAGCTCCAGAGCGACAACCTGCATTGAGTCGTGCCTGTTGCCATAGCACTTCCTTCATAGGTTTCCCCTGAAGAGCAGCCGCTATCGCTATGCCCTGGGTAAAAGAGGAGCCCACATCAGTGCACAGGCGAATGTAATCAGATAAGGTTCCTTTCTTCCTAATTGGCCTAATGACAGCTTGACATGCCGAGTTGGCATTTCCATAGGCAAGCTGCGTTATAAAGGACTGGGTAGCAATTGACGTCCCAAAAATCCTTCCGGCTGCGGTGGTAAGGCGAGACACAAAATCTTGGAAGGGCTCGTCAGGTCTCTGTCTTATTTGAGATACATGCTCCTCTTTACGGGAGGTATCAGGCAGTATTCGCCATGCATCTTTAGCCGCTACAGAAGTTTGTGCATAGGCGCCCGGGGCAAAACCCATGTGGTTTTCTATATTAGCGTATATCCCTTCGCCCGCTAACATTTCAAAAGTAATGGGGACTCGCCGCAAGGCATTCTGATTAGCCTTTTTCTTGCAATTTTCATAAAATTCTGATTCCCACAAAAGGTAATCGCCCCCAGAAAGGCAGGCATGGGCAATAGGTTTCCAATCCTCAGGGGGAGTTGCCTCTCCTGATAAAGCGTCTAAAATTGCCATGGTGAAAGGAGCTATGGGTCCATACTGCACACAAGCCTCTGTTAACTCTTTTATTTCCTTCCATTGAAATGGCTCCCAATGCCGAACTCTGACTCCCGTTCTCCTGTCAATTCTATCAAAAATAGGATAGACCCCGAACTGCTCCGTAGATTCCCCTTGCCTATGTGCTTGTTCACAAGCCATTTGAAGTGGCGATCGCACAACAAAAGAATCGGATTCCGGTTTGATATAACCCGGTGGAGGCTGTGTGGGCTTCTCCCAGACAGGGGGCTGTAACGGAGGATCCCACATACCGGGGTTCTCAGGAGGCGGGGCAGAAGGATCAAAAGGGGGATCCTCTCTCCCCGGATTCCAAGGATCCTTACAAGAGACTCGTGAGCCTCGAGGACCATTTCCTTCACTATTTGAAACCTTAAGCTCTATTAATTGTCCCTGAATCTTTTTTATCTGTTCCGACAAAGTAAGAAGAGCATCAGAAGTCGGTCCCTTTTCTTGGGCCATAGCTACGACAGGAGGATATTTATCCCTATCATATTTAGCAGCCTCATCCTCTAATTCTTCCTGGTCTCTAGGGCTCAAATTTTCCCATATGTCGTCTGGAAACTCTTGAGCAACCGGCTCTTTGTTAACTTTAAGAACTCCCTCTAACAACTTTGCGCCCCCTCCCTCCTTCTCTCTCTCTGCCGGAGAAGCGGCAGAAGCGGCAGATGGGAGAATTTCCTCGTTTTCAGCTTGTTTCACTTTCTCTAGCTTGCAGCCCTTTTGTTTAAGTCCATGGGCAGCATAATAATCTTGTAACTGTTTTTCCACCTTTCTTTTGCAATTTTTATAAAACTTGTCTAACTGTTCTCTGCTCACCCGACTGCCACGGGCGGTAAGCAACTTCTTAAGTCCTCTAACATACAGGTCCTTGCTGCTGGCGTGACCCATCCCTTTTCCCTAACTCGGTCCTTCTTTCAAACAAAGAAAAACACCCAGGTGTCCTTCTGGCCGTGTCCCATGCGGGGCTAAATCTGTCTTAGCTAGAGGCGCTCCGGTATAAATCCCCGGACAGGTGGGTTGTAAAGCCCAGTCGCCGTTATGCCGTATGACAGAACCGGAACCGCAGGTTAGGACCCAATCAAGCTCCGTAACACAAAGTCGTGGAGCTATCACTCACTCACACACTCATTCGAACGAGGGGACAGTGCCTTGCTCACCGTGCATCCACTGATTAGCTCCAATGAGCTGGGCCCTTGCCACACGGTGTTCCTCACTATTACCCCTATATCCAGTCCCTGTTCGGGCGCCACTTGTAGCGGGCCAGCCGCCACGAGTCGAACGGTTCCTGACAAGGGGAGTGGGAATGAAAGAAGGCACTCACACTTTGATGATGGCGATCGCGGACCCCAGTGTTCCTGGAGACGCTGAGTTTATTTTGTCCCCAGAGTTCATACCTTCTGTGGACGTGCAGTTTAGCGAGTACAAAAATGCATTACCTAGTTAACAGTAAAACTTTAACTGTAACACAGGAGACACAAAATTTACTGAAACTCCCAAATGTAATTATCTTATCAATAGCCCTGATAGGCATCAGCCTTCTGCTCTGGGAACTGGCCACTCCCCCCACATTCCTGAGCAGCATGCAAGCGCTCTCCAGATGCAGGCAGAGACAATTGCTTCAGGGGGAGGAAATAGGTTAGGTATAAACTGAGCCATTAAGGCTTTAAAGTTAACTGCAACCATGGCTCCCCACATCTCCCCCTTTTTTATTTTATAGTTTTGAGATCGTGTCTGGCTTAGGTGGTCAGTACAGACATTTTCACTTACCCGTCATTGGATATCGATCATCAAAGCGATCGACTCCTGTCTTAGGTTGTAAAAACGCTTACTGATCATTACCCGTCATTGGCTACCGATCTCCTTTGAGGAAAGCCAGAGACAGCAGTGGCTTTCCCCGGGCAGGGGGAAGGGGAGGCAAGGCTCCTTTTTGGATCTTTTAAGGCAGCTCATTGGGGGTCCCCACTTGGTTTCGCCTGGCTTAGGTTGTATCTCCCGTGAGATATCTTACCCGTCTTTGGCTGCAAACCATCTTTTGGGGACCAGACAGAGAGACATGAGGTGTAAAACATAGAGATAAGCAAAGTCCTAAAAAGCCAGTCTTACAGGCTCTTCTTTCCCTAAGGAAAGACATGGGGGGGACAGTCGGCTAGGCTGTTGTGTGACTACATCGCCCCCTTTTTTGTTTTTGAAGCATGAGAAACACAGAACGTGTAGTTATTTCATTTACAGCCTGTCGGAGGGCTATTTGTCCACATCTGAGGACTATGTAAAACAAACAGAACAATAAACAGAATAGCAATATCCCCAGCAAACCCTCTACCCAAGTCTTTCTCCATTTAACAGGGTCTGAAGTGGAAAGTCCTTCTGCAGCTGTGGAAAGTGAGAGCTTTTTCACACCCTAGGGGCGTGGATGGGTATCTATAGATGTCTTCTCTTCTGTGGGCTGTCGCTCATGGTATGGTTTAACACCGACCAGGAATTTACAAAGGTTTTTCTTTAGGACCTGGAGAAATACAAGCAAAGCCTCTTCCCCGTGTTATCTTGCGGGGAGAAGTAGGATTAGCTTCCCCACGTAATATTTTAAACAAAGGTTGTAATTTACCAGTTGTCAACCGCAACTGAGGTCTAATCCAATTAAACAATGTCGCCGGATTTGTATTTTTTGAGGCACAATGGCCTGAGGCATTCAACAATATCCCAGATAAGAGTAAGGAGGCACTTGTTGAATTTTTTCTGGGGCTAGAACTAGCCCATAATTGTGGAGCTTTTTTTGTAAATGAGCAAAAGCAGCAAGCAACTTTGGTTCACAAGAGTGGGCAAGAAGTATGTCATCCATGTAGTGGATGATGTAAATATCTGAAAATGCCCTTTGGGTAGGTTTTATTTTAGCTGATACAAATTTTTGACATCATGTAGGGCTACTAGCCATTTTCTGAGGTAGCACTAGCCAATGATATCTCTTAAAAGGTTTTTGTAAATTAACAGAAGGAACACTGAAAGCAAATCTAGGGCAGTCATCAGGATTTAAAGGTATAGTATAAAAACAATCTTTTTAAGTCCAAAACAATTTTATATGTGTTTTTTGGTGTGGCTGTAGGACAGGGCAAGCCTGGCTGTAAGGCTCCCATTAATTTTATGGTTTCATTAACTTTTTGTAAATCTTATAATACTCTCCACTGACCAGATTTTTTTCTTAAGAACAAAAATGGGAGAATTCCAGGGAGAATTAGAGGAAGCAATGTGTCCCTTTTAAAGTTGCTCCTGTACTAGCGCTTGAGCGGCCAAGATTTTTTCTTTAGTAAGGGGCCATCGATCTATCCACACAGGCGTATCAGATTTCCAAGTAATTGCTTCTGCTGTTTTCTGGTGGAGTACAAGTAAGTCTATGACCCCTGGGAAAAAGACCCTAAACCTGTTCTCTGTAAATTAGGATTGGGTGAAATAGGTTCCTGACGTCCTTGTCCTGCACTTCCTAAGCCTTTTCCTGGGAGGAGTCCTTGATCAAACATTTGCTGAGTTACTTGAACACTCGGGCTATAAAGATAAACTCCCATATTGCTCATAATATCACGTCCCCACAAATTCACCGGCAGACCGGGGATAATACAAGGCTGAAATGTTCCTTGAGGACCATCATCATCCTGCCATGATAACAAATTACTACTTTGCTGTGGGGCGTGAGACTGACCGATACCTTGCAGGCTTGTACTCGTACTTTGCATCGGCCAATTAGATGGCCAATGTTGCGCAGATATGCAAGATACATCAGCTCCAGTATCTAAAAGTCCCTGAAAATCTTTCCCATCAATCTTAAGCTGTAAAACAGGTCGATCTTTCTTTATTTCTTGAACCCAATATACATCCGAGGAACCAAAGCCTCGATTCCCCCGTTCCTGATTTTGTTGGTTCTTTCCTATTTTCATTCTAGGGAGAATTATTAACGGGGCAAATCGCATTCCAGCAGGTATATTGGAAACAGTTAATGGTGAATGAACCATGATCTTAATCTCTCCTGTAAAATCCTCATCAATAACTCGCGGGGAAACTTGAATTCCCTTCATGGTCGTACCACTTCTCCCTAATAAAAGCCCAACGGTTTTTGGCGGCAGCGGCCCAAAAACCCCTGTGGGTAGGGCTTGCATTCCCATTTCAGGAGTTAATACGATGTCGGCGGTGGAACACGAGTCCAAGCCTGCGCTGCCTGGGGTTGCCCGGAATGAATCTGTGATGGATTTCCTCTCTGAGGTTCGCTCCCTTTCAGTTCGGGGATCTGCGGTGCCCCATAACATTGCTGATTCGGGGCCTGGGGCTGGCCCCTCACCCAGTTTCCCTGAATCGGGTTCCCATCTTTATCTGTCTTAGATTTACATTCATTAGCCCAATGTTTCCCTCTCCTGCATTTAGGACAAACATCTGGAGGTTTCTTAACAGGAGCAGCTGCAATCCCTGTTTCTCCCTTATCGGGGCATTGAGCCGCTCGATGTCCCTTCTTTCCACAAGTAAAACAAGCTCCAGAGCGACAACCTGCATTGAGTCGTGCCTGTTGCCATAGCACTTCCTTCATAGGTTTCCCCTGAAGAGCAGCCGCTATCGCTATGCCCTGGGTAAAAGAGGAGCCCACATCAGTGCACAGGCGAATGTAATCAGATAAGGTTCCTTTCTTCCTAATTGGCCTAATGACAGCTTGACATGCCGAGTTGGCATTTCCATAGGCAAGCTGCGTTATAAAGGACTGGGTAGCAATTGACGTCCCAAAAATCCTTCCGGCTGCGGTGGTAAGGCGAGACACAAAATCTTGGAAGGGCTCGTCAGGTCTCTGTCTTATTTGAGATACATGCTCCTCTTTACGGGAGGTATCAGGCAGTATTCGCCATGCATCTTTAGCCGCTACAGAAGTTTGTGCATAGGCGCCCGGGGCAAAACCCATGTGGTTTTCTATATTAGCGTATATCCCTTCGCCCGCTAACATTTCAAAAGTAATGGGGACTCGCCGCAAGGCATTCTGATTAGCCTTTTTCTTGCAATTTTCATAAAATTCTGATTCCCACAAAAGGTAATCGCCCCCAGAAAGGCAGGCATGGGCAATAGGTTTCCAATCCTCAGGGGGAGTTGCCTCTCCTGATAAAGCGTCTAAAATTGCCATGGTGAAAGGAGCTATGGGTCCATACTGCACACAAGCCTCTGTTAACTCTTTTATTTCCTTCCATTGAAATGGCTCCCAATGCCGAACTCTGACTCCCGTTCTCCTGTCAATTCTATCAAAAATAGGATAGACCCCGAACTGCTCCGTAGATTCCCCTTGCCTATGTGCTTGTTCACAAGCCATTTGAAGTGGCGATCGCACAACAAAAGAATCGGATTCCGGTTTGATATAACCCGGTGGAGGCTGTGTGGGCTTCTCCCAGACAGGGGGCTGTAACGGAGGATCCCACATACCGGGGTTCTCAGGAGGCGGGGCAGAAGGATCAAAAGGGGGATCCTCTCTCCCCGGATTCCAAGGATCCTTACAAGAGACTCGTGAGCCTCGAGGACCATTTCCTTCACTATTTGAAACCTTAAGCTCTATTAATTGTCCCTGAATCTTTTTTATCTGTTCCGACAAAGTAAGAAGAGCATCAGAAGTCGGTCCCTTTTCTTGGGCCATAGCTACGACAGGAGGATATTTATCCCTATCATATTTAGCAGCCTCATCCTCTAATTCTTCCTGGTCTCTAGGGCTCAAATTTTCCCATATGTCGTCTGGAAACTCTTGAGCAACCGGCTCTTTGTTAACTTTAAGAACTCCCTCTAACAACTTTGCGCCCCCTCCCTCCTTCTCTCTCTCTGCCGGAGAAGCGGCAGAAGCGGCAGATGGGAGAATTTCCTCGTTTTCAGCTTGTTTCACTTTCTCTAGCTTGCAGCCCTTTTGTTTAAGTCCATGGGCAGCATAATAATCTTGTAACTGTTTTTCCACCTTTCTTTTGCAATTTTTATAAAACTTGTCTAACTGTTCTCTGCTCACCCGACTGCCACGGGCGGTAAGCAACTTCTTAAGTCCTCTAACATACAGGTCCTTGCTGCTGGCGTGACCCATCCCTTTTCCCTAACTCGGTCCTTCTTTCAAACAAAGAAAAACACCCAGGTGTCCTTCTGGCCGTGTCCCATGCGGGGCTAAATCTGTCTTAGCTAGAGGCGCTCCGGTATAAATCCCCGGACAGGTGGGTTGTAAAGCCCAGTCGCCGTTATGCCGTATGACAGAACCGGAACCGCAGGTTAGGACCCAATCAAGCTCCGTAACACAAAGTCGTGGAGCTATCACTCACTCACACACTCATTCGAACGAGGGGACAGTGCCTTGCTCACCGTGCATCCACTGATTAGCTCCAATGAGCTGGGCCCTTGCCACACGGTGTTCCTCACTATTACCCCTATATCCAGTCCCTGTTCGGGCGCCACTTGTAGCGGGCCAGCCGCCACGAGTCGAACGGTTCCTGACAAGGGGAGTGGGAATGAAAGAAGGCACTCACACTTTGATGATGGCGATCGCGGACCCCAGTGTTCCTGGAGACGCTGAGTTTATTTTGTCCCCAGAGTTCATACCTTCTGTGGACGTGCAGTTTAGCGAGTACAAAAATGCATTACCTACTTAACAGTAAAACTTTAACTGTAACACAGGAGACACAAAATTTACTGAAACTCCCAAATGTAATTATCTTATCAATAGCCCTGATAGGCATCAGCCTTCTGCTCTGGGAACTGGCCACTCCCCCCACATTCCTGAGCAGCATGCAAGCGCTCTCCAGATGCAGGCAGAGACAATTGCTTCAGGGGGAGGAAATAGGTTAGGTATAAACTGAGCCATTAAGGCTTTAAAGTTAACTGCAACCATGGCTCCCCACATCTCCCCCTTTTTTATTTTATAGTTTTGAGATCGTGTCTGGCTTAGGTGGTCAGTACAGACATTTTCACTTACCCGTCATTGGATATCGATCATCAAAGCGATCGACTCCTGTCTTAGGTTGTAAAAACGCTTACTGATCATTACCCGTCATTGGCTACCGATCTCCTTTGAGGAAAGCCAGAGACAGCAGTGGCTTTCCCCGGGCAGGGGGAAGGGGAGGCAAGGCTCCTTTTTGGATCTTTTAAGGCAGCTCATTGGGGGTCCCCACTTGGTTTCGCCTGGCTTAGGTTGTATCTCCCGTGAGATATCTTACCCGTCTTTGGCTGCAAACCATCTTTTGGGGACCAGACAGAGAGACATGAGGTGTAAAACATAGAGATAAGCAAAGTCCTAAAAAGCCAGTCTTACAGGCTCTTCTTTCCCTAAGGAAAGACATGGGGGGGACAGTCGGCTAGGCTGTTGTGTGACTACATCGCCCCCTTTTTTGTTTTTGAAGCATGAGAAACACAGAACGTGTAGTTATTTCATTTACAGCCTGTCGGAGGGCTATTTGTCCACATCTGAGGACTATGTAAAACAAACAGAACAATAAACAGAATAGCAATATCCCCAGCAAACCCTCTACCCAAGTCTTTCTCCATTTAACAGGGTCTGAAGTGGAAAGTCCTTCTGCAGCTGTGGAAAGTGAGAGCTTTTTCACACCCTAGGGGCGTGGATGGGTATCTATAGATGTCTTCTCTTCTGTGGGCTGTCGCTCATGGTATGGTTTAACACCGACCAGGAATTTACAAAGGTTTTTCTTTAGGACCTGGAGAAATACAAGCAAAGCCTCTTCCCCGTGTTATCTTGCGGGGAGAAGTAGGATTAGCTTCCCCACGTAATATTTTAAACAAAGGTTGTAATTTACCAGTTGTCAACCGCAACTGAGGTCTAATCCAATTAAACAATGTCGCCGGATTTGTATTTTTTGAGGCACAATGGCCTGAGGCATTCAACAATATCCCAGATAAGAGTAAGGAGGCACTTGTTGAATTTTTTCTGGGGCTAGAACTAGCCCATAATTGTGGAGCTTTTTTTGTAAATGAGCAAAAGCAGCAAGCAACTTTGGTTCACAAGAGTGGGCAAGAAGTATGTCATCCATGTAGTGGATGATGTAAATATCTGAAAATGCCCTTTGGGTAGGTTTTATTTTAGCTGATACAAATTTTTGACATCATGTAGGGCTACTAGCCATTTTCTGAGGTAGCACTAGCCAATGATATCTCTTAAAAGGTTTTTGTAAATTAACAGAAGGAACACTGAAAGCAAATCTAGGGCAGTCATCAGGATTTAAAGGTATAGTATAAAAACAATCTTTTTAAGTCCAAAACAATTTTATATGTGTTTTTTGGTGTGGCTGTAGGACAGGGCAAGCCTGGCTGTAAGGCTCCCATTAATTTTATGGTTTCATTAACTTTTTGTAAATCTTATAATACTCTCCACTGACCAGATTTTTTTCTTAAGAACAAAAATGGGAGAATTCCAGGGAGAATTAGAGGAAGCAATGTGTCCCTTTTAAAGTTGCTCCTGTACTAGCGCTTGAGCGGCCAAGATTTTTTCTTTAGTAAGGGGCCATCGATCTATCCACACAGGCGTATCAGATTTCCAAGTAATTGCTTCTGCTGTTTTCTGGTGGAGTACAAGTAAGTCTATGACCCCTGGGAAAAAGACCCTAAACCTGTTCTCTGTAAATTAGGATTGGGTGAAATAGGTTCCTGACGTCCTTGTCCTGCACTTCCTAAGCCTTTTCCTGGGAGGAGTCCTTGATCAAACATTTGCTGAGTTACTTGAACACTCGGGCTATAAAGATAAACTCCCATATTGCTCATAATATCACGTCCCCACAAATTCACCGGCAGACCGGGGATAATACAAGGCTGAAATGTTCCTTGAGGACCATCATCATCCTGCCATGATAACAAATTACTACTTTGCTGTGGGGCGTGAGACTGACCGATACCTTGCAGGCTTGTACTCGTACTTTGCATCGGCCAATTAGATGGCCAATGTTGCGCAGATATGCAAGATACATCAGCTCCAGTATCTAAAAGTCCCTGAAAATCTTTCCCATCAATCTTAAGCTGTAAAACAGGTCGATCTTTCTTTATTTCTTGAACCCAATATACATCCGAGGAACCAAAGCCTCGATTCCCCCGTTCCTGATTTTGTTGGTTCTTTCCTATTTTCATTCTAGGGAGAATTATTAACGGGGCAAATCGCATTCCAGCAGGTATATTGGAAACAGTTAATGGTGAATGAACCATGATCTTAATCTCTCCTGTAAAATCCTCATCAATAACTCGCGGGGAAACTTGAATTCCCTTCATGGTCGTACCACTTCTCCCTAATAAAAGCCCAACGGTTTTTGGCGGCAGCGGCCCAAAAACCCCTGTGGGTAGGGCTTGCATTCCCATTTCAGGAGTTAATACGATGTCGGCGGTGGAACACGAGTCCAAGCCTGCGCTGCCTGGGGTTGCCCGGAATGAATCTGTGATGGATTTCCTCTCTGAGGTTCGCTCCCTTTCAGTTCGGGGATCTGCGGTGCCCCATAACATTGCTGATTCGGGGCCTGGGGCTGGCCCCTCACCCAGTTTCCCTGAATCGGGTTCCCATCTTTATCTGTCTTAGATTTACATTCATTAGCCCAATGTTTCCCTCTCCTGCATTTAGGACAAACATCTGGAGGTTTCTTAACAGGAGCAGCTGCAATCCCTGTTTCTCCCTTATCGGGGCATTGAGCCGCTCGATGTCCCTTCTTTCCACAAGTAAAACAAGCTCCAGAGCGACAACCTGCATTGAGTCGTGCCTGTTGCCATAGCACTTCCTTCATAGGTTTCCCCTGAAGAGCAGCCGCTATCGCTATGCCCTGGGTAAAAGAGGAGCCCACATCAGTGCACAGGCGAATGTAATCAGATAAGGTTCCTTTCTTCCTAATTGGCCTAATGACAGCTTGACATGCCGAGTTGGCATTTCCATAGGCAAGCTGCATTATAAAGGACTGGGTAGCAATTGACGTCCCAAAAATCCTTCCGGCTGCGGTGGTAAGGCGAGACACAAAATCTTGGAAGGGCTCGTCAGGTCTCTGTCTTATTTGAGATACATGCTCCTCTTTACGGGAGGTATCAGGCAGTATTCGCCATGCATCTTTAGCCGCTACAGAAGTTTGTGCATAGGCGCCCGGGGCAAAACCCATGTGGTTTTCTATATTAGCGTATATCCCTTCGCCCGCTAACATTTCAAAAGTAATGGGGACTCGCCGCAAGGCATTCTGATTAGCCTTTTTCTTGCAATTTTCATAAAATTCTGATTCCCACAAAAGGTAATCGCCCCCAGAAAGGCAGGCATGGGCAATAGGTTTCCAATCCTCAGGGGGAGTTGCCTCTCCTGATAAAGCGTCTAAAATTGCCATGGTGAAAGGAGCTATGGGTCCATACTGCACACAAGCCTCTGTTAACTCTTTTATTTCCTTCCATTGAAATGGCTCCCAATGCCGAACTCTGACTCCCGTTCTCCTGTCAATTCTATCAAAAATAGGATAGACCCCGAACTGCTCCGTAGATTCCCCTTGCCTATGTGCTTGTTCACAAGCCATTTGAAGTGGCGATCGCACAACAAAAGAATCGGATTCCGGTTTGATATAACCCGGTGGAGGCTGTGTGGGCTTCTCCCAGACAGGGGGCTGTAACGGAGGATCCCACATACCGGGGTTCTCAGGAGGCGGGGCAGAAGGATCAAAAGGGGGATCCTCTCTCCCCGGATTCCAAGGATCCTTACAAGAGACTCGTGAGCCTCGAGGACCATTTCCTTCACTATTTGAAACCTTAAGCTCTATTAATTGTCCCTGAATCTTTTTTATCTGTTCCGACAAAGTAAGAAGAGCATCAGAAGTCGGTCCCTTTTCTTGGGCCATAGCTACGACAGGAGGATATTTATCCCTATCATATTTAGCAGCCTCATCCTCTAATTCTTCCTGGTCTCTAGGGCTCAAATTTTCCCATATGTCGTCTGGAAACTCTTGAGCAACCGGCTCTTTGTTAACTTTAAGAACTCCCTCTAACAACTTTGCGCCCCCTCCCTCCTTCTCTCTCTCTGCCGGAGAAGCGGCAGAAGCGGCAGATGGGAGAATTTCCTCGTTTTCAGCTTGTTTCACTTTCTCTAGCTTGCAGCCCTTTTGTTTAAGTCCATGGGCAGCATAATAATCTTGTAACTGTTTTTCCACCTTTCTTTTGCAATTTTTATAAAACTTGTCTAACTGTTCTCTGCTCACCCGACTGCCACGGGCGGTAAGCAACTTCTTAAGTCCTCTAACATACAGGTCCTTGCTGCTGGCGTGACCCATCCCTTTTCCCTAACTCGGTCCTTCTTTCAAACAAAGAAAAACACCCAGGTGTCCTTCTGGCCGTGTCCCATGCGGGGCTAAATCTGTCTTAGCTAGAGGCGCTCCGGTATAAATCCCCGGACAGGTGGGTTGTAAAGCCCAGTCGCCGTTATGCCGTATGACAGAACCGGAACCGCAGGTTAGGACCCAATCAAGCTCCGTAACACAAAGTCGTGGAGCTATCACTCACTCACACACTCATTCGAACGAGGGGACAGTGCCTTGCTCACCGTGCATCCACTGATTAGCTCCAATGAGCTGGGCCCTTGCCACACGGTGTTCCTCACTATTACCCCTATATCCAGTCCCTGTTCGGGCGCCACTTGTAGCGGGCCAGCCGCCACGAGTCGAACGGTTCCTGACAAGGGGAGTGGGAATGAAAGAAGGCACTCACACTTTGATGATGGCGATCGCGGACCCCAGTGTTCCTGGAGACGCTGAGTTTATTTTGTCCCCAGAGTTTATACCTTCTGTGGACGTGCAGTTTAGCGAGTACAAAAATGCATTACCTACTTAACAGTAAAACTTTAACTGTAACACAGGAGACACAAAATTTACTGAAACTCCCAAATGTAATTATCTTATCAATAGCCCTGATAGGCATCAGCCTTCTGCTCTGGGAACTGGCCACTCCCCCCACATTCCTGAGCAGCATGCAAGCGCTCTCCAGATGCAGGCAGAGACAATTGCTTCAGGGGGAGGAAATAGGTTAGGTATAAACTGAGCCATTAAGGCTTTAAAGTTAACTGCAACCATGGCTCCCCACATCTCCCCCTTTTTTATTTTATAGTTTTGAGATCGTGTCTGGCTTAGGTGGTCAGTACAGACATTTTCACTTACCCGTCATTGGATATCGATCATCAAAGCGATCGACTCCTGTCTTAGGTTGTAAAAACGCTTACTGATCATTACCCGTCATTGGCTACCGATCTCCTTTGAGGAAAGCCAGAGACAGCAGTGGCTTTCCCCGGGCAGGGGGAAGGGGAGGCAAGGCTCCTTTTTGGATCTTTTAAGGCAGCTCATTGGGGGTCCCCACTTGGTTTCGCCTGGCTTAGGTTGTATCTCCCGTGAGATATCTTACCCGTCTTTGGCTGCAAACCATCTTTTGGGGACCAGACAGAGAGACATGAGGTGTAAAACATAGAGATAAGCAAAGTCCTAAAAAGCCAGTCTTACAGGCTCTTCTTTCCCTAAGGAAAGACATGGGGGGGACAGTCGGCTAGGCTGTTGTGTGACTACATCGCCCCCTTTTTTGTTTTTGAAGCATGAGAAACACAGAACGTGTAGTTATTTCATTTACAGCCTGTCGGAGGGCTATTTGTCCACATCTGAGGACTATGTAAAACAAACAGAACAATAAACAGAATAGCAATATCCCCAGCAAACCCTCTACCCAAGTCTTTCTCCATTTAACAGGGTCTGAAGTGGAAAGTCCTTCTGCAGCTGTGGAAAGTGAGAGCTTTTTCACACCCTAGGGGCGTGGATGGGTATCTATAGATGTCTTCTCTTCTGTGGGCTGTCGCTCATGGTATGGTTTAACACCGACCAGGAATTTACAAAGGTTTTTCTTTAGGACCTGGAGAAATACAAGCAAAGCCTCTTCCCCGTGTTATCTTGCGGGGAGAAGTAGGATTAGCTTCCCCACGTAATATTTTAAACAAAGGTTGTAATTTACCAGTTGTCAACCGCAACTGAGGTCTAATCCAATTAAACAATGTCGCCGGATTTGTATTTTTTGAGGCACAATGGCCTGAGGCATTCAACAATATCCCAGATAAGAGTAAGGAGGCACTTGTTGAATTTTTTCTGGGGCTAGAACTAGCCCATAATTGTGGAGCTTTTTTTGTAAATGAGCAAAAGCAGCAAGCAACTTTGGTTCACAAGAGTGGGCAAGAAGTATGTCATCCATGTAGTGGATGATGTAAATATCTGAAAATGCCCTTTGGGTAGGTTTTATTTTAGCTGATACAAATTTTTGACATCATGTAGGGCTACTAGCCATTTTCTGAGGTAGCACTAGCCAATGATATCTCTTAAAAGGTTTTTGTAAATTAACAGAAGGAACACTGAAAGCAAATCTAGGGCAGTCATCAGGATTTAAAGGTATAGTATAAAAACAATCTTTTTAAGTCCAAAACAATTTTATATGTGTTTTTTGGTGTGGCTGTAGGACAGGGCAAGCCTGGCTGTAAGGCTCCCATTAATTTTATGGTTTCATTAACTTTTTGTAAATCTTATAATACTCTCCACTGACCAGATTTTTTTCTTAAGAACACAAATGGGAGAATTCCAGGGAGAATTAGAGGAAGCAATGTGTCCCTTTTAAAGTTGCTCCTGTACTAGCGCTTGAGCGGCCAAGATTTTTTCTTTAGTAAGGGGCCATTGATCTATCCACACAGGCGTATCAGATTTCCAAGTAATTGCTTCTGCTGTTTTCTGGTGGAGTACAAGTAAGTCTATGACCCCTGGGAAAAAGACCCTAAACCTGTTCTCTGTAAATTAGGATTGGGTGAAATAGGTTCCTGACGTCCTTGTCCTGCACTTCCTAAGCCTTTTCCTGGGAGGAGTCCTTGATCAAACATTTGCTGAGTTACTTGAACACTCGGGCTATAAAGATAAACTCCCATATTGCTCATAATATCACGTCCCCACAAATTCACCGGCAGACCGGGGATAATACAAGGCTGAAATGTTCCTTGAGGACCATCATCATCCTGCCATGATAACAAATTACTACTTTGCTGTGGGGCGTGAGACTGACCGATACCTTGCAGGCTTGTACTCGTACTTTGCATCGGCCAATTAGATGGCCAATGTTGCGCAGATATGCAAGATACATCAGCTCCAGTATCTAAAAGTCCCTGAAAATCTTTCCCATCAATCTTAAGCTGTAAAACAGGTCGATCTTTCTTTATTTCTTGAACCCAATATACATCCGAGGAACCAAAGCCTCGATTCCCCCGTTCCTGATTTTGTTGGTTCTTTCCTATTTTCATTCTAGGGAGAATTATTAACGGGGCAAATCGCATTCCAGCAGGTATATTGGAAACAGTTAATGGTGAATGAACCATGATCTTAATCTCTCCTGTAAAATCCTCATCAATAACTCGCGGGGAAACTTGAATTCCCTTCATGGTCGTACCACTTCTCCCTAATAAAAGCCCAACGGTTTTTGGCGGCAGCGGCCCAAAAACCCCTGTGGGTAGGGCTTGCATTCCCATTTCAGGAGTTAATACGATGTCGGCGGTGGAACACGAGTCCAAGCCTGCGCTGCCTGGGGTTGCCCGGAATGAATCTGTGATGGATTTCCTCTCTGAGGTTCGCTCCCTTTCAGTTCGGGGATCTGCGGTGCCCCATAACATTGCTGATTCGGGGCCTGGGGCTGGCCCCTCACCCAGTTTCCCTGAATCGGGTTCCCATCTTTATCTGTCTTAGATTTACATTCATTAGCCCAATGTTTCCCTCTCCTGCATTTAGGACAAACATCTGGAGGTTTCTTAACAGGAGCAGCTGCAATCCCTGTTTCTCCCTTATCGGGGCATTGAGCCGCTCGATGTCCCTTCTTTCCACAAGTAAAACAAGCTCCAGAGCGACAACCTGCATTGAGTCGTGCCTGTTGCCATAGCACTTCCTTCATAGGTTTCCCCTGAAGAGCAGCCGCTATCGCTATGCCCTGGGTAAAAGAGGAGCCCACATCAGTGCACAGGCGAATGTAATCAGATAAGGTTCCTTTCTTCCTAATTGGCCTAATGACAGCTTGACATGCCGAGTTGGCATTTCCATAGGCAAGCTGCGTTATAAAGGACTGGGTAGCAATTGACGTCCCAAAAATCCTTCCGGCTGCGGTGGTAAGGCGAGACACAAAATCTTGGAAGGGCTCGTCAGGTCTCTGTCTTATTTGAGATACATGCTCCTCTTTACGGGAGGTATCAGGCAGTATTCGCCATGCATCTTTAGCCGCTACAGAAGTTTGTGCATAGGCGCCCGGGGCAAAACCCATGTGGTTTTCTATATTAGCGTATATCCCTTCGCCCGCTAACATTTCAAAAGTAATGGGGACTCGCCGCAAGGCATTCTGATTAGCCTTTTTCTTGCAATTTTCATAAAATTCTGATTCCCACAAAAGGTAATCGCCCCCAGAAAGGCAGGCATGGGCAATAGGTTTCCAATCCTCAGGGGGAGTTGCCTCTCCTGATAAAGCGTCTAAAATTGCCATGGTGAAAGGAGCTATGGGTCCATACTGCACACAAGCCTCTGTTAACTCTTTTATTTCCTTCCATTGAAATGGCTCCCAATGCCGAACTCTGACTCCCGTTCTCCTGTCAATTCTATCAAAAATAGGATAGACCCCGAACTGCTCCGTAGATTCCCCTTGCCTATGTGCTTGTTCACAAGCCATTTGAAGTGGCGATCGCACAACAAAAGAATCGGATTCCGGTTTGATATAACCCGGTGGAGGCTGTGTGGGCTTCTCCCAGACAGGGGGCTGTAACGGAGGATCCCACATACCGGGGTTCTCAGGAGGCGGGGCAGAAGGATCAAAAGGGGGATCCTCTCTCCCCGGATTCCAAGGATCCTTACAAGAGACTCGTGAGCCTCGAGGACCATTTCCTTCACTATTTGAAACCTTAAGCTCTATTAATTGTCCCTGAATCTTTTTTATCTGTTCCGACAAAGTAAGAAGAGCATCAGAAGTCGGTCCCTTTTCTTGGGCCATAGCTACGACAGGAGGATATTTATCCCTATCATATTTAGCAGCCTCATCCTCTAATTCTTCCTGGTCTCTAGGGCTCAAATTTTCCCATATGTCGTCTGGAAACTCTTGAGCAACCGGCTCTTTGTTAACTTTAAGAACTCCCTCTAACAACTTTGCGCCCCCTCCCTCCTTCTCTCTCTCTGCCGGAGAAGCGGCAGAAGCGGCAGATGGGAGAATTTCCTCGTTTTCAGCTTGTTTCACTTTCTCTAGCTTGCAGCCCTTTTGTTTAAGTCCATGGGCAGCATAATAATCTTGTAACTGTTTTTCCACCTTTCTTTTGCAATTTTTATAAAACTTGTCTAACTGTTCTCTGCTCACCCGACTGCCACGGGCGGTAAGCAACTTCTTAAGTCCTCTAACATACAGGTCCTTGCTGCTGGCGTGACCCATCCCTTTTCCCTAACTCGGTCCTTCTTTCAAACAAAGAAAAACACCCAGGTGTCCTTCTGGCCGTGTCCCATGCGGGGCTAAATCTGTCTTAGCTAGAGGCGCTCCGGTATAAATCCCCGGACAGGTGGGTTGTAAAGCCCAGTTGCCGTTATGCCGTATGACAGAACCGGAACCGCAGGTTAGGACCCAATCAAGCTCCGTAACACAAAGTCGTGGAGCTATCACTCACTCACACACTCATTCGAACGAGGGGACAGTGCCTTGCTCACCGTGCATCCACTGATTAGCTCCAATGAGCTGGGCCCTTGCCACACGGTGTTCCTCACTATTACCCCTATATCCAGTCCCTGTTCGGGCGCCACTTGTAGCGGGCCAGCCGCCACGAGTCGAACGGTTCCTGACAAGGGGAGTGGGAATGAAAGAAGGCACTCACACTTTGATGATGGCGATCGCGGACCCCAGTGTTCCTGGAGACGCTGAGTTTATTTTGTCCCCAGAGTTTATACCTTCTGTGGACGTGCAGTTTAGCGAGTACAAAAATGCATTACCTAGTTAACAGTAAAACTTTAACTGTAACACAGGAGACACAAAATTTACTGAAACTCCCAAATGTAATTATCTTATCAATAGCCCTGATAGGCATCAGCCTTCTGCTCTGGGAACTGGCCACTCCCCCCACATTCCTGAGCAGCATGCAAGCGCTCTCCAGATGCAGGCAGAGACAATTGCTTCAGGGGGAGGAAATAGGTTAGGTATAAACTGAGCCATTAAGGCTTTAAAGTTAACTGCAACCATGGCTCCCCACATCTCCCCCTTTTTTATTTTATAGTTTTGAGATCGTGTCTGGCTTAGGTGGTCAGTACAGACATTTTCACTTACCCGTCATTGGATATCGATCATCAAAGCGATCGACTCCTGTCTTAGGTTGTAAAAACGCTTACTGATCATTACCCGTCATTGGCTACCGATCTCCTTTGAGGAAAGCCAGAGACAGCAGTGGCTTTCCCCGGGCAGGGGGAAGGGGAGGCAAGGCTCCTTTTTGGATCTTTTAAGGCAGCTCATTGGGGGTCCCCACTTGGTTTCGCCTGGCTTAGGTTGTATCTCCCGTGAGATATCTTACCCGTCTTTGGCTGCAAACCATCTTTTGGGGACCAGACAGAGAGACATGAGGTGTAAAACATAGAGATAAGCAAAGTCCTAAAAAGCCAGTCTTACAGGCTCTTCTTTCCCTAAGGAAAGACATGGGGGGGACAGTCGGCTAGGCTGTTGTGTGACTACATCGCCCCCTTTTTTGTTTTTGAAGCATGAGAAACACAGAACGTGTAGTTATTTCATTTACAGCCTGTCGGAGGGCTATTTGTCCACATCTGAGGACTATGTAAAACAAACAGAACAATAAACAGAATAGCAATATCCCCAGCAAACCCTCTACCCAAGTCTTTCTCCATTTAACAGGGTCTGAAGTGGAAAGTCCTTCTGCAGCTGTGGAAAGTGAGAGCTTTTTCACACCCTAGGGGCGTGGATGGGTATCTATAGATGTCTTCTCTTCTGTGGGCTGTCGCTCATGGTATGGTTTAACACCGACCAGGAATTTACAAAGGTTTTTCTTTAGGACCTGGAGAAATACAAGCAAAGCCTCTTCCCCGTGTTATCTTGCGGGGAGAAGTAGGATTAGCTTCCCCACGTAATATTTTAAACAAAGGTTGTAATTTACCAGTTGTCAACCGCAACTGAGGTCTAATCCAATTAAACAATGTCGCCGGATTTGTATTTTTTGAGGCACAATGGCCTGAGGCATTGAACAATATCCCAGATAAGAGTAAGGAGGCACTTGTTGAATTTTTTCTGGGGCTAGAACTAGCCCATAATTGTGGAGCTTTTTTTGTAAATGAGCAAAAGCAGCAAGCAACTTTGGTTCACAAGAGTGGGCAAGAAGTATGTCATCCATGTAGTGGATGATGTAAATATCTGAAAATGCCCTTTGGGTAGGTTTTATTTTAGCTGATACAAATTTTTGACATCATGTAGGGCTACTAGCCATTTTCTGAGGTAGCACTAGCCAATGATATCTCTTAAAAGGTTTTTGTAAATTAACAGAAGGAACACTGAAAGCAAATCTAGGGCAGTCATCAGGATTTAAAGGTATAGTATAAAAACAATCTTTTTAAGTCCAAAACAATTTTATATGTGTTTTTTGGTGTGGCTGTAGGACAGGGCAAGCCTGGCTGTAAGGCTCCCATTAATTTTATGGTTTCATTAACTTTTTGTAAATCTTATAATACTCTCCACTGACCAGATTTTTTTCTTAAGAACACAAATGGGAGAATTCCAGGGAGAATTAGAGGAAGCAATGTGTCCCTTTTAAAGTTGCTCCTGTACTAGCGCTTGAGCGGCCAAGATTTTTTCTTTAGTAAGGGGCCATCGATCTATCCACACAGGCGTATCAGATTTCCAAGTAATTGCTTCTGCTGTTTTCTGGTGGAGTACAAGTAAGTCTATGACCCCTGGGAAAAAGACCCTAAACCTGTTCTCTGTAAATTAGGATTGGGTGAAATAGGTTCCTGACGTCCTTGTCCTGCACTTCCTAAGCCTTTTCCTGGGAGGAGTCCTTGATCAAACATTTGCTGAGTTACTTGAACACTCGGGCTATAAAGATAAACTCCCATATTGCTCATAATATCACGTCCCCACAAATTCACCGGCAGACCGGGGATAATACAAGGCTGAAATGTTCCTTGAGGACCATCATCATCCTGCCATGATAACAAATTACTACTTTGCTGTGGGGCGTGAGACTGACCGATACCTTGCAGGCTTGTACTCGTACTTTGCATCGGCCAATTAGATGGCCAATGTTGCGCAGATATGCAAGATACATCAGCTCCAGTATCTAAAAGTCCCTGAAAATCTTTCCCATCAATCTTAAGCTGTAAAACAGGTCGATCTTTCTTTATTTCTTGAACCCAATATACATCCGAGGAACCAAAGCCTCGATTCCCCCGTTCCTGATTTTGTTGGTTCTTTCCTATTTTCATTCTAGGGAGAATTATTAACGGGGCAATTCGCATTCCAGCAGGTATATTGGAAACAGTTAATGGTGAATGAACCATGATCTTAATCTCTCCAGTAAAATCCTCATCAATAACTCGCGGGGAAACTTGAATTCCCTTCATGGTCGTACCACTTCTCCCTAATAAAAGCCCAACGGTTTTTGGCGGCAGCGGCCCAAAAACCCCTGTGGGTAGGGCTTGCATTCCCATTTCAGGAGTTAATACGATGTCGGCGGTGGAACACGAGTCCAAGCCTGCGCTGCCTGGGGTTGCCCGGAATGAATCTGTGATGGATTTCCTCTCTGAGGTTCGCTCCCTTTCAGTTCGGGGATCTGCGGTGCCCCATAACATTGCTGATTCGGGGCCTGGGGCTGGCCCCTCACCCAGTTTCCCTGAATCGGGTTCCCATCTTTATCTGTCTTAGATTTACATTCATTAGCCCAATGTTTCCCTCTCCTGCATTTAGGACAAACATCTGGAGGTTTCTTAACAGGAGCAGCTGCAATCCCTGTTTCTCCCTTATCGGGGCATTGAGCCGCTCGATGTCCCTTCTTTCCACAAGTAAAACAAGCTCCAGAGCGACAACCTGCATTGAGTCGTGCCTGTTGCCATAGCACTTCCTTCATAGGTTTCCCCTGAAGAGCAGCCGCTATCGCTATGCCCTGGGTAAAAGAGGAGCCCACATCAGTGCACAGGCGAATGTAATCGGATAAGGTTCCTTTCTTCCTAATTGGCCTAATGACAGCTTGACATGCCGAGTTGGCATTTCCATAGGCAAGCTGCGTTATAAAGGACTGGGTAGCAATTGACGTCCCAAAAATCCTTCCGGCTGCGGTGGTAAGGCGAGACACAAAATCTTGGAAGGGCTCGTCAGGTCTCTGTCTTATTTGAGATACATGCTCCTCTTTACGGGAGGTATCAGGCAGTATTCGCCATGCATCTTTAGCCGCTACAGAAGTTTGTGCATAGGCGCCCGGGGCAAAACCCATGTGGTTTTCTATATTAGCGTATATCCCTTCGCCCGGTAACATTTCAAAAGTAATGGGGACTCGCCGCAAGGCATTCTGATTAGCCTTTTTCTTGCAATTTTCATAAAATTCTGATTCCCACAAAAGGTAATCGCCCCCAGAAAGGCAGGCATGGGCAATAGGTTTCCAATCCTCAGGGGGAGTTGCCTCTCCTGATAAAGCGTCTAAAATTGCCATGGTGAAAGGAGCTATGGGTCCATACTGCACACAAGCCTCTGTTAACTCTTTTATTTCCTTCCATTGAAATGGCTCCCAATGCCGAACTCTGACTCCCGTTCTCCTGTCAATTCTATCAAAAATAGGATAGACCCCGAACTGCTCCGTAGATTCCCCTTGCCTATGTGCTTGTTCACAAGCCATTTGAAGTGGCGATCGCACAACAAAAGAATCGGATTCCGGTTTGATATAACCCGGTGGAGGCTGTGTGGGCTTCTCCCAGACAGGGGGCTGTAACGGAGGATCCCACATACCGGGGTTCTCAGGAGGCGGGGCAGAAGGATCAAAAGGGGGATCCTCTCTCCCCGGATTCCAAGGATCCTTACAAGAGACTCGTGAGCCTCGAGGACCATTTCCTTCACTATTTGAAACCTTAAGCTCTATTAATTGTCCCTGAATCTTTTTTATCTGTTCCGACAAAGTAAGAAGAGCATCAGAAGTCGGTCCCTTTTCTTGGGCCATAGCTACGACAGGAGGATATTTATCCCTATCATATTTAGCAGCCTCATCCTCTAATTCTTCCTGGTCTCTAGGGCTCAAATTTTCCCATATGTCGTCTGGAAACTCTTGAGCAACCGGCTCTTTGTTAACTTTAAGAACTCCCTCTAACAACTTTGCGCCCCCTCCCTCCTTCTCTCTCTCTGCCGGAGAAGCGGCAGAAGCGGCAGATGGGAGAATTTCCTCGTTTTCAGCTTGTTTCACTTTCTCTAGCTTGCAGCCCTTTTGTTTAAGTCCATGGGCAGCATAATAATCTTGTAACTGTTTTTCCACCTTTCTTTTGCAATTTTTATAAAACTTGTCTAACTGTTCTCTGCTCACCCGACTGCCACGGGCGGTAAGCAACTTCTTAAGTCCTCTAACATACAGGTCCTTGCTGCTGGCGTGACCCATCCCTTTTCCCTAACTCGGTCCTTCTTTCAAACAAAGAAAAACACCCAGGTGTCCTTCTGGCCGTGTCCCATGCGGGGCTAAATCTGTCTTAGCTAGAGGCGCTCCGGTATAAATCCCCGGACAGGTGGGTTGTAAAGCCCAGTCGCCGTTATGCCGTATGACAGAACCGGAACCGCAGGTTAGGACCCAATCAAGCTCCGTAACACAAAGTCGTGGAGCTATCACTCACTCACACACTCATTCGAACGAGGGGACAGTGCCTTGCTCACCGTGCATCCACTGATTAGCTCCAATGAGCTGGGCCCTTGCCACACGGTGTTCCTCACTATTACCCCTATATCCAGTCCCTGTTCGGGCGCCACTTGTAGCGGGCCAGCCGCCACGAGTCGAACGGTTCCTGACAAGGGGAGTGGGAATGAAAGAAGGCACTCACACTTTGATGATGGCGATCGCGGACCCCAGTGTTCCTGGAGACGCTGAGTTTATTTTGTCCCCAGAGTTTATACCTTCTGTGGACGTGCAGTTTAGCGAGTACAAAAATGCATTACCTAGTTAACAGTAAAACTTTAACTGTAACACAGGAGACACAAAATTTACTGAAACTCCCAAATGTAATTATCTTATCAATAGCCCTGATAGGCATCAGCCTTCTGCTCTGGGAACTGGCCACTCCCCCCACATTCCTGAGCAGCATGCAAGCGCTCTCCAGATGCAGGCAGAGACAATTGCTTCAGGGGGAGGAAATAGGTTAGGTATAAACTGAGCCATTAAGGCTTTAAAGTTAACTGCAACCATGGCTCCCCACATCTCCCCCTTTTTTATTTTATAGTTTTGAGATCGTGTCTGGCTTAGGTGGTCAGTACAGACATTTTCACTTACCCGTCATTGGATATCGATCATCAAAGCGATCGACTCCTGTCTTAGGTTGTAAAAACGCTTACTGATCATTACCCGTCATTGGCTACCGATCTCCTTTGAGGAAAGCCAGAGACAGCAGTGGCTTTCCCCGGGCAGGGGGAAGGGGAGGCAAGGCTCCTTTTTGGATCTTTTAAGGCAGCTCATTGGGGGTCCCCACTTGGTTTCGCCTGGCTTAGGTTGTATCTCCCGTGAGATATCTTACCCGTCTTTGGCTGCAAACCATCTTTTGGGGACCAGACAGAGAGACATGAGGTGTAAAACATAGAGATAAGCAAAGTCCTAAAAAGCCAGTCTTACAGGCTCTTCTTTCCCTAAGGAAAGACATGGGGGGGACAGTCGGCTAGGCTGTTGTGTGACTACATCGCCCCCTTTTTTGTTTTTGAAGCATGAGAAACACAGAACGTGTAGTTATTTCATTTACAGCCTGTCGGAGGGCTATTTGTCCACATCTGAGGACTATGTAAAACAAACAGAACAATAAACAGAATAGCAATATCCCCAGCAAACCCTCTACCCAAGTCTTTCTCCATTTAACAGGGTCTGAAGTGGAAAGTCCTTCTGCAGCTGTGGAAAGTGAGAGCTTTTTCACACCCTAGGGGCGTGGATGGGTATCTATAGATGTCTTCTCTTCTGTGGGCTGTCGCTCATGGTATGGTTTAACACCGACCAGGAATTTACAAAGGTTTTTCTTTAGGACCTGGAGAAATACAAGCAAAGCCTCTTCCCCGTGTTATCTTGCGGGGAGAAGTAGGATTAGCTTCCCCACGTAATATTTTAAACAAAGGTTGTAATTTACCAGTTGTCAACCGCAACTGAGGTCTAATCCAATTAAACAATGTCGCCGGATTTGTATTTTTTGAGGCACAATGGCCTGAGGCATTCAACAATATCCCAGATAAGAGTAAGGAGGCACTTGTTGAATTTTTTCTGGGGCTAGAACTAGCCCATAATTGTGGAGCTTTTTTTGTAAATGAGCAAAAGCAGCAAGCAACTTTGGTTCACAAGAGTGGGCAAGAAGTATGTCATCCATGTAGTGGATGATGTAAATATCTGAAAATGCCCTTTGGGTAGGTTTTATTTTAGCTGATACAAATTTTTGACATCATGTAGGGCTACTAGCCATTTTCTGAGGTAGCACTAGCCAATGATATCTCTTAAAAGGTTTTTGTAAATTAACAGAAGGAACACTGAAAGCAAATCTAGGGCAGTCATCAGGATTTAAAGGTATAGTATAAAAACAATCTTTTTAAGTCCAAAACAATTTTATATGTGTTTTTTGGTGTGGCTGTAGGACAGGGCAAGCCTGGCTGTAAGGCTCCCATTAATTTTATGGTTTCATTAACTTTTTGTAAATCTTATAATACTCTCCACTGACCAGATTTTTTTCTTAAGAACACAAATGGGAGAATTCCAGGGAGAATTAGAGGAAGCAATGTGTCCCTTTTAAAGTTGCTCCTGTACTAGCGCTTGAGCGGCCAAGATTTTTTCTTTAGTAAGGGGCCATTGATCTATCCACACAGGCGTATCAGATTTCCAAGTAATTGCTTCTGCTGTTTTCTGGTGGAGTACAAGTAAGTCTATGACCCCTGGGAAAAAGACCCTAAACCTGTTCTCTGTAAATTAGGATTGGGTGAAATAGGTTCCTGACGTCCTTGTCCTGCACTTCCTAAGCCTTTTCCTGGGAGGAGTCCTTGATCAAACATTTGCTGAGTTACTTGAACACTCGGGCTATAAAGATAAACTCCCATATTGCTCATAATATCACGTCCCCACAAATTCACCGGCAGACCGGGGATAATATAAGGCTGAAATGTTCCTTGAGGACCATCATCATCCTGCCATGATAACAAATTACTACTTTGCTGTGGGGCGTGAGACTGACCGATACCTTGCAGGCTTGTACTCGTACTTTGCATCGGCCAATTAGATGGCCAATGTTGCGCAGATATGCAAGATACATCAGCTCCAGTATCTAAAAGTCCCTGAAAATCTTTCCCATCAATCTTAAGCTGTAAAACAGGTCGATCTTTCTTTATTTCTTGAACCCAATATACATCCGAGGAACCAAAGCCTCGATTCCCCCGTTCCTGATTTTGTTGGTTCTTTCCTATTTTCATTCTAGGGAGAATTATTAACGGGGCAATTCGCATTCCAGCAGGTATATTGGAAACAGTTAATGGTGAATGAACCATGATCTTAATCTCTCCAGTAAAATCCTCATCAATAACTCGCGGGGAAACTTGAATTCCCTTCATGGTCGTACCACTTCTCCCTAATAAAAGCCCAACGGTTTTTGGCGGCAGCGGCCCAAAAACCCCTGTGGGTAGGGCTTGCATTCCCATTTCAGGAGTTAATACGATGTCGGCGGTGGAACACGAGTCCAAGCCTGCGCTGCCTGGGGTTGCCCGGAATGAATCTGTGATGGATTTCCTCTCTGAGGTTCGCTCCCTTTCAGTTCGGGGATCTGCGGTGCCCCATAACATTGCTGATTCGGGGCCTGGGGCTGGCCCCTCACCCAGTTTCCCTGAATCGGGTTCCCATCTTTATCTGTCTTAGATTTACATTCATTAGCCCAATGTTTCCCTCTCCTGCATTTAGGACAAACATCTGGAGGTTTCTTAACAGGAGCAGCTGCAATCCCTGTTTCTCCCTTATCGGGGCATTGAGCCGCTCGATGTCCCTTCTTTCCACAAGTAAAACAAGCTCCAGAGCGACAACCTGCATTGAGTCGTGCCTGTTGCCATAGCACTTCCTTCATAGGTTTCCCCTGAAGAGCAGCCGCTATCGCTATGCCCTGGGTAAAAGAGGAGCCCACATCAGTGCACAGGCGAATGTAATCAGATAAGGTTCCTTTCTTCCTAATTGGCCTAATGACAGCTTGACATGCCGAGTTGGCATTTCCATAGGCAAGCTGCGTTATAAAGGACTGGGTAGCAATTGACGTCCCAAAAATCCTTCCGGCTGCGGTGGTAAGGCGAGACACAAAATCTTGGAAGGGCTCGTCAGGTCTCTGTCTTATTTGAGATACATGCTCCTCTTTACGGGAGGTATCAGGCAGTATTCGCCATGCATCTTTAGCCGCTACAGAAGTTTGTGCATAGGCGCCCGGGGCAAAACCCATGTGGTTTTCTATATTAGCGTATATCCCTTCGCCCGCTAACATTTCAAAAGTAATGGGGACTCGCCGCAAGGCATTCTGATTAGCCTTTTTCTTGCAATTTTCATAAAATTCTGATTCCCACAAAAGGTAATCGCCCCCAGAAAGGCAGGCATGGGCAATAGGTTTCCAATCCTCAGGGGGAGTTGCCTCTCCTGATAAAGCGTCTAAAATTGCCATGGTGAAAGGAGCTATGGGTCCATACTGCACACAAGCCTCTGTTAACTCTTTTATTTCCTTCCATTGAAATGGCTCCCAATGCCGAACTCTGACTCCCGTTCTCCTGTCAATTCTATCAAAAATAGGATAGACCCCGAACTGCTCCGTAGATTCCCCTTGCCTATGTGCTTGTTCACAAGCCATTTGAAGTGGCGATCGCACAACAAAAGAATCGGATTCCGGTTTGATATAACCCGGTGGAGGCTGTGTGGGCTTCTCCCAGACAGGGGGCTGTAACGGAGGATCCCACATACCGGGGTTCTCAGGAGGCGGGGCAGAAGGATCAAAAGGGGGATCCTCTCTCCCCGGATTCCAAGGATCCTTACAAGAGACTCGTGAGCCTCGAGGACCATTTCCTTCACTATTTGAAACCTTAAGCTCTATTAATTGTCCCTGAATCTTTTTTATCTGTTCCGACAAAGTAAGAAGAGCATCAGAAGTCGGTCCCTTTTCTTGGGCCATAGCTACGACAGGAGGATATTTATCCCTATCATATTTAGCAGCCTCATCCTCTAATTCTTCCTGGTCTCTAGGGCTCAAATTTTCCCATATGTCGTCTGGAAACTCTTGAGCAACCGGCTCTTTGTTAACTTTAAGAACTCCCTCTAACAACTTTGCGCCCCCTCCCTCCTTCTCTCTCTCTGCCGGAGAAGCGGCAGAAGCGGCAGATGGGAGAATTTCCTCGTTTTCAGCTTGTTTCACTTTCTCTAGCTTGCAGCCCTTTTGTTTAAGTCCATGGGCAGCATAATAATCTTGTAACTGTTTTTCCACCTTTCTTTTGCAATTTTTATAAAACTTGTCTAACTGTTCTCTGCTCACCCGACTGCCACGGGCGGTAAGCAACTTCTTAAGTCCTCTAACATACAGGTCCTTGCTGCTGGCGTGACCCATCCCTTTTCCCTAACTCGGTCCTTCTTTCAAACAAAGAAAAACACCCAGGTGTCCTTCTGGCCGTGTCCCATGCGGGGCTAAATCTGTCTTAGCTAGAGGCGCTCCGGTATAAATCCCCGGACAGGTGGGTTGTAAAGCCCAGTCGCCGTTATGCCGTATGACAGAACCGGAACCGCAGGTTAGGACCCAATCAAGCTCCGTAACACAAAGTCGTGGAGCTATCACTCACTCACACACTCATTCGAACGAGGGGACAGTGCCTTGCTCACCGTGCATCCACTGATTAGCTCCAATGAGCTGGGCCCTTGCCACACGGTGTTCCTCACTATTACCCCTATATCCAGTCCCTGTTCGGGCGCCACTTGTAGCGGGCCAGCCGCCACGAGTCGAACGGTTCCTGACAAGGGGAGTGGGAATGAAAGAAGGCACTCACACTTTGATGATGGCGATCGCGGACCCCAGTGTTCCTGGAGACGCTGAGTTTATTTTGTCCCCAGAGTTCATACCTTCTGTGGACGTGCAGTTTAGCGAGTACAAAAATGCATTACCTACTTAACAGTAAAACTTTAACTGTAACACAGGAGACACAAAATTTACTGAAACTCCCAAATGTAATTATCTTATCAATAGCCCTGATAGGCATCAGCCTTCTGCTCTGGGAACTGGCCACTCCCCCCACATTCCTGAGCAGCATGCAAGCGCTCTCCAGATGCAGGCAGAGACAATTGCTTCAGGGGGAGGAAATAGGTTAGGTATAAACTGAGCCATTAAGGCTTTAAAGTTAACTGCAACCATGGCTCCCCACATCTCCCCCTTTTTTATTTTATAGTTTTGAGATCGTGTCTGGCTTAGGTGGTCAGTACAGACATTTTCACTTACCCGTCATTGGATATCGATCATCAAAGCGATCGACTCCTGTCTTAGGTTGTAAAAACGCTTACTGATCATTACCCGTCATTGGCTACCGATCTCCTTTGAGGAAAGCCAGAGACAGCAGTGGCTTTCCCCGGGCAGGGGGAAGGGGAGGCAAGGCTCCTTTTTGGATCTTTTAAGGCAGCTCATTGGGGGTCCCCACTTGGTTTCGCCTGGCTTAGGTTGTATCTCCCGTGAGATATCTTACCCGTCTTTGGCTGCAAACCATCTTTTGGGGACCAGACAGAGAGACATGAGGTGTAAAACATAGAGATAAGCAAAGTCCTAAAAAGCCAGTCTTACAGGCTCTTCTTTCCCTAAGGAAAGACATGGGGGGGACAGTCGGCTAGGCTGTTGTGTGACTACATCGCCCCCTTTTTTGTTTTTGAAGCATGAGAAACACAGAACGTGTAGTTATTTCATTTACAGCCTGTCGGAGGGCTATTTGTCCACATCTGAGGACTATGTAAAACAAACAGAACAATAAACAGAATAGCAATATCCCCAGCAAACCCTCTACCCAAGTCTTTCTCCATTTAACAGGGTCTGAAGTGGAAAGTCCTTCTGCAGCTGTGGAAAGTGAGAGCTTTTTCACACCCTAGGGGCGTGGATGGGTATCTATAGATGTCTTCTCTTCTGTGGGCTGTCGCTCATGGTATGGTTTAACACCGACCAGGAATTTACAAAGGTTTTTCTTTAGGACCTGGAGAAATACAAGCAAAGCCTCTTCCCCGTGTTATCTTGCGGGGAGAAGTAGGATTAGCTTCCCCACGTAATATTTTAAACAAAGGTTGTAATTTACCAGTTGTCAACCGCAACTGAGGTCTAATCCAATTAAACAATGTCGCCGGATTTGTATTTTTTGAGGCACAATGGCCTGAGGCATTCAACAATATCCCAGATAAGAGTAAGGAGGCACTTGTTGAATTTTTTCTGGGGCTAGAACTAGCCCATAATTGTGGAGCTTTTTTTGTAAATGAGCAAAAGCAGCAAGCAACTTTGGTTCACAAGAGTGGGCAAGAAGTATGTCATCCATGTAGTGGATGATGTAAATATCTGAAAATGCCCTTTGGGTAGGTTTTATTTTAGCTGATACAAATTTTTGACATCATGTAGGGCTACTAGCCATTTTCTGAGGTAGCACTAGCCAATGATATCTCTTAAAAGGTTTTTGTAAATTAACAGAAGGAACACTGAAAGCAAATCTAGGGCAGTCATCAGGATTTAAAGGTATAGTATAAAAACAATCTTTTTAAGTCCAAAACAATTTTATATGTGTTTTTTGGTGTGGCTGTAGGACAGGGCAAGCCTGGCTGTAAGGCTCCCATTAATTTTATGGTTTCATTAACTTTTTGTAAATCTTATAATACTCTCCACTGACCAGATTTTTTTCTTAAGAACACAAATGGGAGAATTCCAGGGAGAATTAGAGGAAGCAATGTGTCCCTTTTAAAGTTGCTCCTGTACTAGCGCTTGAGCGGCCAAGATTTTTTCTTTAGTAAGGGGCCATCGATCTATCCACACAGGCGTATCAGATTTCCAAGTAATTGCTTCTGCTGTTTTCTGGTGGAGTACAAGTAAGTCTATGACCCCTGGGAAAAAGACCCTAAACCTGTTCTCTGTAAATTAGGATTGGGTGAAATAGGTTCCTGACGTCCTTGTCCTGCACTTCCTAAGCCTTTTCCTGGGAGGAGTCCTTGATCAAACATTTGCTGAGTTACTTGAACACTCGGGCTATAAAGATAAACTCCCATATTGCTCATAATATCACGTCCCCACAAATTCACCGGCAGACCGGGGATAATACAAGGCTGAAATGTTCCTTGAGGACCATCATCATCCTGCCATGATAACAAATTACTACTTTGCTGTGGGGCGTGAGACTGACCGATACCTTGCAGGCTTGTACTCGTACTTTGCATCGGCCAATTAGATGGCCAATGTTGCGCAGATATGCAAGATACATCAGCTCCAGTATCTAAAAGTCCCTGAAAATCTTTCCCATCAATCTTAAGCTGTAAAACAGGTCGATCTTTCTTTATTTCTTGAACCCAATATACATCCGAGGAACCAAAGCCTCGATTCCCCCGTTCCTGATTTTGTTGGTTCTTTCCTATTTTCATTCTAGGGAGAATTATTAACGGGGCAAATCGCATTCCAGCAGGTATATTGGAAACAGTTAATGGTGAATGAACCATGATCTTAATCTCTCCAGTAAAATCCTCATCAATAACTCGCGGGGAAACTTGAATTCCCTTCATGGTCGTACCACTTCTCCCTAATAAAAGCCCAACGGTTTTTGGCGGCAGCGGCCCAAAAACCCCTGTGGGTAGGGCTTGCATTCCCATTTCAGGAGTTAATACGATGTCGGCGGTGGAACACGAGTCCAAGCCTGCGCTGCCTGGGGTTGCCCGGAATGAATCTGTGATGGATTTCCTCTCTGAGGTTCGCTCCCTTTCAGTTCGGGGATCTGCGGTGCCCCATAACATTGCTGATTCGGGGCCTGGGGCTGGCCCCTCACCCAGTTTCCCTGAATCGGGTTCCCATCTTTATCTGTCTTAGATTTACATTCATTAGCCCAATGTTTCCCTCTCCTGCATTTAGGACAAACATCTGGAGGTTTCTTAACAGGAGCAGCTGCAATCCCTGTTTCTCCCTTATCGGGGCATTGAGCCGCTCGATGTCCCTTCTTTCCACAAGTAAAACAAGCTCCAGAGCGACAACCTGCATTGAGTCGTGCCTGTTGCCATAGCACTTCCTTCATAGGTTTCCCCTGAAGAGCAGCCGCTATCGCTATGCCCTGGGTAAAAGAGGAGCCCACATCAGTGCACAGGCGAATGTAATCAGATAAGGTTCCTTTCTTCCTAATTGGCCTAATGACAGCTTGACATGCCGAGTTGGCATTTCCATAGGCAAGCTGCGTTATAAAGGACTGGGTAGCAATTGACGTCCCAAAAATCCTTCCGGCTGCGGTGGTAAGGCGAGACACAAAATCTTGGAAGGGCTCGTCAGGTCTCTGTCTTATTTGAGATACATGCTCCTCTTTACGGGAGGTATCAGGCAGTATTCGCCATGCATCTTTAGCCGCTACAGAAGTTTGTGCATAGGCGCCCGGGGCAAAACCCATGTGGTTTTCTATATTAGCGTATATCCCTTCGCCCGCTAACATTTCAAAAGTAATGGGGACTCGCCGCAAGGCATTCTGATTAGCCTTTTTCTTGCAATTTTCATAAAATTCTGATTCCCACAAAAGGTAATCGCCCCCAGAAAGGCAGGCATGGGCAATAGGTTTCCAATCCTCAGGGGGAGTTGCCTCTCCTGATAAAGCGTCTAAAATTGCCATGGTGAAAGGAGCTATGGGTCCATACTGCACACAAGCCTCTGTTAACTCTTTTATTTCCTTCCATTGAAATGGCTCCCAATGCCGAACTCTGACTCCCGTTCTCCTGTCAATTCTATCAAAAATAGGATAGACCCCGAACTGCTCCGTAGATTCCCCTTGCCTATGTGCTTGTTCACAAGCCATTTGAAGTGGCGATCGCACAACAAAAGAATCGGATTCCGGTTTGATATAACCCGGTGGAGGCTGTGTGGGCTTCTCCCAGACAGGGGGCTGTAACGGAGGATCCCACATACCGGGGTTCTCAGGAGGCGGGGCAGAAGGATCAAAAGGGGGATCCTCTCTCCCCGGATTCCAAGGATCCTTACAAGAGACTCGTGAGCCTCGAGGACCATTTCCTTCACTATTTGAAACCTTAAGCTCTATTAATTGTCCCTGAATCTTTTTTATCTGTTCCGACAAAGTAAGAAGAGCATCAGAAGTCGGTCCCTTTTCTTGGGCCATAGCTACGACAGGAGGATATTTATCCCTATCATATTTAGCAGCCTCATCCTCTAATTCTTCCTGGTCTCTAGGGCTCAAATTTTCCCATATGTCGTCTGGAAACTCTTGAGCAACCGGCTCTTTGTTAACTTTAAGAACTCCCTCTAACAACTTTGCGCCCCCTCCCTCCTTCTCTCTCTCTGCCGGAGAAGCGGCAGAAGCGGCAGATGGGAGAATTTCCTCGTTTTCAGCTTGTTTCACTTTCTCTAGCTTGCAGCCCTTTTGTTTAAGTCCATGGGCAGCATAATAATCTTGTAACTGTTTTTCCACCTTTCTTTTGCAATTTTTATAAAACTTGTCTAACTGTTCTCTGCTCACCCGACTGCCACGGGCGGTAAGCAACTTCTTAAGTCCTCTAACATACAGGTCCTTGCTGCTGGCGTGACCCATCCCTTTTCCCTAACTCGGTCCTTCTTTCAAACAAAGAAAAACACCCAGGTGTCCTTCTGGCCATGTCCCATGCGGGGCTAAATCTGTCTTAGCTAGAGGCGCTCCGGTATAAATCCCCGGACAGGTGGGTTGTAAAGCCCAGTCGCCGTTATGCCGTATGACAGAACCGGAACCGCAGGTTAGGACCCAATCAAGCTCCGTAACACAAAGTCGTGGAGCTATCACTCACTCACACACTCATTCGAACGAGGGGACAGTGCCTTGCTCACCGTGCATCCACTGATTAGCTCCAATGAGCTGGGCCCTTGCCACACGGTGTTCCTCACTATTACCCCTATATCCAGTCCCTGTTCGGGCGCCACTTGTAGCGGGCCAGCCGCCACGAGTCGAACGGTTCCTGACAAGGGGAGTGGGAATGAAAGAAGGCACTCACACTTTGATGATGGCGATCGCGGACCCCAGTGTTCCTGGAGACGCTGAGTTTATTTTGTCCCCAGAGTTCATACCTTCTGTGGACGTGCAGTTTAGCGAGTACAAAAATGCATTACCTACTTAACAGTAAAACTTTAACTGTAACACAGGAGACACAAAATTTACTGAAACTCCCAAATGTAATTATCTTATCAATAGCCCTGATAGGCATCAGCCTTCTGCTCTGGGAACTGGCCACTCCCCCCACATTCCTGAGCAGCATGCAAGCGCTCTCCAGATGCAGGCAGAGACAATTGCTTCAGGGGGAGGAAATAGGTTAGGTATAAACTGAGCCATTAAGGCTTTAAAGTTAACTGCAACCATGGCTCCCCACATCTCCCCCTTTTTTATTTTATAGTTTTGAGATCGTGTCTGGCTTAGGTGGTCAGTACAGACATTTTCACTTACCCGTCATTGGATATCGATCATCAAAGCGATCGACTCCTGTCTTAGGTTGTAAAAACGCTTACTGATCATTACCCGTCATTGGCTACCGATCTCCTTTGAGGAAAGCCAGAGACAGCAGTGGCTTTCCCCGGGCAGGGGGAAGGGGAGGCAAGGCTCCTTTTTGGATCTTTTAAGGCAGCTCATTGGGGGTCCCCACTTGGTTTCGCCTGGCTTAGGTTGTATCTCCCGTGAGATATCTTACCCGTCTTTGGCTGCAAACCATCTTTTGGGGACCAGACAGAGAGACATGAGGTGTAAAACATAGAGATAAGCAAAGTCCTAAAAAGCCAGTCTTACAGGCTCTTCTTTCCCTAAGGAAAGACATGGGGGGGACAGTCGGCTAGGCTGTTGTGTGACTACATCGCCCCCTTTTTTGTTTTTGAAGCATGAGAAACACAGAACGTGTAGTTATTTCATTTACAGCCTGTCGGAGGGCTATTTGTCCACATCTGAGGACTATGTAAAACAAACAGAACAATAAACAGAATAGCAATATCCCCAGCAAACCCTCTACCCAAGTCTTTCTCCATTTAACAGGGTCTGAAGTGGAAAGTCCTTCTGCAGCTGTGGAAAGTGAGAGCTTTTTCACACCCTAGGGGCGTGGATGGGTATCTATAGATGTCTTCTCTTCTGTGGGCTGTCGCTCATGGTATGGTTTAACACCGACCAGGAATTTACAAAGGTTTTTCTTTAGGACCTGGAGAAATACAAGCAAAGCCTCTTCCCCGTGTTATCTTGCGGGGAGAAGTAGGATTAGCTTCCCCACGTAATATTTTAAACAAAGGTTGTAATTTACCAGTTGTCAACCGCAACTGAGGTCTAATCCAATTAAACAATGTCGCCGGATTTGTATTTTTTGAGGCACAATGGCCTGAGGCATTGAACAATATCCCAGATAAGAGTAAGGAGGCACTTGTTGAATTTTTTCTGGGGCTAGAACTAGCCCATAATTGTGGAGCTTTTTTTGTAAATGAGCAAAAGCAGCAAGCAACTTTGGTTCACAAGAGTGGGCAAGAAGTATGTCATCCATGTAGTGGATGATGTAAATATCTGAAAATGCCCTTTGGGTAGGTTTTATTTTAGCTGATACAAATTTTTGACATCATGTAGGGCTACTAGCCATTTTCTGAGGTAGCACTAGCCAATGATATCTCTTAAAAGGTTTTTGTAAATTAACAGAAGGAACACTGAAAGCAAATCTAGGGCAGTCATCAGGATTTAAAGGTATAGTATAAAAACAATCTTTTTAAGTCCAAAACAATTTTATATGTGTTTTTTGGTGTGGCTGTAGGACAGGGCAAGCCTGGCTGTAAGGCTCCCATTAATTTTATGGTTTCATTAACTTTTTGTAAATCTTATAATACTCTCCACTGACCAGATTTTTTTCTTAAGAACACAAATGGGAGAATTCCAGGGAGAATTAGAGGAAGCAATGTGTCCCTTTTAAAGTTGCTCCTGTACTAGCGCTTGAGCGGCCAAGATTTTTTCTTTAGTAAGGGGCCATTGATCTATCCACACAGGCGTATCAGATTTCCAAGTAATTGCTTCTGCTGTTTTCTGGTGGAGTACAAGTAAGTCTATGACCCCTGGGAAAAAGACCCTAAACCTGTTCTCTGTAAATTAGGATTGGGTGAAATAGGTTCCTGACGTCCTTGTCCTGCACTTCCTAAGCCTTTTCCTGGGAGGAGTCCTTGATCAAACATTTGCTGAGTTACTTGAACACTCGGGCTATAAAGATAAACTCCCATATTGCTCATAATATCACGTCCCCACAAATTCACCGGCAGACCGGGGATAATACAAGGCTGAAATGTTCCTTGAGGACCATCATCATCCTGCCATGATAACAAATTACTACTTTGCTGTGGGGCGTGAGACTGACCGATACCTTGCAGGCTTGTACTCGTACTTTGCATCGGCCAATTAGATGGCCAATGTTGCGCAGATATGCAAGATACATCAGCTCCAGTATCTAAAAGTCCCTGAAAATCTTTCCCATCAATCTTAAGCTGTAAAACAGGTCGATCTTTCTTTATTTCTTGAACCCAATATACATCCGAGGAACCAAAGCCTCGATTCCCCCGTTCCTGATTTTGTTGGTTCTTTCCTATTTTCATTCTAGGGAGAATTATTAACGGGGCAATTCGCATTCCAGCAGGTATATTGGAAACAGTTAATGGTGAATGAACCATGATCTTAATCTCTCCAGTAAAATCCTCATCAATAACTCGCGGGGAAACTTGAATTCCCTTCATGGTCGTACCACTTCTCCCTAATAAAAGCCCAACGGTTTTTGGCGGCAGCGGCCCAAAAACCCCTGTGGGTAGGGCTTGCATTCCCATTTCAGGAGTTAATACGATGTCGGCGGTGGAACACGAGTCCAAGCCTGCGCTGCCTGGGGTTGCCCGGAATGAATCTGTGATGGATTTCCTCTCTGAGGTTCGCTCCCTTTCAGTTCGGGGATCTGCGGTGCCCCATAACATTGCTGATTCGGGGCCTGGGGCTGGCCCCTCACCCAGTTTCCCTGAATCGGGTTCCCATCTTTATCTGTCTTAGATTTACATTCATTAGCCCAATGTTTCCCTCTCCTGCATTTAGGACAAACATCTGGAGGTTTCTTAACAGGAGCAGCTGCAATCCCTGTTTCTCCCTTATCGGGGCATTGAGCCGCTCGATGTCCCTTCTTTCCACAAGTAAAACAAGCTCCAGAGCGACAACCTGCATTGAGTCGTGCCTGTTGCCATAGCACTTCCTTCATAGGTTTCCCCTGAAGAGCAGCCGCTATCGCTATGCCCTGGGTAAAAGAGGAGCCCACATCAGTGCACAGGCGAATGTAATCAGATAAGGTTCCTTTCTTCCTAATTGGCCTAATGACAGCTTGACATGCCGAGTTGGCATTTCCATAGGCAAGCTGCGTTATAAAGGACTGGGTAGCAATTGACGTCCCAAAAATCCTTCCGGCTGCGGTGGTAAGGCGAGACACAAAATCTTGGAAGGGCTCGTCAGGTCTCTGTCTTATTTGAGATACATGCTCCTCTTTACGGGAGGTATCAGGCAGTATTCGCCATGCATCTTTAGCCGCTACAGAAGTTTGTGCATAGGCGCCCGGGGCAAAACCCATGTGGTTTTCTATATTAGCGTATATCCCTTCGCCCGCTAACATTTCAAAAGTAATGGGGACTCGCCGCAAGGCATTCTGATTAGCCTTTTTCTTGCAATTTTCATAAAATTCTGATTCCCACAAAAGGTAATCGCCCCCAGAAAGGCAGGCATGGGCAATAGGTTTCCAATCCTCAGGGGGAGTTGCCTCTCCTGATAAAGCGTCTAAAATTGCCATGGTGAAAGGAGCTATGGGTCCATACTGCACACAAGCCTCTGTTAACTCTTTTATTTCCTTCCATTGAAATGGCTCCCAATGCCGAACTCTGACTCCCGTTCTCCTGTCAATTCTATCAAAAATAGGATAGACCCCGAACTGCTCCGTAGATTCCCCTTGCCTATGTGCTTGTTCACAAGCCATTTGAAGTGGCGATCGCACAACAAAAGAATCGGATTCCGGTTTGATATAACCCGGTGGAGGCTGTGTGGGCTTCTCCCAGACAGGGGGCTGTAGCGGAGGATCCCACATACCGGGGTTCTCAGGAGGCGGGGCAGAAGGATCAAAAGGGGGATCCTCTCTCCCCGGATTCCAAGGATCCTTACAAGAGACTCGTGAGCCTCGAGGACCATTTCCTTCACTATTTGAAACCTTAAGCTCTATTAATTGTCCCTGAATCTTTTTTATCTGTTCCGACAAAGTAAGAAGAGCATCAGAAGTCGGTCCCTTTTCTTGGGCCATAGCTACGACAGGAGGATATTTATCCCTATCATATTTAGCAGCCTCATCCTCTAATTCTTCCTGGTCTCTAGGGCTCAAATTTTCCCATATGTCGTCTGGAAACTCTTGAGCAACCGGCTCTTTGTTAACTTTAAGAACTCCCTCTAACAACTTTGCGCCCCCTCCCTCCTTCTCTCTCTCTGCCGGAGAAGCGGCAGAAGCGGCAGATGGGAGAATTTCCTCGTTTTCAGCTTGTTTCACTTTCTCTAGCTTGCAGCCCTTTTGTTTAAGTCCATGGGCAGCATAATAATCTTGTAACTGTTTTTCCACCTTTCTTTTGCAATTTTTATAAAACTTGTCTAACTGTTCTCTGCTCACCCGACTGCCACGGGCGGTAAGCAACTTCTTAAGTCCTCTAACATACAGGTCCTTGCTGCTGGCGTGACCCATCCCTTTTCCCTAACTCGGTCCTTCTTTCAAACAAAGAAAAACACCCAGGTGTCCTTCTGGCCGTGTCCCATGCGGGGCTAAATCTGTCTTAGCTAGAGGCGCTCCGGTATAAATCCCCGGACAGGTGGGTTGTAAAGCCCAGTCGCCGTTATGCCGTATGACAGAACCGGAACCGCAGGTTAGGACCCAATCAAGCTCCGTAACACAAAGTCGTGGAGCTATCACTCACTCACACACTCATTCGAACGAGGGGACAGTGCCTTGCTCACCGTGCATCCACTGATTAGCTCCAATGAGCTGGGCCCTTGCCACACGGTGTTCCTCACTATTACCCCTATATCCAGTCCCTGTTCGGGCGCCACTTGTAGCGGGCCAGCCGCCACGAGTCGAACGGTTCCTGACAAGGGGAGTGGGAATGAAAGAAGGCACTCACACTTTGATGATGGCGATCGCGGACCCCAGTGTTCCTGGAGACGCTGAGTTTATTTTGTCCCCAGAGTTTATACCTTCTGTGGACGTGCAGTTTAGCGAGTACAAAAATGCATTACCTAGTTAACAGTAAAACTTTAACTGTAACACAGGAGACACAAAATTTACTGAAACTCCCAAATGTAATTATCTTATCAATAGCCCTGATAGGCATCAGCCTTCTGCTCTGGGAACTGGCCACTCCCCCCACATTCCTGAGCAGCATGCAAGCGCTCTCCAGATGCAGGCAGAGACAATTGCTTCAGGGGGAGGAAATAGGTTAGGTATAAACTGAGCCATTAAGGCTTTAAAGTTAACTGCAACCATGGCTCCCCACATCTCCCCCTTTTTTATTTTATAGTTTTGAGATCGTGTCTGGCTTAGGTGGTCAGTACAGACATTTTCACTTACCCGTCATTGGATATCGATCATCAAAGCGATCGACTCCTGTCTTAGGTTGTAAAAACGCTTACTGATCATTACCCGTCATTGGCTACCGATCTCCTTTGAGGAAAGCCAGAGACAGCAGTGGCTTTCCCCGGGCAGGGGGAAGGGGAGGCAAGGCTCCTTTTTGGATCTTTTAAGGCAGCTCATTGGGGGTCCCCACTTGGTTTCGCCTGGCTTAGGTTGTATCTCCCGTGAGATATCTTACCCGTCTTTGGCTGCAAACCATCTTTTGGGGACCAGACAGAGAGACATGAGGTGTAAAACATAGAGATAAGCAAAGTCCTAAAAAGCCAGTCTTACAGGCTCTTCTTTCCCTAAGGAAAGACATGGGGGGGACAGTCGGCTAGGCTGTTGTGTGACTACATCGCCCCCTTTTTTGTTTTTGAAGCATGAGAAACACAGAACGTGTAGTTATTTCATTTACAGCCTGTCGGAGGGCTATTTGTCCACATCTGAGGACTATGTAAAACAAACAGAACAATAAACAGAATAGCAATATCCCCAGCAAACCCTCTACCCAAGTCTTTCTCCATTTAACAGGGTCTGAAGTGGAAAGTCCTTCTGCAGCTGTGGAAAGTGAGAGCTTTTTCACACCCTAGGGGCGTGGATGGGTATCTATAGATGTCTTCTCTTCTGTGGGCTGTCGCTCATGGTATGGTTTAACACCGACCAGGAATTTACAAAGGTTTTTCTTTAGGACCTGGAGAAATACAAGCAAAGCCTCTTCCCCGTGTTATCTTGCGGGGAGAAGTAGGATTAGCTTCCCCACGTAATATTTTAAACAAAGGTTGTAATTTACCAGTTGTCAACCGCAACTGAGGTCTAATCCAATTAAACAATGTCGCCGGATTTGTATTTTTTGAGGCACAATGGCCTGAGGCATTGAACAATATCCCAGATAAGAGTAAGGAGGCACTTGTTGAATTTTTTCTGGGGCTAGAACTAGCCCATAATTGTGGAGCTTTTTTTGTAAATGAGCAAAAGCAGCAAGCAACTTTGGTTCACAAGAGTGGGCAAGAAGTATGTCATCCATGTAGTGGATGATGTAAATATCTGAAAATGCCCTTTGGGTAGGTTTTATTTTAGCTGATACAAATTTTTGACATCATGTAGGGCTACTAGCCATTTTCTGAGGTAGCACTAGCCAATGATATCTCTTAAAAGGTTTTTGTAAATTAACAGAAGGAACACTGAAAGCAAATCTAGGGCAGTCATCAGGATTTAAAGGTATAGTATAAAAACAATCTTTTTAAGTCCAAAACAATTTTATATGTGTTTTTTGGTGTGGCTGTAGGACAGGGCAAGCCTGGCTGTAAGGCTCCCATTAATTTTATGGTTTCATTAACTTTTTGTAAATCTTATAATACTCTCCACTGACCAGATTTTTTTCTTAAGAACACAAATGGGAGAATTCCAGGGAGAATTAGAGGAAGCAATGTGTCCCTTTTAAAGTTGCTCCTGTACTAGCGCTTGAGCGGCCAAGATTTTTTCTTTAGTAAGGGGCCATTGATCTATCCACACAGGCGTATCAGATTTCCAAGTAATTGCTTCTGCTGTTTTCTGGTGGAGTACAAGTAAGTCTATGACCCCTGGGAAAAAGACCCTAAACCTGTTCTCTGTAAATTAGGATTGGGTGAAATAGGTTCCTGACGTCCTTGTCCTGCACTTCCTAAGCCTTTTCCTGGGAGGAGTCCTTGATCAAACATTTGCTGAGTTACTTGAACACTCGGGCTATAAAGATAAACTCCCATATTGCTCATAATATCACGTCCCCACAAATTCACCGGCAGACCGGGGATAATACAAGGCTGAAATGTTCCTTGAGGACCATCATCATCCTGCCATGATAACAAATTACTACTTTGCTGTGGGGCGTGAGACTGACCGATACCTTGCAGGCTTGTACTCGTACTTTGCATCGGCCAATTAGATGGCCAATGTTGCGCAGATATGCAAGATACATCAGCTCCAGTATCTAAAAGTCCCTGAAAATCTTTCCCATCAATCTTAAGCTGTAAAACAGGTCGATCTTTCTTTATTTCTTGAACCCAATATACATCCGAGGAACCAAAGCCTCGATTCCCCCGTTCCTGATTTTGTTGGTTCTTTCCTATTTTCATTCTAGGGAGAATTATTAACGGGGCAATTCGCATTCCAGCAGGTATATTGGAAACAGTTAATGGTGAATGAACCATGATCTTAATCTCTCCAGTAAAATCCTCATCAATAACTCGCGGGGAAACTTGAATTCCCTTCATGGTCGTACCACTTCTCCCTAATAAAAGCCCAACGGTTTTTGGCGGCAGCGGCCCAAAAACCCCTGTGGGTAGGGCTTGCATTCCCATTTCAGGAGTTAATACGATGTCGGCGGTGGAACACGAGTCCAAGCCTGCGCTGCCTGGGGTTGCCCGGAATGAATCTGTGATGGATTTCCTCTCTGAGGTTCGCTCCCTTTCAGTTCGGGGATCTGCGGTGCCCCATAACATTGCTGATTCGGGGCCTGGGGCTGGCCCCTCACCCAGTTTCCCTGAATCGGGTTCCCATCTTTATCTGTCTTAGATTTACATTCATTAGCCCAATGTTTCCCTCTCCTGCATTTAGGACAAACATCTGGAGGTTTCTTAACAGGAGCAGCTGCAATCCCTGTTTCTCCCTTATCGGGGCATTGAGCCGCTCGATGTCCCTTCTTTCCACAAGTAAAACAAGCTCCAGAGCGACAACCTGCATTGAGTCGTGCCTGTTGCCATAGCACTTCCTTCATAGGTTTCCCCTGAAGAGCAGCCGCTATCGCTATGCCCTGGGTAAAAGAGGAGCCCACATCAGTGCACAGGCGAATGTAATCAGATAAGGTTCCTTTCTTCCTAATTGGCCTAATGACAGCTTGACATGCCGAGTTGGCATTTCCATAGGCAAGCTGCGTTATAAAGGACTGGGTAGCAATTGACGTCCCAAAAATCCTTCCGGCTGCGGTGGTAAGGCGAGACACAAAATCTTGGAAGGGCTCGTCAGGTCTCTGTCTTATTTGAGATACATGCTCCTCTTTACGGGAGGTATCAGGCAGTATTCGCCATGCATCTTTAGCCGCTACAGAAGTTTGTGCATAGGCGCCCGGGGCAAAACCCATGTGGTTTTCTATATTAGCGTATATCCCTTCGCCCGGTAACATTTCAAAAGTAATGGGGACTCGCCGCAAGGCATTCTGATTAGCCTTTTTCTTGCAATTTTCATAAAATTCTGATTCCCACAAAAGGTAATCGCCCCCAGAAAGGCAGGCATGGGCAATAGGTTTCCAATCCTCAGGGGGAGTTGCCTCTCCTGATAAAGCGTCTAAAATTGCCATGGTGAAAGGAGCTATGGGTCCATACTGCACACAAGCCTCTGTTAACTCTTTTATTTCCTTCCATTGAAATGGCTCCCAATGCCGAACTCTGACTCCCGTTCTCCTGTCAATTCTATCAAAAATAGGATAGACCCCGAACTGCTCCGTAGATTCCCCTTGCCTATGTGCTTGTTCACAAGCCATTTGAAGTGGCGATCGCACAACAAAAGAATCGGATTCCGGTTTGATATAACCCGGTGGAGGCTGTGTGGGCTTCTCCCAGACAGGGGGCTGTAACGGAGGATCCCACATACCGGGGTTCTCAGGAGGCGGGGCAGAAGGATCAAAAGGGGGATCCTCTCTCCCCGGATTCCAAGGATCCTTACAAGAGACTCGTGAGCCTCGAGGACCATTTCCTTCACTATTTGAAACCTTAAGCTCTATTAATTGTCCCTGAATCTTTTTTATCTGTTCCGACAAAGTAAGAAGAGCATCAGAAGTCGGTCCCTTTTCTTGGGCCATAGCTACGACAGGAGGATATTTATCCCTATCATATTTAGCAGCCTCATCCTCTAATTCTTCCTGGTCTCTAGGGCTCAAATTTTCCCATATGTCGTCTGGAAACTCTTGAGCAACCGGCTCTTTGTTAACTTTAAGAACTCCCTCTAACAACTTTGCGCCCCCTCCCTCCTTCTCTCTCTCTGCCGGAGAAGCGGCAGAAGCGGCAGATGGGAGAATTTCCTCGTTTTCAGCTTGTTTCACTTTCTCTAGCTTGCAGCCCTTTTGTTTAAGTCCATGGGCAGCATAATAATCTTGTAACTGTTTTTCCACCTTTCTTTTGCAATTTTTATAAAACTTGTCTAACTGTTCTCTGCTCACCCGACTGCCACGGGCGGTAAGCAACTTCTTAAGTCCTCTAACATACAGGTCCTTGCTGCTGGCGTGACCCATCCCTTTTCCCTAACTCGGTCCTTCTTTCAAACAAAGAAAAACACCCAGGTGTCCTTCTGGCCGTGTCCCATGCGGGGCTAAATCTGTCTTAGCTAGAGGCGCTCCGGTATAAATCCCCGGACAGGTGGGTTGTAAAGCCCAGTCGCCGTTATGCCGTATGACAGAACCGGAACCGCAGGTTAGGACCCAATCAAGCTCCGTAACACAAAGTCGTGGAGCTATCACTCACTCACACACTCATTCGAACGAGGGGACAGTGCCTTGCTCACCGTGCATCCACTGATTAGCTCCAATGAGCTGGGCCCTTGCCACACGGTGTTCCTCACTATTACCCCTATATCCAGTCCCTGTTCGGGCGCCACTTGTAGCGGGCCAGCCGCCACGAGTCGAACGGTTCCTGACAAGGGGAGTGGGAATGAAAGAAGGCACTCACACTTTGATGATGGCGATCGCGGACCCCAGTGTTCCTGGAGACGCTGAGTTTATTTTGTCCCCAGAGTTCATACCTTCTGTGGACGTGCAGTTTAGCGAGTACAAAAATGCATTACCTACTTAACAGTAAAACTTTAACTGTAACACAGGAGACACAAAATTTACTGAAACTCCCAAATGTAATTATCTTATCAATAGCCCTGATAGGCATCAGCCTTCTGCTCTGGGAACTGGCCACTCCCCCCACATTCCTGAGCAGCATGCAAGCGCTCTCCAGATGCAGGCAGAGACAATTGCTTCAGGGGGAGGAAATAGGTTAGGTATAAACTGAGCCATTAAGGCTTTAAAGTTAACTGCAACCATGGCTCCCCACATCTCCCCCTTTTTTATTTTATAGTTTTGAGATCGTGTCTGGCTTAGGTGGTCAGTACAGACATTTTCACTTACCCGTCATTGGATATCGATCATCAAAGCGATCGACTCCTGTCTTAGGTTGTAAAAACGCTTACTGATCATTACCCGTCATTGGCTACCGATCTCCTTTGAGGAAAGCCAGAGACAGCAGTGGCTTTCCCCGGGCAGGGGGAAGGGGAGGCAAGGCTCCTTTTTGGATCTTTTAAGGCAGCTCATTGGGGGTCCCCACTTGGTTTCGCCTGGCTTAGGTTGTATCTCCCGTGAGATATCTTACCCGTCTTTGGCTGCAAACCATCTTTTGGGGACCAGACAGAGAGACATGAGGTGTAAAACATAGAGATAAGCAAAGTCCTAAAAAGCCAGTCTTACAGGCTCTTCTTTCCCTAAGGAAAGACATGGGGGGGACAGTCGGCTAGGCTGTTGTGTGACTACATCGCCCCCTTTTTTGTTTTTGAAGCATGAGAAACACAGAACGTGTAGTTATTTCATTTACAGCCTGTCGGAGGGCTATTTGTCCACATCTGAGGACTATGTAAAACAAACAGAACAATAAACAGAATAGCAATATCCCCAGCAAACCCTCTACCCAAGTCTTTCTCCATTTAACAGGGTCTGAAGTGGAAAGTCCTTCTGCAGCTGTGGAAAGTGAGAGCTTTTTCACACCCTAGGGGCGTGGATGGGTATCTATAGATGTCTTCTCTTCTGTGGGCTGTCGCTCATGGTATGGTTTAACACCGACCAGGAATTTACAAAGGTTTTTCTTTAGGACCTGGAGAAATACAAGCAAAGCCTCTTCCCCGTGTTATCTTGCGGGGAGAAGTAGGATTAGCTTCCCCACGTAATATTTTAAACAAAGGTTGTAATTTACCAGTTGTCAACCGCAACTGAGGTCTAATCCAATTAAACAATGTCGCCGGATTTGTATTTTTTGAGGCACAATGGCCTGAGGCATTGAACAATATCCCAGATAAGAGTAAGGAGGCACTTGTTGAATTTTTTCTGGGGCTAGAACTAGCCCATAATTGTGGAGCTTTTTTTGTAAATGAGCAAAAGCAGCAAGCAACTTTGGTTCACAAGAGTGGGCAAGAAGTATGTCATCCATGTAGTGGATGATGTAAATATCTGAAAATGCCCTTTGGGTAGGTTTTATTTTAGCTGATACAAATTTTTGACATCATGTAGGGCTACTAGCCATTTTCTGAGGTAGCACTAGCCAATGATATCTCTTAAAAGGTTTTTGTAAATTAACAGAAGGAACACTGAAAGCAAATCTAGGGCAGTCATCAGGATTTAAAGGTATAGTATAAAAACAATCTTTTTAAGTCCAAAACAATTTTATATGTGTTTTTTGGTGTGGCTGTAGGACAGGGCAAGCCTGGCTGTAAGGCTCCCATTAATTTTATGGTTTCATTAACTTTTTGTAAATCTTATAATACTCTCCACTGACCAGATTTTTTTCTTAAGAACACAAATGGGAGAATTCCAGGGAGAATTAGAGGAAGCAATGTGTCCCTTTTAAAGTTGCTCCTGTACTAGCGCTTGAGCGGCCAAGATTTTTTCTTTAGTAAGGGGCCATTGATCTATCCACACAGGCGTATCAGATTTCCAAGTAATTGCTTCTGCTGTTTTCTGGTGGAGTACAAGTAAGTCTATGACCCCTGGGAAAAAGACCCTAAACCTGTTCTCTGTAAATTAGGATTGGGTGAAATAGGTTCCTGACGTCCTTGTCCTGCACTTCCTAAGCCTTTTCCTGGGAGGAGTCCTTGATCAAACATTTGCTGAGTTACTTGAACACTCGGGCTATAAAGATAAACTCCCATATTGCTCATAATATCACGTCCCCACAAATTCACCGGCAGACCGGGGATAATACAAGGCTGAAATGTTCCTTGAGGACCATCATCATCCTGCCATGATAACAAATTACTACTTTGCTGTGGGGCGTGAGACTGACCGATACCTTGCAGGCTTGTACTCGTACTTTGCATCGGCCAATTAGATGGCCAATGTTGCGCAGATATGCAAGATACATCAGCTCCAGTATCTAAAAGTCCCTGAAAATCTTTCCCATCAATCTTAAGCTGTAAAACAGGTCGATCTTTCTTTATTTCTTGAACCCAATATACATCCGAGGAACCAAAGCCTCGATTCCCCCGTTCCTGATTTTGTTGGTTCTTTCCTATTTTCATTCTAGGGAGAATTATTAACGGGGCAATTCGCATTCCAGCAGGTATATTGGAAACAGTTAATGGTGAATGAACCATGATCTTAATCTCTCCAGTAAAATCCTCATCAATAACTCGCGGGGAAACTTGAATTCCCTTCATGGTCGTACCACTTCTCCCTAATAAAAGCCCAACGGTTTTTGGCGGCAGCGGCCCAAAAACCCCTGTGGGTAGGGCTTGCATTCCCATTTCAGGAGTTAATACGATGTCGGCGGTGGAACACGAGTCCAAGCCTGCGCTGCCTGGGGTTGCCCGGAATGAATCTGTGATGGATTTCCTCTCTGAGGTTCGCTCCCTTTCAGTTCGGGGATCTGCGGTGCCCCATAACATTGCTGATTCGGGGCCTGGGGCTGGCCCCTCACCCAGTTTCCCTGAATCGGGTTCCCATCTTTATCTGTCTTAGATTTACATTCATTAGCCCAATGTTTCCCTCTCCTGCATTTAGGACAAACATCTGGAGGTTTCTTAACAGGAGCAGCTGCAATCCCTGTTTCTCCCTTATCGGGGCATTGAGCCGCTCGATGTCCCTTCTTTCCACAAGTAAAACAAGCTCCAGAGCGACAACCTGCATTGAGTCGTGCCTGTTGCCATAGCACTTCCTTCATAGGTTTCCCCTGAAGAGCAGCCGCTATCGCTATGCCCTGGGTAAAAGAGGAGCCCACATCAGTGCACAGGCGAATGTAATCAGATAAGGTTCCTTTCTTCCTAATTGGCCTAATGACAGCTTGACATGCCGAGTTGGCATTTCCATAGGCAAGCTGCGTTATAAAGGACTGGGTAGCAATTGACGTCCCAAAAATCCTTCCGGCTGCGGTGGTAAGGCGAGACACAAAATCTTGGAAGGGCTCGTCAGGTCTCTGTCTTATTTGAGATACATGCTCCTCTTTACGGGAGGTATCAGGCAGTATTCGCCATGCATCTTTAGCCGCTACAGAAGTTTGTGCATAGGCGCCCGGGGCAAAACCCATGTGGTTTTCTATATTAGCGTATATCCCTTCGCCCGCTAACATTTCAAAAGTAATGGGGACTCGCCGCAAGGCATTCTGATTAGCCTTTTTCTTGCAATTTTCATAAAATTCTGATTCCCACAAAAGGTAATCGCCCCCAGAAAGGCAGGCATGGGCAATAGGTTTCCAATCCTCAGGGGGAGTTGCCTCTCCTGATAAAGCGTCTAAAATTGCCATGGTGAAAGGAGCTATGGGTCCATACTGCACACAAGCCTCTGTTAACTCTTTTATTTCCTTCCATTGAAATGGCTCCCAATGCCGAACTCTGACTCCCGTTCTCCTGTCAATTCTATCAAAAATAGGATAGACCCCGAACTGCTCCGTAGATTCCCCTTGCCTATGTGCTTGTTCACAAGCCATTTGAAGTGGCGATCGCACAACAAAAGAATCGGATTCCGGTTTGATATAACCCGGTGGAGGCTGTGTGGGCTTCTCCCAGACAGGGGGCTGTAACGGAGGATCCCACATACCGGGGTTCTCAGGAGGCGGGGCAGAAGGATCAAAAGGGGGATCCTCTCTCCCCGGATTCCAAGGATCCTTACAAGAGACTCGTGAGCCTCGAGGACCATTTCCTTCACTATTTGAAACCTTAAGCTCTATTAATTGTCCCTGAATCTTTTTTATCTGTTCCGACAAAGTAAGAAGAGCATCAGAAGTCGGTCCCTTTTCTTGGGCCATAGCTACGACAGGAGGATATTTATCCCTATCATATTTAGCAGCCTCATCCTCTAATTCTTCCTGGTCTCTAGGGCTCAAATTTTCCCATATGTCGTCTGGAAACTCTTGAGCAACCGGCTCTTTGTTAACTTTAAGAACTCCCTCTAACAACTTTGCGCCCCCTCCCTCCTTCTCTCTCTCTGCCGGAGAAGCGGCAGAAGCGGCAGATGGGAGAATTTCCTCGTTTTCAGCTTGTTTCACTTTCTCTAGCTTGCAGCCCTTTTGTTTAAGTCCATGGGCAGCATAATAATCTTGTAACTGTTTTTCCACCTTTCTTTTGCAATTTTTATAAAACTTGTCTAACTGTTCTCTGCTCACCCGACTGCCACGGGCGGTAAGCAACTTCTTAAGTCCTCTAACATACAGGTCCTTGCTGCTGGCGTGACCCATCCCTTTTCCCTAACTCGGTCCTTCTTTCAAACAAAGAAAAACACCCAGGTGTCCTTCTGGCCGTGTCCCATGCGGGGCTAAATCTGTCTTAGCTAGAGGCGCTCCGGTATAAATCCCCGGACAGGTGGGTTGTAAAGCCCAGTCGCCGTTATGCCGTATGACAGAACCGGAACCGCAGGTTAGGACCCAATCAAGCTCCGTAACACAAAGTCGTGGAGCTATCACTCACTCACACACTCATTCGAACGAGGGGACAGTGCCTTGCTCACCGTGCATCCACTGATTAGCTCCAATGAGCTGGGCCCTTGCCACACGGTGTTCCTCACTATTACCCCTATATCCAGTCCCTGTTCGGGCGCCACTTGTAGCGGGCCAGCCGCCACGAGTCGAACGGTTCCTGACAAGGGGAGTGGGAATGAAAGAAGGCACTCACACTTTGATGATGGCGATCGCGGACCCCAGTGTTCCTGGAGACGCTGAGTTTATTTTGTCCCCAGAGTTCATACCTTCTGTGGACGTGCAGTTTAGCGAGTACAAAAATGCATTACCTACTTAACAGTAAAACTTTAACTGTAACACAGGAGACACAAAATTTACTGAAACTCCCAAATGTAATTATCTTATCAATAGCCCTGATAGGCATCAGCCTTCTGCTCTGGGAACTGGCCACTCCCCCCACATTCCTGAGCAGCATGCAAGCGCTCTCCAGATGCAGGCAGAGACAATTGCTTCAGGGGGAGGAAATAGGTTAGGTATAAACTGAGCCATTAAGGCTTTAAAGTTAACTGCAACCATGGCTCCCCACATCTCCCCCTTTTTTATTTTATAGTTTTGAGATCGTGTCTGGCTTAGGTGGTCAGTACAGACATTTTCACTTACCCGTCATTGGATATCGATCATCAAAGCGATCGACTCCTGTCTTAGGTTGTAAAAACGCTTACTGATCATTACCCGTCATTGGCTACCGATCTCCTTTGAGGAAAGCCAGAGACAGCAGTGGCTTTCCCCGGGCAGGGGGAAGGGGAGGCAAGGCTCCTTTTTGGATCTTTTAAGGCAGCTCATTGGGGGTCCCCACTTGGTTTCGCCTGGCTTAGGTTGTATCTCCCGTGAGATATCTTACCCGTCTTTGGCTGCAAACCATCTTTTGGGGACCAGACAGAGAGACATGAGGTGTAAAACATAGAGATAAGCAAAGTCCTAAAAAGCCAGTCTTACAGGCTCTTCTTTCCCTAAGGAAAGACATGGGGGGGACAGTCGGCTAGGCTGTTGTGTGACTACATCGCCCCCTTTTTTGTTTTTGAAGCATGAGAAACACAGAACGTGTAGTTATTTCATTTACAGCCTGTCGGAGGGCTATTTGTCCACATCTGAGGACTATGTAAAACAAACAGAACAATAAACAGAATAGCAATATCCCCAGCAAACCCTCTACCCAAGTCTTTCTCCATTTAACAGGGTCTGAAGTGGAAAGTCCTTCTGCAGCTGTGGAAAGTGAGAGCTTTTTCACACCCTAGGGGCGTGGATGGGTATCTATAGATGTCTTCTCTTCTGTGGGCTGTCGCTCATGGTATGGTTTAACACCGACCAGGAATTTACAAAGGTTTTTCTTTAGGACCTGGAGAAATACAAGCAAAGCCTCTTCCCCGTGTTATCTTGCGGGGAGAAGTAGGATTAGCTTCCCCACGTAATATTTTAAACAAAGGTTGTAATTTACCAGTTGTCAACCGCAACTGAGGTCTAATCCAATTAAACAATGTCGCCGGATTTGTATTTTTTGAGGCACAATGGCCTGAGGCATTGAACAATATCCCAGATAAGAGTAAGGAGGCACTTGTTGAATTTTTTCTGGGGCTAGAACTAGCCCATAATTGTGGAGCTTTTTTTGTAAATGAGCAAAAGCAGCAAGCAACTTTGGTTCACAAGAGTGGGCAAGAAGTATGTCATCCATGTAGTGGATGATGTAAATATCTGAAAATGCCCTTTGGGTAGGTTTTATTTTAGCTGATACAAATTTTTGACATCATGTAGGGCTACTAGCCATTTTCTGAGGTAGCACTAGCCAATGATATCTCTTAAAAGGTTTTTGTAAATTAACAGAAGGAACACTGAAAGCAAATCTAGGGCAGTCATCAGGATTTAAAGGTATAGTATAAAAACAATCTTTTTAAGTCCAAAACAATTTTATATGTGTTTTTTGGTGTGGCTGTAGGACAGGGCAAGCCTGGCTGTAAGGCTCCCATTAATTTTATGGTTTCATTAACTTTTTGTAAATCTTATAATACTCTCCACTGACCAGATTTTTTTCTTAAGAACACAAATGGGAGAATTCCAGGGAGAATTAGAGGAAGCAATGTGTCCCTTTTAAAGTTGCTCCTGTACTAGCGCTTGAGCGGCCAAGATTTTTTCTTTAGTAAGGGGCCATTGATCTATCCACACAGGCGTATCAGATTTCCAAGTAATTGCTTCTGCTGTTTTCTGGTGGAGTACAAGTAAGTCTATGACCCCTGGGAAAAAGACCCTAAACCTGTTCTCTGTAAATTAGGATTGGGTGAAATAGGTTCCTGACGTCCTTGTCCTGCACTTCCTAAGCCTTTTCCTGGGAGGAGTCCTTGATCAAACATTTGCTGAGTTACTTGAACACTCGGGCTATAAAGATAAACTCCCATATTGCTCATAATATCACGTCCCCACAAATTCACCGGCAGACCGGGGATAATACAAGGCTGAAATGTTCCTTGAGGACCATCATCATCCTGCCATGATAACAAATTACTACTTTGCTGTGGGGCGTGAGACTGACCGATACCTTGCAGGCTTGTACTCGTACTTTGCATCGGCCAATTAGATGGCCAATGTTGCGCAGATATGCAAGATACATCAGCTCCAGTATCTAAAAGTCCCTGAAAATCTTTCCCATCAATCTTAAGCTGTAAAACAGGTCGATCTTTCTTTATTTCTTGAACCCAATATACATCCGAGGAACCAAAGCCTCGATTCCCCCGTTCCTGATTTTGTTGGTTCTTTCCTATTTTCATTCTAGGGAGAATTATTAACGGGGCAATTCGCATTCCAGCAGGTATATTGGAAACAGTTAATGGTGAATGAACCATGATCTTAATCTCTCCAGTAAAATCCTCATCAATAACTCGCGGGGAAACTTGAATTCCCTTCATGGTCGTACCACTTCTCCCTAATAAAAGCCCAACGGTTTTTGGCGGCAGCGGCCCAAAAACCCCTGTGGGTAGGGCTTGCATTCCCATTTCAGGAGTTAATACGATGTCGGCGGTGGAACACGAGTCCAAGCCTGCGCTGCCTGGGGTTGCCCGGAATGAATCTGTGATGGATTTCCTCTCTGAGGTTCGCTCCCTTTCAGTTCGGGGATCTGCGGTGCCCCATAACATTGCTGATTCGGGGCCTGGGGCTGGCCCCTCACCCAGTTTCCCTGAATCGGGTTCCCATCTTTATCTGTCTTAGATTTACATTCATTAGCCCAATGTTTCCCTCTCCTGCATTTAGGACAAACATCTGGAGGTTTCTTAACAGGAGCAGCTGCAATCCCTGTTTCTCCCTTATCGGGGCATTGAGCCGCTCGATGTCCCTTCTTTCCACAAGTAAAACAAGCTCCAGAGCGACAACCTGCATTGAGTCGTGCCTGTTGCCATAGCACTTCCTTCATAGGTTTCCCCTGAAGAGCAGCCGCTATCGCTATGCCCTGGGTAAAAGAGGAGCCCACATCAGTGCACAGGCGAATGTAATCGGATAAGGTTCCTTTCTTCCTAATTGGCCTAATGACAGCTTGACATGCCGAGTTGGCATTTCCATAGGCAAGCTGCGTTATAAAGGACTGGGTAGCAATTGACGTCCCAAAAATCCTTCCGGCTGCGGTGGTAAGGCGAGACACAAAATCTTGGAAGGGCTCGTCAGGTCTCTGTCTTATTTGAGATACATGCTCCTCTTTACGGGAGGTATCAGGCAGTATTCGCCATGCATCTTTAGCCGCTACAGAAGTTTGTGCATAGGCGCCCGGGGCAAAACCCATGTGGTTTTCTATATTAGCGTATATCCCTTCGCCCGCTAACATTTCAAAAGTAATGGGGACTCGCCGCAAGGCATTCTGATTAGCCTTTTTCTTGCAATTTTCATAAAATTCTGATTCCCACAAAAGGTAATCGCCCCCAGAAAGGCAGGCATGGGCAATAGGTTTCCAATCCTCAGGGGGAGTTGCCTCTCCTGATAAAGCGTCTAAAATTGCCATGGTGAAAGGAGCTATGGGTCCATACTGCACACAAGCCTCTGTTAACTCTTTTATTTCCTTCCATTGAAATGGCTCCCAATGCCGAACTCTGACTCCCGTTCTCCTGTCAATTCTATCAAAAATAGGATAGACCCCGAACTGCTCCGTAGATTCCCCTTGCCTATGTGCTTGTTCACAAGCCATTTGAAGTGGCGATCGCACAACAAAAGAATCGGATTCCGGTTTGATATAACCCGGTGGAGGCTGTGTGGGCTTCTCCCAGACAGGGGGCTGTAGCGGAGGATCCCACATACCGGGGTTCTCAGGAGGCGGGGCAGAAGGATCAAAAGGGGGATCCTCTCTCCCCGGATTCCAAGGATCCTTACAAGAGACTCGTGAGCCTCGAGGACCATTTCCTTCACTATTTGAAACCTTAAGCTCTATTAATTGTCCCTGAATCTTTTTTATCTGTTCCGACAAAGTAAGAAGAGCATCAGAAGTCGGTCCCTTTTCTTGGGCCATAGCTACGACAGGAGGATATTTATCCCTATCATATTTAGCAGCCTCATCCTCTAATTCTTCCTGGTCTCTAGGGCTCAAATTTTCCCATATGTCGTCTGGAAACTCTTGAGCAACCGGCTCTTTGTTAACTTTAAGAACTCCCTCTAACAACTTTGCGCCCCCTCCCTCCTTCTCTCTCTCTGCCGGAGAAGCGGCAGAAGCGGCAGATGGGAGAATTTCCTCGTTTTCAGCTTGTTTCACTTTCTCTAGCTTGCAGCCCTTTTGTTTAAGTCCATGGGCAGCATAATAATCTTGTAACTGTTTTTCCACCTTTCTTTTGCAATTTTTATAAAACTTGTCTAACTGTTCTCTGCTCACCCGACTGCCACGGGCGGTAAGCAACTTCTTAAGTCCTCTAACATACAGGTCCTTGCTGCTGGCGTGACCCATCCCTTTTCCCTAACTCGGTCCTTCTTTCAAACAAAGAAAAACACCCAGGTGTCCTTCTGGCCGTGTCCCATGCGGGGCTAAATCTGTCTTAGCTAGAGGCGCTCCGGTATAAATCCCCGGACAGGTGGGTTGTAAAGCCCAGTCGCCGTTATGCCGTATGACAGAACCGGAACCGCAGGTTAGGACCCAATCAAGCTCCGTAACACAAAGTCGTGGAGCTATCACTCACTCACACACTCATTCGAACGAGGGGACAGTGCCTTGCTCACCGTGCATCCACTGATTAGCTCCAATGAGCTGGGCCCTTGCCACACGGTGTTCCTCACTATTACCCCTATATCCAGTCCCTGTTCGGGCGCCACTTGTAGCGGGCCAGCCGCCACGAGTCGAACGGTTCCTGACAAGGGGAGTGGGAATGAAAGAAGGCACTCACACTTTGATGATGGCGATCGCGGACCCCAGTGTTCCTGGAGACGCTGAGTTTATTTTGTCCCCAGAGTTCATACCTTCTGTGGACGTGCAGTTTAGCGAGTACAAAAATGCATTACCTACTTAACAGTAAAACTTTAACTGTAACACAGGAGACACAAAATTTACTGAAACTCCCAAATGTAATTATCTTATCAATAGCCCTGATAGGCATCAGCCTTCTGCTCTGGGAACTGGCCACTCCCCCCACATTCCTGAGCAGCATGCAAGCGCTCTCCAGATGCAGGCAGAGACAATTGCTTCAGGGGGAGGAAATAGGTTAGGTATAAACTGAGCCATTAAGGCTTTAAAGTTAACTGCAACCATGGCTCCCCACATCTCCCCCTTTTTTATTTTATAGTTTTGAGATCGTGTCTGGCTTAGGTGGTCAGTACAGACATTTTCACTTACCCGTCATTGGATATCGATCATCAAAGCGATCGACTCCTGTCTTAGGTTGTAAAAACGCTTACTGATCATTACCCGTCATTGGCTACCGATCTCCTTTGAGGAAAGCCAGAGACAGCAGTGGCTTTCCCCGGGCAGGGGGAAGGGGAGGCAAGGCTCCTTTTTGGATCTTTTAAGGCAGCTCATTGGGGGTCCCCACTTGGTTTCGCCTGGCTTAGGTTGTATCTCCCGTGAGATATCTTACCCGTCTTTGGCTGCAAACCATCTTTTGGGGACCAGACAGAGAGACATGAGGTGTAAAACATAGAGATAAGCAAAGTCCTAAAAAGCCAGTCTTACAGGCTCTTCTTTCCCTAAGGAAAGACATGGGGGGGACAGTCGGCTAGGCTGTTGTGTGACTACATCGCCCCCTTTTTTGTTTTTGAAGCATGAGAAACACAGAACGTGTAGTTATTTCATTTACAGCCTGTCGGAGGGCTATTTGTCCACATCTGAGGACTATGTAAAACAAACAGAACAATAAACAGAATAGCAATATCCCCAGCAAACCCTCTACCCAAGTCTTTCTCCATTTAACAGGGTCTGAAGTGGAAAGTCCTTCTGCAGCTGTGGAAAGTGAGAGCTTTTTCACACCCTAGGGGCGTGGATGGGTATCTATAGATGTCTTCTCTTCTGTGGGCTGTCGCTCATGGTATGGTTTAACACCGACCAGGAATTTACAAAGGTTTTTCTTTAGGACCTGGAGAAATACAAGCAAAGCCTCTTCCCCGTGTTATCTTGCGGGGAGAAGTAGGATTAGCTTCCCCACGTAATATTTTAAACAAAGGTTGTAATTTACCAGTTGTCAACCGCAACTGAGGTCTAATCCAATTAAACAATGTCGCCGGATTTGTATTTTTTGAGGCACAATGGCCTGAGGCATTGAACAATATCCCAGATAAGAGTAAGGAGGCACTTGTTGAATTTTTTCTGGGGCTAGAACTAGCCCATAATTGTGGAGCTTTTTTTGTAAATGAGCAAAAGCAGCAAGCAACTTTGGTTCACAAGAGTGGGCAAGAAGTATGTCATCCATGTAGTGGATGATGTAAATATCTGAAAATGCCCTTTGGGTAGGTTTTATTTTAGCTGATACAAATTTTTGACATCATGTAGGGCTACTAGCCATTTTCTGAGGTAGCACTAGCCAATGATATCTCTTAAAAGGTTTTTGTAAATTAACAGAAGGAACACTGAAAGCAAATCTAGGGCAGTCATCAGGATTTAAAGGTATAGTATAAAAACAATCTTTTTAAGTCCAAAACAATTTTATATGTGTTTTTTGGTGTGGCTGTAGGACAGGGCAAGCCTGGCTGTAAGGCTCCCATTAATTTTATGGTTTCATTAACTTTTTGTAAATCTTATAATACTCTCCACTGACCAGATTTTTTTCTTAAGAACACAAATGGGAGAATTCCAGGGAGAATTAGAGGAAGCAATGTGTCCCTTTTAAAGTTGCTCCTGTACTAGCGCTTGAGCGGCCAAGATTTTTTCTTTAGTAAGGGGCCATTGATCTATCCACACAGGCGTATCAGATTTCCAAGTAATTGCTTCTGCTGTTTTCTGGTGGAGTACAAGTAAGTCTATGACCCCTGGGAAAAAGACCCTAAACCTGTTCTCTGTAAATTAGGATTGGGTGAAATAGGTTCCTGACGTCCTTGTCCTGCACTTCCTAAGCCTTTTCCTGGGAGGAGTCCTTGATCAAACATTTGCTGAGTTACTTGAACACTCGGGCTATAAAGATAAACTCCCATATTGCTCATAATATCACGTCCCCACAAATTCACCGGCAGACCGGGGATAATACAAGGCTGAAATGTTCCTTGAGGACCATCATCATCCTGCCATGATAACAAATTACTACTTTGCTGTGGGGCGTGAGACTGACCGATACCTTGCAGGCTTGTACTCGTACTTTGCATCGGCCAATTAGATGGCCAATGTTGCGCAGATATGCAAGATACATCAGCTCCAGTATCTAAAAGTCCCTGAAAATCTTTCCCATCAATCTTAAGCTGTAAAACAGGTCGATCTTTCTTTATTTCTTGAACCCAATATACATCCGAGGAACCAAAGCCTCGATTCCCCCGTTCCTGATTTTGTTGGTTCTTTCCTATTTTCATTCTAGGGAGAATTATTAACGGGGCAATTCGCATTCCAGCAGGTATATTGGAAACAGTTAATGGTGAATGAACCATGATCTTAATCTCTCCAGTAAAATCCTCATCAATAACTCGCGGGGAAACTTGAATTCCCTTCATGGTCGTACCACTTCTCCCTAATAAAAGCCCAACGGTTTTTGGCGGCAGCGGCCCAAAAACCCCTGTGGGTAGGGCTTGCATTCCCATTTCAGGAGTTAATACGATGTCGGCGGTGGAACACGAGTCCAAGCCTGCGCTGCCTGGGGTTGCCCGGAATGAATCTGTGATGGATTTCCTCTCTGAGGTTCGCTCCCTTTCAGTTCGGGGATCTGCGGTGCCCCATAACATTGCTGATTCGGGGCCTGGGGCTGGCCCCTCACCCAGTTTCCCTGAATCGGGTTCCCATCTTTATCTGTCTTAGATTTACATTCATTAGCCCAATGTTTCCCTCTCCTGCATTTAGGACAAACATCTGGAGGTTTCTTAACAGGAGCAGCTGCAATCCCTGTTTCTCCCTTATCGGGGCATTGAGCCGCTCGATGTCCCTTCTTTCCACAAGTAAAACAAGCTCCAGAGCGACAACCTGCATTGAGTCGTGCCTGTTGCCATAGCACTTCCTTCATAGGTTTCCCCTGAAGAGCAGCCGCTATCGCTATGCCCTGGGTAAAAGAGGAGCCCACATCAGTGCACAGGCGAATGTAATCAGATAAGGTTCCTTTCTTCCTAATTGGCCTAATGACAGCTTGACATGCCGAGTTGGCATTTCCATAGGCAAGCTGCGTTATAAAGGACTGGGTAGCAATTGACGTCCCAAAAATCCTTCCGGCTGCGGTGGTAAGGCGAGACACAAAATCTTGGAAGGGCTCGTCAGGTCTCTGTCTTATTTGAGATACATGCTCCTCTTTACGGGAGGTATCAGGCAGTATTCGCCATGCATCTTTAGCCGCTACAGAAGTTTGTGCATAGGCGCCCGGGGCAAAACCCATGTGGTTTTCTATATTAGCGTATATCCCTTCGCCCGCTAACATTTCAAAAGTAATGGGGACTCGCCGCAAGGCATTCTGATTAGCCTTTTTCTTGCAATTTTCATAAAATTCTGATTCCCACAAAAGGTAATCGCCCCCAGAAAGGCAGGCATGGGCAATAGGTTTCCAATCCTCAGGGGGAGTTGCCTCTCCTGATAAAGCGTCTAAAATTGCCATGGTGAAAGGAGCTATGGGTCCATACTGCACACAAGCCTCTGTTAACTCTTTTATTTCCTTCCATTGAAATGGCTCCCAATGCCGAACTCTGACTCCCGTTCTCCTGTCAATTCTATCAAAAATAGGATAGACCCCGAACTGCTCCGTAGATTCCCCTTGCCTATGTGCTTGTTCACAAGCCATTTGAAGTGGCGATCGCACAACAAAAGAATCGGATTCCGGTTTGATATAACCCGGTGGAGGCTGTGTGGGCTTCTCCCAGACAGGGGGCTGTAGCGGAGGATCCCACATACCGGGGTTCTCAGGAGGCGGGGCAGAAGGATCAAAAGGGGGATCCTCTCTCCCCGGATTCCAAGGATCCTTACAAGAGACTCGTGAGCCTCGAGGACCATTTCCTTCACTATTTGAAACCTTAAGCTCTATTAATTGTCCCTGAATCTTTTTTATCTGTTCCGACAAAGTAAGAAGAGCATCAGAAGTCGGTCCCTTTTCTTGGGCCATAGCTACGACAGGAGGATATTTATCCCTATCATATTTAGCAGCCTCATCCTCTAATTCTTCCTGGTCTCTAGGGCTCAAATTTTCCCATATGTCGTCTGGAAACTCTTGAGCAACCGGCTCTTTGTTAACTTTAAGAACTCCCTCTAACAACTTTGCGCCCCCTCCCTCCTTCTCTCTCTCTGCCGGAGAAGCGGCAGAAGCGGCAGATGGGAGAATTTCCTCGTTTTCAGCTTGTTTCACTTTCTCTAGCTTGCAGCCCTTTTGTTTAAGTCCATGGGCAGCATAATAATCTTGTAACTGTTTTTCCACCTTTCTTTTGCAATTTTTATAAAACTTGTCTAACTGTTCTCTGCTCACCCGACTGCCACGGGCGGTAAGCAACTTCTTAAGTCCTCTAACATACAGGTCCTTGCTGCTGGCGTGACCCATCCCTTTTCCCTAACTCGGTCCTTCTTTCAAACAAAGAAAAACACCCAGGTGTCCTTCTGGCCGTGTCCCATGCGGGGCTAAATCTGTCTTAGCTAGAGGCGCTCCGGTATAAATCCCCGGACAGGTGGGTTGTAAAGCCCAGTCGCCGTTATGCCGTATGACAGAACCGGAACCGCAGGTTAGGACCCAATCAAGCTCCGTAACACAAAGTCGTGGAGCTATCACTCACTCACACACTCATTCGAACGAGGGGACAGTGCCTTGCTCACCGTGCATCCACTGATTAGCTCCAATGAGCTGGGCCCTTGCCACACGGTGTTCCTCACTATTACCCCTATATCCAGTCCCTGTTCGGGCGCCACTTGTAGCGGGCCAGCCGCCACGAGTCGAACGGTTCCTGACAAGGGGAGTGGGAATGAAAGAAGGCACTCACACTTTGATGATGGCGATCGCGGACCCCAGTGTTCCTGGAGACGCTGAGTTTATTTTGTCCCCAGAGTTTATACCTTCTGTGGACGTGCAGTTTAGCGAGTACAAAAATGCATTACCTAGTTAACAGTAAAACTTTAACTGTAACACAGGAGACACAAAATTTACTGAAACTCCCAAATGTAATTATCTTATCAATAGCCCTGATAGGCATCAGCCTTCTGCTCTGGGAACTGGCCACTCCCCCCACATTCCTGAGCAGCATGCAAGCGCTCTCCAGATGCAGGCAGAGACAATTGCTTCAGGGGGAGGAAATAGGTTAGGTATAAACTGAGCCATTAAGGCTTTAAAGTTAACTGCAACCATGGCTCCCCACATCTCCCCCTTTTTTATTTTATAGTTTTGAGATCGTGTCTGGCTTAGGTGGTCAGTACAGACATTTTCACTTACCCGTCATTGGATATCGATCATCAAAGCGATCGACTCCTGTCTTAGGTTGTAAAAACGCTTACTGATCATTACCCGTCATTGGCTACCGATCTCCTTTGAGGAAAGCCAGAGACAGCAGTGGCTTTCCCCGGGCAGGGGGAAGGGGAGGCAAGGCTCCTTTTTGGATCTTTTAAGGCAGCTCATTGGGGGTCCCCACTTGGTTTCGCCTGGCTTAGGTTGTATCTCCCGTGAGATATCTTACCCGTCTTTGGCTGCAAACCATCTTTTGGGGACCAGACAGAGAGACATGAGGTGTAAAACATAGAGATAAGCAAAGTCCTAAAAAGCCAGTCTTACAGGCTCTTCTTTCCCTAAGGAAAGACATGGGGGGGACAGTCGGCTAGGCTGTTGTGTGACTACATCGCCCCCTTTTTTGTTTTTGAAGCATGAGAAACACAGAACGTGTAGTTATTTCATTTACAGCCTGTCGGAGGGCTATTTGTCCACATCTGAGGACTATGTAAAACAAACAGAACAATAAACAGAATAGCAATATCCCCAGCAAACCCTCTACCCAAGTCTTTCTCCATTTAACAGGGTCTGAAGTGGAAAGTCCTTCTGCAGCTGTGGAAAGTGAGAGCTTTTTCACACCCTAGGGGCGTGGATGGGTATCTATAGATGTCTTCTCTTCTGTGGGCTGTCGCTCATGGTATGGTTTAACACCGACCAGGAATTTACAAAGGTTTTTCTTTAGGACCTGGAGAAATACAAGCAAAGCCTCTTCCCCGTGTTATCTTGCGGGGAGAAGTAGGATTAGCTTCCCCACGTAATATTTTAAACAAAGGTTGTAATTTACCAGTTGTCAACCGCAACTGAGGTCTAATCCAATTAAACAATGTCGCCGGATTTGTATTTTTTGAGGCACAATGGCCTGAGGCATTGAACAATATCCCAGATAAGAGTAAGGAGGCACTTGTTGAATTTTTTCTGGGGCTAGAACTAGCCCATAATTGTGGAGCTTTTTTTGTAAATGAGCAAAAGCAGCAAGCAACTTTGGTTCACAAGAGTGGGCAAGAAGTATGTCATCCATGTAGTGGATGATGTAAATATCTGAAAATGCCCTTTGGGTAGGTTTTATTTTAGCTGATACAAATTTTTGACATCATGTAGGGCTACTAGCCATTTTCTGAGGTAGCACTAGCCAATGATATCTCTTAAAAGGTTTTTGTAAATTAACAGAAGGAACACTGAAAGCAAATCTAGGGCAGTCATCAGGATTTAAAGGTATAGTATAAAAACAATCTTTTTAAGTCCAAAACAATTTTATATGTGTTTTTTGGTGTGGCTGTAGGACAGGGCAAGCCTGGCTGTAAGGCTCCCATTAATTTTATGGTTTCATTAACTTTTTGTAAATCTTATAATACTCTCCACTGACCAGATTTTTTTCTTAAGAACACAAATGGGAGAATTCCAGGGAGAATTAGAGGAAGCAATGTGTCCCTTTTAAAGTTGCTCCTGTACTAGCGCTTGAGCGGCCAAGATTTTTTCTTTAGTAAGGGGCCATTGATCTATCCACACAGGCGTATCAGATTTCCAAGTAATTGCTTCTGCTGTTTTCTGGTGGAGTACAAGTAAGTCTATGACCCCTGGGAAAAAGACCCTAAACCTGTTCTCTGTAAATTAGGATTGGGTGAAATAGGTTCCTGACGTCCTTGTCCTGCACTTCCTAAGCCTTTTCCTGGGAGGAGTCCTTGATCAAACATTTGCTGAGTTACTTGAACACTCGGGCTATAAAGATAAACTCCCATATTGCTCATAATATCACGTCCCCACAAATTCACCGGCAGACCGGGGATAATATAAGGCTGAAATGTTCCTTGAGGACCATCATCATCCTGCCATGATAACAAATTACTACTTTGCTGTGGGGCGTGAGACTGACCGATACCTTGCAGGCTTGTACTCGTACTTTGCATCGGCCAATTAGATGGCCAATGTTGCGCAGATATGCAAGATACATCAGCTCCAGTATCTAAAAGTCCCTGAAAATCTTTCCCATCAATCTTAAGCTGTAAAACAGGTCGATCTTTCTTTATTTCTTGAACCCAATATACATCCGAGGAACCAAAGCCTCGATTCCCCCGTTCCTGATTTTGTTGGTTCTTTCCTATTTTCATTCTAGGGAGAATTATTAACGGGGCAATTCGCATTCCAGCAGGTATATTGGAAACAGTTAATGGTGAATGAACCATGATCTTAATCTCTCCAGTAAAATCCTCATCAATAACTCGCGGGGAAACTTGAATTCCCTTCATGGTCGTACCACTTCTCCCTAATAAAAGCCCAACGGTTTTTGGCGGCAGCGGCCCAAAAACCCCTGTGGGTAGGGCTTGCATTCCCATTTCAGGAGTTAATACGATGTCGGCGGTGGAACACGAGTCCAAGCCTGCGCTGCCTGGGGTTGCCCGGAATGAATCTGTGATGGATTTCCTCTCTGAGGTTCGCTCCCTTTCAGTTCGGGGATCTGCGGTGCCCCATAACATTGCTGATTCGGGGCCTGGGGCTGGCCCCTCACCCAGTTTCCCTGAATCGGGTTCCCATCTTTATCTGTCTTAGATTTACATTCATTAGCCCAATGTTTCCCTCTCCTGCATTTAGGACAAACATCTGGAGGTTTCTTAACAGGAGCAGCTGCAATCCCTGTTTCTCCCTTATCGGGGCATTGAGCCGCTCGATGTCCCTTCTTTCCACAAGTAAAACAAGCTCCAGAGCGACAACCTGCATTGAGTCGTGCCTGTTGCCATAGCACTTCCTTCATAGGTTTCCCCTGAAGAGCAGCCGCTATCGCTATGCCCTGGGTAAAAGAGGAGCCCACATCAGTGCACAGGCGAATGTAATCAGATAAGGTTCCTTTCTTCCTAATTGGCCTAATGACAGCTTGACATGCCGAGTTGGCATTTCCATAGGCAAGCTGCGTTATAAAGGACTGGGTAGCAATTGACGTCCCAAAAATCCTTCCGGCTGCGGTGGTAAGGCGAGACACAAAATCTTGGAAGGGCTCGTCAGGTCTCTGTCTTATTTGAGATACATGCTCCTCTTTACGGGAGGTATCAGGCAGTATTCGCCATGCATCTTTAGCCGCTACAGAAGTTTGTGCATAGGCGCCCGGGGCAAAACCCATGTGGTTTTCTATATTAGCGTATATCCCTTCGCCCGCTAACATTTCAAAAGTAATGGGGACTCGCCGCAAGGCATTCTGATTAGCCTTTTTCTTGCAATTTTCATAAAATTCTGATTCCCACAAAAGGTAATCGCCCCCAGAAAGGCAGGCATGGGCAATAGGTTTCCAATCCTCAGGGGGAGTTGCCTCTCCTGATAAAGCGTCTAAAATTGCCATGGTGAAAGGAGCTATGGGTCCATACTGCACACAAGCCTCTGTTAACTCTTTTATTTCCTTCCATTGAAATGGCTCCCAATGCCGAACTCTGACTCCCGTTCTCCTGTCAATTCTATCAAAAATAGGATAGACCCCGAACTGCTCCGTAGATTCCCCTTGCCTATGTGCTTGTTCACAAGCCATTTGAAGTGGCGATCGCACAACAAAAGAATCGGATTCCGGTTTGATATAACCCGGTGGAGGCTGTGTGGGCTTCTCCCAGACAGGGGGCTGTAACGGAGGATCCCACATACCGGGGTTCTCAGGAGGCGGGGCAGAAGGATCAAAAGGGGGATCCTCTCTCCCCGGATTCCAAGGATCCTTACAAGAGACTCGTGAGCCTCGAGGACCATTTCCTTCACTATTTGAAACCTTAAGCTCTATTAATTGTCCCTGAATCTTTTTTATCTGTTCCGACAAAGTAAGAAGAGCATCAGAAGTCGGTCCCTTTTCTTGGGCCATAGCTACGACAGGAGGATATTTATCCCTATCATATTTAGCAGCCTCATCCTCTAATTCTTCCTGGTCTCTAGGGCTCAAATTTTCCCATATGTCGTCTGGAAACTCTTGAGCAACCGGCTCTTTGTTAACTTTAAGAACTCCCTCTAACAACTTTGCGCCCCCTCCCTCCTTCTCTCTCTCTGCCGGAGAAGCGGCAGAAGCGGCAGATGGGAGAATTTCCTCGTTTTCAGCTTGTTTCACTTTCTCTAGCTTGCAGCCCTTTTGTTTAAGTCCATGGGCAGCATAATAATCTTGTAACTGTTTTTCCACCTTTCTTTTGCAATTTTTATAAAACTTGTCTAACTGTTCTCTGCTCACCCGACTGCCACGGGCGGTAAGCAACTTCTTAAGTCCTCTAACATACAGGTCCTTGCTGCTGGCGTGACCCATCCCTTTTCCCTAACTCGGTCCTTCTTTCAAACAAAGAAAAACACCCAGGTGTCCTTCTGGCCGTGTCCCATGCGGGGCTAAATCTGTCTTAGCTAGAGGCGCTCCGGTATAAATCCCCGGACAGGTGGGTTGTAAAGCCCAGTCGCCGTTATGCCGTATGACAGAACCGGAACCGCAGGTTAGGACCCAATCAAGCTCCGTAACACAAAGTCGTGGAGCTATCACTCACTCACACACTCATTCGAACGAGGGGACAGTGCCTTGCTCACCGTGCATCCACTGATTAGCTCCAATGAGCTGGGCCCTTGCCACACGGTGTTCCTCACTATTACCCCTATATCCAGTCCCTGTTCGGGCGCCACTTGTAGCGGGCCAGCCGCCACGAGTCGAACGGTTCCTGACAAGGGGAGTGGGAATGAAAGAAGGCACTCACACTTTGATGATGGCGATCGCGGACCCCAGTGTTCCTGGAGACGCTGAGTTTATTTTGTCCCCAGAGTTTATACCTTCTGTGGAGGTGCAGTTTAGCGAGTACAAAAATGCATTACCTAGTTAACAGTAAAACTTTAACTGTAACACAGGAGACACAAAATTTACTGAAACTCCCAAATGTAATTATCTTATCAATAGCCCTGATAGGCATCAGCCTTCTGCTCTGGGAACTGGCCACTCCCCCCACATTCCTGAGCAGCATGCAAGCGCTCTCCAGATGCAGGCAGAGACAATTGCTTCAGGGGGAGGAAATAGGTTAGGTATAAACTGAGCCATTAAGGCTTTAAAGTTAACTGCAACCATGGCTCCCCACATCTCCCCCTTTTTTATTTTATAGTTTTGAGATCGTGTCTGGCTTAGGTGGTCAGTACAGACATTTTCACTTACCCGTCATTGGATATCGATCATCAAAGCGATCGACTCCTGTCTTAGGTTGTAAAAACGCTTACTGATCATTACCCGTCATTGGCTACCGATCTCCTTTGAGGAAAGCCAGAGACAGCAGTGGCTTTCCCCGGGCAGGGGGAAGGGGAGGCAAGGCTCCTTTTTGGATCTTTTAAGGCAGCTCATTGGGGGTCCCCACTTGGTTTCGCCTGGCTTAGGTTGTATCTCCCGTGAGATATCTTACCCGTCTTTGGCTGCAAACCATCTTTTGGGGACCAGACAGAGAGACATGAGGTGTAAAACATAGAGATAAGCAAAGTCCTAAAAAGCCAGTCTTACAGGCTCTTCTTTCCCTAAGGAAAGACATGGGGGGGACAGTCGGCTAGGCTGTTGTGTGACTACATCGCCCCCTTTTTTGTTTTTGAAGCATGAGAAACACAGAACGTGTAGTTATTTCATTTACAGCCTGTCGGAGGGCTATTTGTCCACATCTGAGGACTATGTAAAACAAACAGAACAATAAACAGAATAGCAATATCCCCAGCAAACCCTCTACCCAAGTCTTTCTCCATTTAACAGGGTCTGAAGTGGAAAGTCCTTCTGCAGCTGTGGAAAGTGAGAGCTTTTTCACACCCTAGGGGCGTGGATGGGTATCTATAGATGTCTTCTCTTCTGTGGGCTGTCGCTCATGGTATGGTTTAACACCGACCAGGAATTTACAAAGGTTTTTCTTTAGGACCTGGAGAAATACAAGCAAAGCCTCTTCCCCGTGTTATCTTGCGGGGAGAAGTAGGATTAGCTTCCCCACGTAATATTTTAAACAAAGGTTGTAATTTACCAGTTGTCAACCGCAACTGAGGTCTAATCCAATTAAACAATGTCGCCGGATTTGTATTTTTTGAGGCACAATGGCCTGAGGCATTGAACAATATCCCAGATAAGAGTAAGGAGGCACTTGTTGAATTTTTTCTGGGGCTAGAACTAGCCCATAATTGTGGAGCTTTTTTTGTAAATGAGCAAAAGCAGCAAGCAACTTTGGTTCACAAGAGTGGGCAAGAAGTATGTCATCCATGTAGTGGATGATGTAAATATCTGAAAATGCCCTTTGGGTAGGTTTTATTTTAGCTGATACAAATTTTTGACATCATGTAGGGCTACTAGCCATTTTCTGAGGTAGCACTAGCCAATGATATCTCTTAAAAGGTTTTTGTAAATTAACAGAAGGAACACTGAAAGCAAATCTAGGGCAGTCATCAGGATTTAAAGGTATAGTATAAAAACAATCTTTTTAAGTCCAAAACAATTTTATATGTGTTTTTTGGTGTGGCTGTAGGACAGGGCAAGCCTGGCTGTAAGGCTCCCATTAATTTTATGGTTTCATTAACTTTTTGTAAATCTTATAATACTCTCCACTGACCAGATTTTTTTCTTAAGAACACAAATGGGAGAATTCCAGGGAGAATTAGAGGAAGCAATGTGTCCCTTTTAAAGTTGCTCCTGTACTAGCGCTTGAGCGGCCAAGATTTTTTCTTTAGTAAGGGGCCATTGATCTATCCACACAGGCGTATCAGATTTCCAAGTAATTGCTTCTGCTGTTTTCTGGTGGAGTACAAGTAAGTCTATGACCCCTGGGAAAAAGACCCTAAACCTGTTCTCTGTAAATTAGGATTGGGTGAAATAGGTTCCTGACGTCCTTGTCCTGCACTTCCTAAGCCTTTTCCTGGGAGGAGTCCTTGATCAAACATTTGCTGAGTTACTTGAACACTCGGGCTATAAAGATAAACTCCCATATTGCTCATAATATCACGTCCCCACAAATTCACCGGCAGACCGGGGATAATACAAGGCTGAAATGTTCCTTGAGGACCATCATCATCCTGCCATGATAACAAATTACTACTTTGCTGTGGGGCGTGAGACTGACCGATACCTTGCAGGCTTGTACTCGTACTTTGCATCGGCCAATTAGATGGCCAATGTTGCGCAGATATGCAAGATACATCAGCTCCAGTATCTAAAAGTCCCTGAAAATCTTTCCCATCAATCTTAAGCTGTAAAACAGGTCGATCTTTCTTTATTTCTTGAACCCAATATACATCCGAGGAACCAAAGCCTCGATTCCCCCGTTCCTGATTTTGTTGGTTCTTTCCTATTTTCATTCTAGGGAGAATTATTAACGGGGCAATTCGCATTCCAGCAGGTATATTGGAAACAGTTAATGGTGAATGAACCATGATCTTAATCTCTCCAGTAAAATCCTCATCAATAACTCGCGGGGAAACTTGAATTCCCTTCATGGTCGTACCACTTCTCCCTAATAAAAGCCCAACGGTTTTTGGCGGCAGCGGCCCAAAAACCCCTGTGGGTAGGGCTTGCATTCCCATTTCAGGAGTTAATACGATGTCGGCGGTGGAACACGAGTCCAAGCCTGCGCTGCCTGGGGTTGCCCGGAATGAATCTGTGATGGATTTCCTCTCTGAGGTTCGCTCCCTTTCAGTTCGGGGATCTGCGGTGCCCCATAACATTGCTGATTCGGGGCCTGGGGCTGGCCCCTCACCCAGTTTCCCTGAATCGGGTTCCCATCTTTATCTGTCTTAGATTTACATTCATTAGCCCAATGTTTCCCTCTCCTGCATTTAGGACAAACATCTGGAGGTTTCTTAACAGGAGCAGCTGCAATCCCTGTTTCTCCCTTATCGGGGCATTGAGCCGCTCGATGTCCCTTCTTTCCACAAGTAAAACAAGCTCCAGAGCGACAACCTGCATTGAGTCGTGCCTGTTGCCATAGCACTTCCTTCATAGGTTTCCCCTGAAGAGCAGCCGCTATCGCTATGCCCTGGGTAAAAGAGGAGCCCACATCAGTGCACAGGCGAATGTAATCGGATAAGGTTCCTTTCTTCCTAATTGGCCTAATGACAGCTTGACATGCCGAGTTGGCATTTTCATAGGCAAGCTGCGTTATAAAGGACTGGGTAGCAATTGACGTCCCAAAAATCCTTCCGGCTGCGGTGGTAAGGCGAGACACAAAATCTTGGAAGGGCTCGTCAGGTCTCTGTCTTATTTGAGATACATGCTCCTCTTTACGGGAGGTATCAGGCAGTATTCGCCATGCATCTTTAGCCGCTACAGAAGTTTGTGCATAGGCGCCCGGGGCAAAACCCATGTGGTTTTCTATATTAGCGTATATCCCTTCGCCCGCTAACATTTCAAAAGTAATGGGGACTCGCCGCAAGGCATTCTGATTAGCCTTTTTCTTGCAATTTTCATAAAATTCTGATTCCCACAAAAGGTAATCGCCCCCAGAAAGGCAGGCATGGGCAATAGGTTTCCAATCCTCAGGGGGAGTTGCCTCTCCTGATAAAGCGTCTAAAATTGCCATGGTGAAAGGAGCTATGGGTCCATACTGCACACAAGCCTCTGTTAACTCTTTTATTTCCTTCCATTGAAATGGCTCCCAATGCCGAACTCTGACTCCCGTTCTCCTGTCAATTCTATCAAAAATAGGATAGACCCCGAACTGCTCCGTAGATTCCCCTTGCCTATGTGCTTGTTCACAAGCCATTTGAAGTGGCGATCGCACAACAAAAGAATCGGATTCCGGTTTGATATAACCCGGTGGAGGCTGTGTGGGCTTCTCCCAGACAGGGGGCTGTAACGGAGGATCCCACATACCGGGGTTCTCAGGAGGCGGGGCAGAAGGATCAAAAGGGGGATCCTCTCTCCCCGGATTCCAAGGATCCTTACAAGAGACTCGTGAGCCTCGAGGACCATTTCCTTCACTATTTGAAACCTTAAGCTCTATTAATTGTCCCTGAATCTTTTTTATCTGTTCCGACAAAGTAAGAAGAGCATCAGAAGTCGGTCCCTTTTCTTGGGCCATAGCTACGACAGGAGGATATTTATCCCTATCATATTTAGCAGCCTCATCCTCTAATTCTTCCTGGTCTCTAGGGCTCAAATTTTCCCATATGTCGTCTGGAAACTCTTGAGCAACCGGCTCTTTGTTAACTTTAAGAACTCCCTCTAACAACTTTGCGCCCCCTCCCTCCTTCTCTCTCTCTGCCGGAGAAGCGGCAGAAGCGGCAGATGGGAGAATTTCCTCGTTTTCAGCTTGTTTCACTTTCTCTAGCTTGCAGCCCTTTTGTTTAAGTCCATGGGCAGCATAATAATCTTGTAACTGTTTTTCCACCTTTCTTTTGCAATTTTTATAAAACTTGTCTAACTGTTCTCTGCTCACCCGACTGCCACGGGCGGTAAGCAACTTCTTAAGTCCTCTAACATACAGGTCCTTGCTGCTGGCGTGACCCATCCCTTTTCCCTAACTCGGTCCTTCTTTCAAACAAAGAAAAACACCCAGGTGTCCTTCTGGCCGTGTCCCATGCGGGGCTAAATCTGTCTTAGCTAGAGGCGCTCCGGTATAAATCCCCGGACAGGTGGGTTGTAAAGCCCAGTCGCCGTTATGCCGTATGACAGAACCGGAACCGCAGGTTAGGACCCAATCAAGCTCCGTAACACAAAGTCGTGGAGCTATCACTCACTCACACACTCATTCGAACGAGGGGACAGTGCCTTGCTCACCGTGCATCCACTGATTAGCTCCAATGAGCTGGGCCCTTGCCACACGGTGTTCCTCACTATTACCCCTATATCCAGTCCCTGTTCGGGCGCCACTTGTAGCGGGCCAGCCGCCACGAGTCGAACGGTTCCTGACAAGGGGAGTGGGAATGAAAGAAGGCACTCACACTTTGATGATGGCGATCGCGGACCCCAGTGTTCCTGGAGACGCTGAGTTTATTTTGTCCCCAGAGTTCATACCTTCTGTGGACGTGCAGTTTAGCGAGTACAAAAATGCATTACCTAGTTAACAGTAAAACTTTAACTGTAACACAGGAGACACAAAATTTACTGAAACTCCCAAATGTAATTATCTTATCAATAGCCCTGATAGGCATCAGCCTTCTGCTCTGGGAACTGGCCACTCCCCCCACATTCCTGAGCAGCATGCAAGCGCTCTCCAGATGCAGGCAGAGACAATTGCTTCAGGGGGAGGAAATAGGTTAGGTATAAACTGAGCCATTAAGGCTTTAAAGTTAACTGCAACCATGGCTCCCCACATCTCCCCCTTTTTTATTTTATAGTTTTGAGATCGTGTCTGGCTTAGGTGGTCAGTACAGACATTTTCACTTACCCGTCATTGGATATCGATCATCAAAGCGATCGACTCCTGTCTTAGGTTGTAAAAACGCTTACTGATCATTACCCGTCATTGGCTACCGATCTCCTTTGAGGAAAGCCAGAGACAGCAGTGGCTTTCCCCGGGCAGGGGGAAGGGGAGGCAAGGCTCCTTTTTGGATCTTTTAAGGCAGCTCATTGGGGGTCCCCACTTGGTTTCGCCTGGCTTAGGTTGTATCTCCCGTGAGATATCTTACCCGTCTTTGGCTGCAAACCATCTTTTGGGGACCAGACAGAGAGACATGAGGTGTAAAACATAGAGATAAGCAAAGTCCTAAAAAGCCAGTCTTACAGGCTCTTCTTTCCCTAAGGAAAGACATGGGGGGGACAGTCGGCTAGGCTGTTGTGTGACTACATCGCCCCCTTTTTTGTTTTTGAAGCATGAGAAGCACAGAACGTGTAGTTATTTCATTTACAGCCTGTCGGAGGGCTATTTGTCCACATCTGAGGACTATGTAAAACAAACAGAACAATAAACAGAATAGCAATATCCCCAGCAAACCCTCTACCCAAGTCTTTCTCCATTTAACAGGGTCTGAAGTGGAAAGTCCTTCTGCAGCTGTGGAAAGTGAGAGCTTTTTCACACCCTAGGGGCGTGGATGGGTATCTATAGATGTCTTCTCTTCTGTGGGCTGTCGCTCATGGTATGGTTTAACACCGACCAGGAATTTACAAAGGTTTTTCTTTAGGACCTGGAGAAATACAAGCAAAGCCTCTTCCCCGTGTTATCTTGCGGGGAGAAGTAGGATTAGCTTCCCCACGTAATATTTTAAACAAAGGTTGTAATTTACCAGTTGTCAACCGCAACTGAGGTCTAATCCAATTAAACAATGTCGCCGGATTTGTATTTTTTGAGGCACAATGGCCTGAGGCATTGAACAATATCCCAGATAAGAGTAAGGAGGCACTTGTTGAATTTTTTCTGGGGCTAGAACTAGCCCATAATTGTGGAGCTTTTTTTGTAAATGAGCAAAAGCAGCAAGCAACTTTGGTTCACAAGAGTGGGCAAGAAGTATGTCATCCATGTAGTGGATGATGTAAATATCTGAAAATGCCCTTTGGGTAGGTTTTATTTTAGCTGATACAAATTTTTGACATCATGTAGGGCTACTAGCCATTTTCTGAGGTAGCACTAGCCAATGATATCTCTTAAAAGGTTTTTGTAAATTAACAGAAGGAACACTGAAAGCAAATCTAGGGCAGTCATCAGGATTTAAAGGTATAGTATAAAAACAATCTTTTTAAGTCCAAAACAATTTTATATGTGTTTTTTGGTGTGGCTGTAGGACAGGGCAAGCCTGGCTGTAAGGCTCCCATTAATTTTATGGTTTCATTAACTTTTTGTAAATCTTATAATACTCTCCACTGACCAGATTTTTTTCTTAAGAACACAAATGGGAGAATTCCAGGGAGAATTAGAGGAAGCAATGTGTCCCTTTTAAAGTTGCTCCTGTACTAGCGCTTGAGCGGCCAAGATTTTTTCTTTAGTAAGGGGCCATTGATCTATCCACACAGGCGTATCAGATTTCCAAGTAATTGCTTCTGCTGTTTTCTGGTGGAGTACAAGTAAGTCTATGACCCCTGGGAAAAAGACCCTAAACCTGTTCTCTGTAAATTAGGATTGGGTGAAATAGGTTCCTGACGTCCTTGTCCTGCACTTCCTAAGCCTTTTCCTGGGAGGAGTCCTTGATCAAACATTTGCTGAGTTACTTGAACACTCGGGCTATAAAGATAAACTCCCATATTGCTCATAATATCACGTCCCCACAAATTCACCGGCAGACCGGGGATAATACAAGGCTGAAATGTTCCTTGAGGACCATCATCATCCTGCCATGATAACAAATTACTACTTTGCTGTGGGGCGTGAGACTGACCGATACCTTGCAGGCTTGTACTCGTACTTTGCATCGGCCAATTAGATGGCCAATGTTGCGCAGATATGCAAGATACATCAGCTCCAGTATCTAAAAGTCCCTGAAAATCTTTCCCATCAATCTTAAGCTGTAAAACAGGTCGATCTTTCTTTATTTCTTGAACCCAATATACATCCGAGGAACCAAAGCCTCGATTCCCCCGTTCCTGATTTTGTTGGTTCTTTCCTATTTTCATTCTAGGGAGAATTATTAACGGGGCAATTCGCATTCCAGCAGGTATATTGGAAACAGTTAATGGTGAATGAACCATGATCTTAATCTCTCCAGTAAAATCCTCATCAATAACTCGCGGGGAAACTTGAATTCCCTTCATGGTCGTACCACTTCTCCCTAATAAAAGCCCAACGGTTTTTGGCGGCAGCGGCCCAAAAACCCCTGTGGGTAGGGCTTGCATTCCCATTTCAGGAGTTAATACGATGTCGGCGGTGGAACACGAGTCCAAGCCTGCGCTGCCTGGGGTTGCCCGGAATGAATCTGTGATGGATTTCCTCTCTGAGGTTCGCTCCCTTTCAGTTCGGGGATCTGCGGTGCCCCATAACATTGCTGATTCGGGGCCTGGGGCTGGCCCCTCACCCAGTTTCCCTGAATCGGGTTCCCATCTTTATCTGTCTTAGATTTACATTCATTAGCCCAATGTTTCCCTCTCCTGCATTTAGGACAAACATCTGGAGGTTTCTTAACAGGAGCAGCTGCAATCCCTGTTTCTCCCTTATCGGGGCATTGAGCCGCTCGATGTCCCTTCTTTCCACAAGTAAAACAAGCTCCAGAGCGACAACCTGCATTGAGTCGTGCCTGTTGCCATAGCACTTCCTTCATAGGTTTCCCCTGAAGAGCAGCCGCTATCGCTATGCCCTGGGTAAAAGAGGAGCCCACATCAGTGCACAGGCGAATGTAATCGGATAAGGTTCCTTTCTTCCTAATTGGCCTAATGACAGCTTGACATGCCGAGTTGGCATTTCCATAGGCAAGCTGCGTTATAAAGGACTGGGTAGCAATTGACGTCCCAAAAATCCTTCCGGCTGCGGTGGTAAGGCGAGACACAAAATCTTGGAAGGGCTCGTCAGGTCTCTGTCTTATTTGAGATACATGCTCCTCTTTACGGGAGGTATCAGGCAGTATTCGCCATGCATCTTTAGCCGCTACAGAAGTTTGTGCATAGGCGCCCGGGGCAAAACCCATGTGGTTTTCTATATTAGCGTATATCCCTTCGCCCGCTAACATTTCAAAAGTAATGGGGACTCGCCGCAAGGCATTCTGATTAGCCTTTTTCTTGCAATTTTCATAAAATTCTGATTCCCACAAAAGGTAATCGCCCCCAGAAAGGCAGGCATGGGCAATAGGTTTCCAATCCTCAGGGGGAGTTGCCTCTCCTGATAAAGCGTCTAAAATTGCCATGGTGAAAGGAGCTATGGGTCCATACTGCACACAAGCCTCTGTTAACTCTTTTATTTCCTTCCATTGAAATGGCTCCCAATGCCGAACTCTGACTCCCGTTCTCCTGTCAATTCTATCAAAAATAGGATAGACCCCGAACTGCTCCGTAGATTCCCCTTGCCTATGTGCTTGTTCACAAGCCATTTGAAGTGGCGATCGCACAACAAAAGAATCGGATTCCGGTTTGATATAACCCGGTGGAGGCTGTGTGGGCTTCTCCCAGACAGGGGGCTGTAGCGGAGGATCCCACATACCGGGGTTCTCAGGAGGCGGGGCAGAAGGATCAAAAGGGGGATCCTCTCTCCCCGGATTCCAAGGATCCTTACAAGAGACTCGTGAGCCTCGAGGACCATTTCCTTCACTATTTGAAACCTTAAGCTCTATTAATTGTCCCTGAATCTTTTTTATCTGTTCCGACAAAGTAAGAAGAGCATCAGAAGTCGGTCCCTTTTCTTGGGCCATAGCTACGACAGGAGGATATTTATCCCTATCATATTTAGCAGCCTCATCCTCTAATTCTTCCTGGTCTCTAGGGCTCAAATTTTCCCATATGTCGTCTGGAAACTCTTGAGCAACCGGCTCTTTGTTAACTTTAAGAACTCCCTCTAACAACTTTGCGCCCCCTCCCTCCTTCTCTCTCTCTGCCGGAGAAGCGGCAGAAGCGGCAGATGGGAGAATTTCCTCGTTTTCAGCTTGTTTCACTTTCTCTAGCTTGCAGCCCTTTTGTTTAAGTCCATGGGCAGCATAATAATCTTGTAACTGTTTTTCCACCTTTCTTTTGCAATTTTTATAAAACTTGTCTAACTGTTCTCTGCTCACCCGACTGCCACGGGCGGTAAGCAACTTCTTAAGTCCTCTAACATACAGGTCCTTGCTGCTGGCGTGACCCATCCCTTTTCCCTAACTCGGTCCTTCTTTCAAACAAAGAAAAACACCCAGGTGTCCTTCTGGCCGTGTCCCATGCGGGGCTAAATCTGTCTTAGCTAGAGGCGCTCCGGTATAAATCCCCGGACAGGTGGGTTGTAAAGCCCAGTCGCCGTTATGCCGTATGACAGAACCGGAACCGCAGGTTAGGACCCAATCAAGCTCCGTAACACAAAGTCGTGGAGCTATCACTCACTCACACACTCATTCGAACGAGGGGACAGTGCCTTGCTCACCGTGCATCCACTGATTAGCTCCAATGAGCTGGGCCCTTGCCACACGGTGTTCCTCACTATTACCCCTATATCCAGTCCCTGTTCGGGCGCCACTTGTAGCGGGCCAGCCGCCACGAGTCGAACGGTTCCTGACAAGGGGAGTGGGAATGAAAGAAGGCACTCACACTTTGATGATGGCGATCGCGGACCCCAGTGTTCCTGGAGACGCTGAGTTTATTTTGTCCCCAGAGTTCATACCTTCTGTGGACGTGCAGTTTAGCGAGTACAAAAATGCATTACCTAGTTAACAGTAAAACTTTAACTGTAACACAGGAGACACAAAATTTACTGAAACTCCCAAATGTAATTATCTTATCAATAGCCCTGATAGGCATCAGCCTTCTGCTCTGGGAACTGGCCACTCCCCCCACATTCCTGAGCAGCATGCAAGCGCTCTCCAGATGCAGGCAGAGACAATTGCTTCAGGGGGAGGAAATAGGTTAGGTATAAACTGAGCCATTAAGGCTTTAAAGTTAACTGCAACCATGGCTCCCCACATCTCCCCCTTTTTTATTTTATAGTTTTGAGATCGTGTCTGGCTTAGGTGGTCAGTACAGACATTTTCACTTACCCGTCATTGGATATCGATCATCAAAGCGATCGACTCCTGTCTTAGGTTGTAAAAACGCTTACTGATCATTACCCGTCATTGGCTACCGATCTCCTTTGAGGAAAGCCAGAGACAGCAGTGGCTTTCCCCGGGCAGGGGGAAGGGGAGGCAAGGCTCCTTTTTGGATCTTTTAAGGCAGCTCATTGGGGGTCCCCACTTGGTTTCGCCTGGCTTAGGTTGTATCTCCCGTGAGATATCTTACCCGTCTTTGGCTGCAAACCATCTTTTGGGGACCAGACAGAGAGACATGAGGTGTAAAACATAGAGATAAGCAAAGTCCTAAAAAGCCAGTCTTACAGGCTCTTCTTTCCCTAAGGAAAGACATGGGGGGGACAGTCGGCTAGGCTGTTGTGTGACTACATCGCCCCCTTTTTTGTTTTTGAAGCATGAGAAGCACAGAACGTGTAGTTATTTCATTTACAGCCTGTCGGAGGGCTATTTGTCCACATCTGAGGACTATGTAAAACAAACAGAACAATAAACAGAATAGCAATATCCCCAGCAAACCCTCTACCCAAGTCTTTCTCCATTTAACAGGGTCTGAAGTGGAAAGTCCTTCTGCAGCTGTGGAAAGTGAGAGCTTTTTCACACCCTAGGGGCGTGGATGGGTATCTATAGATGTCTTCTCTTCTGTGGGCTGTCGCTCATGGTATGGTTTAACACCGACCAGGAATTTACAAAGGTTTTTCTTTAGGACCTGGAGAAATACAAGCAAAGCCTCTTCCCCGTGTTATCTTGCGGGGAGAAGTAGGATTAGCTTCCCCACGTAATATTTTAAACAAAGGTTGTAATTTACCAGTTGTCAACCGCAACTGAGGTCTAATCCAATTAAACAATGTCGCCGGATTTGTATTTTTTGAGGCACAATGGCCTGAGGCATTGAACAATATCCCAGATAAGAGTAAGGAGGCACTTGTTGAATTTTTTCTGGGGCTAGAACTAGCCCATAATTGTGGAGCTTTTTTTGTAAATGAGCAAAAGCAGCAAGCAACTTTGGTTCACAAGAGTGGGCAAGAAGTATGTCATCCATGTAGTGGATGATGTAAATATCTGAAAATGCCCTTTGGGTAGGTTTTATTTTAGCTGATACAAATTTTTGACATCATGTAGGGCTACTAGCCATTTTCTGAGGTAGCACTAGCCAATGATATCTCTTAAAAGGTTTTTGTAAATTAACAGAAGGAACACTGAAAGCAAATCTAGGGCAGTCATCAGGATTTAAAGGTATAGTATAAAAACAATCTTTTTAAGTCCAAAACAATTTTATATGTGTTTTTTGGTGTGGCTGTAGGACAGGGCAAGCCTGGCTGTAAGGCTCCCATTAATTTTATGGTTTCATTAACTTTTTGTAAATCTTATAATACTCTCCACTGACCAGATTTTTTTCTTAAGAACACAAATGGGAGAATTCCAGGGAGAATTAGAGGAAGCAATGTGTCCCTTTTAAAGTTGCTCCTGTACTAGCGCTTGAGCGGCCAAGATTTTTTCTTTAGTAAGGGGCCATTGATCTATCCACACAGGCGTATCAGATTTCCAAGTAATTGCTTCTGCTGTTTTCTGGTGGAGTACAAGTAAGTCTATGACCCCTGGGAAAAAGACCCTAAACCTGTTCTCTGTAAATTAGGATTGGGTGAAATAGGTTCCTGACGTCCTTGTCCTGCACTTCCTAAGCCTTTTCCTGGGAGGAGTCCTTGATCAAACATTTGCTGAGTTACTTGAACACTCGGGCTATAAAGATAAACTCCCATATTGCTCATAATATCACGTCCCCACAAATTCACCGGCAGACCGGGGATAATACAAGGCTGAAATGTTCCTTGAGGACCATCATCATCCTGCCATGATAACAAATTACTACTTTGCTGTGGGGCGTGAGACTGACCGATACCTTGCAGGCTTGTACTCGTACTTTGCATCGGCCAATTAGATGGCCAATGTTGCGCAGATATGCAAGATACATCAGCTCCAGTATCTAAAAGTCCCTGAAAATCTTTCCCATCAATCTTAAGCTGTAAAACAGGTCGATCTTTCTTTATTTCTTGAACCCAATATACATCCGAGGAACCAAAGCCTCGATTCCCCCGTTCCTGATTTTGTTGGTTCTTTCCTATTTTCATTCTAGGGAGAATTATTAACGGGGCAATTCGCATTCCAGCAGGTATATTGGAAACAGTTAATGGTGAATGAACCATGATCTTAATCTCTCCAGTAAAATCCTCATCAATAACTCGCGGGGAAACTTGAATTCCCTTCATGGTCGTACCACTTCTCCCTAATAAAAGCCCAACGGTTTTTGGCGGCAGCGGCCCAAAAACCCCTGTGGGTAGGGCTTGCATTCCCATTTCAGGAGTTAATACGATGTCGGCGGTGGAACACGAGTCCAAGCCTGCGCTGCCTGGGGTTGCCCGGAATGAATCTGTGATGGATTTCCTCTCTGAGGTTCGCTCCCTTTCAGTTCGGGGATCTGCGGTGCCCCATAACATTGCTGATTCGGGGCCTGGGGCTGGCCCCTCACCCAGTTTCCCTGAATCGGGTTCCCATCTTTATCTGTCTTAGATTTACATTCATTAGCCCAATGTTTCCCTCTCCTGCATTTAGGACAAACATCTGGAGGTTTCTTAACAGGAGCAGCTGCAATCCCTGTTTCTCCCTTATCGGGGCATTGAGCCGCTCGATGTCCCTTCTTTCCACAAGTAAAACAAGCTCCAGAGCGACAACCTGCATTGAGTCGTGCCTGTTGCCATAGCACTTCCTTCATAGGTTTCCCCTGAAGAGCAGCCGCTATCGCTATGCCCTGGGTAAAAGAGGAGCCCACATCAGTGCACAGGCGAATGTAATCGGATAAGGTTCCTTTCTTCCTAATTGGCCTAATGACAGCTTGACATGCCGAGTTGGCATTTCCATAGGCAAGCTGCGTTATAAAGGACTGGGTAGCAATTGACGTCCCAAAAATCCTTCCGGCTGCGGTGGTAAGGCGAGACACAAAATCTTGGAAGGGCTCGTCAGGTCTCTGTCTTATTTGAGATACATGCTCCTCTTTACGGGAGGTATCAGGCAGTATTCGCCATGCATCTTTAGCCGCTACAGAAGTTTGTGCATAGGCGCCCGGGGCAAAACCCATGTGGTTTTCTATATTAGCGTATATCCCTTCGCCCGCTAACATTTCAAAAGTAATGGGGACTCGCCGCAAGGCATTCTGATTAGCCTTTTTCTTGCAATTTTCATAAAATTCTGATTCCCACAAAAGGTAATCGCCCCCAGAAAGGCAGGCATGGGCAATAGGTTTCCAATCCTCAGGGGGAGTTGCCTCTCCTGATAAAGCGTCTAAAATTGCCATGGTGAAAGGAGCTATGGGTCCATACTGCACACAAGCCTCTGTTAACTCTTTTATTTCCTTCCATTGAAATGGCTCCCAATGCCGAACTCTGACTCCCGTTCTCCTGTCAATTCTATCAAAAATAGGATAGACCCCGAACTGCTCCGTAGATTCCCCTTGCCTATGTGCTTGTTCACAAGCCATTTGAAGTGGCGATCGCACAACAAAAGAATCGGATTCCGGTTTGATATAACCCGGTGGAGGCTGTGTGGGCTTCTCCCAGACAGGGGGCTGTAGCGGAGGATCCCACATACCGGGGTTCTCAGGAGGCGGGGCAGAAGGATCAAAAGGGGGATCCTCTCTCCCCGGATTCCAAGGATCCTTACAAGAGACTCGTGAGCCTCGAGGACCATTTCCTTCACTATTTGAAACCTTAAGCTCTATTAATTGTCCCTGAATCTTTTTTATCTGTTCCGACAAAGTAAGAAGAGCATCAGAAGTCGGTCCCTTTTCTTGGGCCATAGCTACGACAGGAGGATATTTATCCCTATCATATTTAGCAGCCTCATCCTCTAATTCTTCCTGGTCTCTAGGGCTCAAATTTTCCCATATGTCGTCTGGAAACTCTTGAGCAACCGGCTCTTTGTTAACTTTAAGAACTCCCTCTAACAACTTTGCGCCCCCTCCCTCCTTCTCTCTCTCTGCCGGAGAAGCGGCAGAAGCGGCAGATGGGAGAATTTCCTCGTTTTCAGCTTGTTTCACTTTCTCTAGCTTGCAGCCCTTTTGTTTAAGTCCATGGGCAGCATAATAATCTTGTAACTGTTTTTCCACCTTTCTTTTGCAATTTTTATAAAACTTGTCTAACTGTTCTCTGCTCACCCGACTGCCACGGGCGGTAAGCAACTTCTTAAGTCCTCTAACATACAGGTCCTTGCTGCTGGCGTGACCCATCCCTTTTCCCTAACTCGGTCCTTCTTTCAAACAAAGAAAAACACCCAGGTGTCCTTCTGGCCGTGTCCCATGCGGGGCTAAATCTGTCTTAGCTAGAGGCGCTCCGGTATAAATCCCCGGACAGGTGGGTTGTAAAGCCCAGTCGCCGTTATGCCGTATGACAGAACCGGAACCGCAGGTTAGGACCCAATCAAGCTCCGTAACACAAAGTCGTGGAGCTATCACTCACTCACACACTCATTCGAACGAGGGGACAGTGCCTTGCTCACCGTGCATCCACTGATTAGCTCCAATGAGCTGGGCCCTTGCCACACGGTGTTCCTCACTATTACCCCTATATCCAGTCCCTGTTCGGGCGCCACTTGTAGCGGGCCAGCCGCCACGAGTCGAACGGTTCCTGACAAGGGGAGTGGGAATGAAAGAAGGCACTCACACTTTGATGATGGCGATCGCGGACCCCAGTGTTCCTGGAGACGCTGAGTTTATTTTGTCCCCAGAGTTCATACCTTCTGTGGACGTGCAGTTTAGCGAGTACAAAAATGCATTACCTAGTTAACAGTAAAACTTTAACTGTAACACAGGAGACACAAAATTTACTGAAACTCCCAAATGTAATTATCTTATCAATAGCCCTGATAGGCATCAGCCTTCTGCTCTGGGAACTGGCCACTCCCCCCACATTCCTGAGCAGCATGCAAGCGCTCTCCAGATGCAGGCAGAGACAATTGCTTCAGGGGGAGGAAATAGGTTAGGTATAAACTGAGCCATTAAGGCTTTAAAGTTAACTGCAACCATGGCTCCCCACATCTCCCCCTTTTTTATTTTATAGTTTTGAGATCGTGTCTGGCTTAGGTGGTCAGTACAGACATTTTCACTTACCCGTCATTGGATATCGATCATCAAAGCGATCGACTCCTGTCTTAGGTTGTAAAAACGCTTACTGATCATTACCCGTCATTGGCTACCGATCTCCTTTGAGGAAAGCCAGAGACAGCAGTGGCTTTCCCCGGGCAGGGGGAAGGGGAGGCAAGGCTCCTTTTTGGATCTTTTAAGGCAGCTCATTGGGGGTCCCCACTTGGTTTCGCCTGGCTTAGGTTGTATCTCCCGTGAGATATCTTACCCGTCTTTGGCTGCAAACCATCTTTTGGGGACCAGACAGAGAGACATGAGGTGTAAAACATAGAGATAAGCAAAGTCCTAAAAAGCCAGTCTTACAGGCTCTTCTTTCCCTAAGGAAAGACATGGGGGGGACAGTCGGCTAGGCTGTTGTGTGACTACATCGCCCCCTTTTTTGTTTTTGAAGCATGAGAAACACAGAACGTGTAGTTATTTCATTTACAGCCTGTCGGAGGGCTATTTGTCCACATCTGAGGACTATGTAAAACAAACAGAACAATAAACAGAATAGCAATATCCCCAGCAAACCCTCTACCCAAGTCTTTCTCCATTTAACAGGGTCTGAAGTGGAAAGTCCTTCTGCAGCTGTGGAAAGTGAGAGCTTTTTCACACCCTAGGGGCGTGGATGGGTATCTATAGATGTCTTCTCTTCTGTGGGCTGTCGCTCATGGTATGGTTTAACACCGACCAGGAATTTACAAAGGTTTTTCTTTAGGACCTGGAGAAATACAAGCAAAGCCTCTTCCCCGTGTTATCTTGCGGGGAGAAGTAGGATTAGCTTCCCCACGTAATATTTTAAACAAAGGTTGTAATTTACCAGTTGTCAACCGCAACTGAGGTCTAATCCAATTAAACAATGTCGCCGGATTTGTATTTTTTGAGGCACAATGGCCTGAGGCATTGAACAATATCCCAGATAAGAGTAAGGAGGCACTTGTTGAATTTTTTCTGGGGCTAGAACTAGCCCATAATTGTGGAGCTTTTTTTGTAAATGAGCAAAAGCAGCAAGCAACTTTGGTTCACAAGAGTGGGCAAGAAGTATGTCATCCATGTAGTGGATGATGTAAATATCTGAAAATGCCCTTTGGGTAGGTTTTATTTTAGCTGATACAAATTTTTGACATCATGTAGGGCTACTAGCCATTTTCTGAGGTAGCACTAGCCAATGATATCTCTTAAAAGGTTTTTGTAAATTAACAGAAGGAACACTGAAAGCAAATCTAGGGCAGTCATCAGGATTTAAAGGTATAGTATAAAAACAATCTTTTTAAGTCCAAAACAATTTTATATGTGTTTTTTGGTGTGGCTGTAGGACAGGGCAAGCCTGGCTGTAAGGCTCCCATTAATTTTATGGTTTCATTAACTTTTTGTAAATCTTATAATACTCTCCACTGACCAGATTTTTTTCTTAAGAACACAAATGGGAGAATTCCAGGGAGAATTAGAGGAAGCAATGTGTCCCTTTTAAAGTTGCTCCTGTACTAGCGCTTGAGCGGCCAAGATTTTTTCTTTAGTAAGGGGCCATTGATCTATCCACACAGGCGTATCAGATTTCCAAGTAATTGCTTCTGCTGTTTTCTGGTGGAGTACAAGTAAGTCTATGACCCCTGGGAAAAAGACCCTAAACCTGTTCTCTGTAAATTAGGATTGGGTGAAATAGGTTCCTGACGTCCTTGTCCTGCACTTCCTAAGCCTTTTCCTGGGAGGAGTCCTTGATCAAACATTTGCTGAGTTACTTGAACACTCGGGCTATAAAGATAAACTCCCATATTGCTCATAATATCACGTCCCCACAAATTCACCGGCAGACCGGGGATAATACAAGGCTGAAATGTTCCTTGAGGACCATCATCATCCTGCCATGATAACAAATTACTACTTTGCTGTGGGGCGTGAGACTGACCGATACCTTGCAGGCTTGTACTCGTACTTTGCATCGGCCAATTAGATGGCCAATGTTGCGCAGATATGCAAGATACATCAGCTCCAGTATCTAAAAGTCCCTGAAAATCTTTCCCATCAATCTTAAGCTGTAAAACAGGTCGATCTTTCTTTATTTCTTGAACCCAATATACATCCGAGGAACCAAAGCCTCGATTCCCCCGTTCCTGATTTTGTTGGTTCTTTCCTATTTTCATTCTAGGGAGAATTATTAACGGGGCAATTCGCATTCCAGCAGGTATATTGGAAACAGTTAATGGTGAATGAACCATGATCTTAATCTCTCCAGTAAAATCCTCATCAATAACTCGCGGGGAAACTTGAATTCCCTTCATGGTCGTACCACTTCTCCCTAATAAAAGCCCAACGGTTTTTGGCGGCAGCGGCCCAAAAACCCCTGTGGGTAGGGCTTGCATTCCCATTTCAGGAGTTAATACGATGTCGGCGGTGGAACACGAGTCCAAGCCTGCGCTGCCTGGGGTTGCCCGGAATGAATCTGTGATGGATTTCCTCTCTGAGGTTCGCTCCCTTTCAGTTCGGGGATCTGCGGTGCCCCATAACATTGCTGATTCGGGGCCTGGGGCTGGCCCCTCACCCAGTTTCCCTGAATCGGGTTCCCATCTTTATCTGTCTTAGATTTACATTCATTAGCCCAATGTTTCCCTCTCCTGCATTTAGGACAAACATCTGGAGGTTTCTTAACAGGAGCAGCTGCAATCCCTGTTTCTCCCTTATCGGGGCATTGAGCCGCTCGATGTCCCTTCTTTCCACAAGTAAAACAAGCTCCAGAGCGACAACCTGCATTGAGTCGTGCCTGTTGCCATAGCACTTCCTTCATAGGTTTCCCCTGAAGAGCAGCCGCTATCGCTATGCCCTGGGTAAAAGAGGAGCCCACATCAGTGCACAGGCGAATGTAATCGGATAAGGTTCCTTTCTTCCTAATTGGCCTAATGACAGCTTGACATGCCGAGTTGGCATTTCCATAGGCAAGCTGCGTTATAAAGGACTGGGTAGCAATTGACGTCCCAAAAATCCTTCCGGCTGCGGTGGTAAGGCGAGACACAAAATCTTGGAAGGGCTCGTCAGGTCTCTGTCTTATTTGAGATACATGCTCCTCTTTACGGGAGGTATCAGGCAGTATTCGCCATGCATCTTTAGCCGCTACAGAAGTTTGTGCATAGGCGCCCGGGGCAAAACCCATGTGGTTTTCTATATTAGCGTATATCCCTTCGCCCGCTAACATTTCAAAAGTAATGGGGACTCGCCGCAAGGCATTCTGATTAGCCTTTTTCTTGCAATTTTCATAAAATTCTGATTCCCACAAAAGGTAATCGCCCCCAGAAAGGCAGGCATGGGCAATAGGTTTCCAATCCTCAGGGGGAGTTGCCTCTCCTGATAAAGCGTCTAAAATTGCCATGGTGAAAGGAGCTATGGGTCCATACTGCACACAAGCCTCTGTTAACTCTTTTATTTCCTTCCATTGAAATGGCTCCCAATGCCGAACTCTGACTCCCGTTCTCCTGTCAATTCTATCAAAAATAGGATAGACCCCGAACTGCTCCGTAGATTCCCCTTGCCTATGTGCTTGTTCACAAGCCATTTGAAGTGGCGATCGCACAACAAAAGAATCGGATTCCGGTTTGATATAACCCGGTGGAGGCTGTGTGGGCTTCTCCCAGACAGGGGGCTGTAACGGAGGATCCCACATACCGGGGTTCTCAGGAGGCGGGGCAGAAGGATCAAAAGGGGGATCCTCTCTCCCCGGATTCCAAGGATCCTTACAAGAGACTCGTGAGCCTCGAGGACCATTTCCTTCACTATTTGAAACCTTAAGCTCTATTAATTGTCCCTGAATCTTTTTTATCTGTTCCGACAAAGTAAGAAGAGCATCAGAAGTCGGTCCCTTTTCTTGGGCCATAGCTACGACAGGAGGATATTTATCCCTATCATATTTAGCAGCCTCATCCTCTAATTCTTCCTGGTCTCTAGGGCTCAAATTTTCCCATATGTCGTCTGGAAACTCTTGAGCAACCGGCTCTTTGTTAACTTTAAGAACTCCCTCTAACAACTTTGCGCCCCCTCCCTCCTTCTCTCTCTCTGCCGGAGAAGCGGCAGAAGCGGCAGATGGGAGAATTTCCTCGTTTTCAGCTTGTTTCACTTTCTCTAGCTTGCAGCCCTTTTGTTTAAGTCCATGGGCAGCATAATAATCTTGTAACTGTTTTTCCACCTTTCTTTTGCAATTTTTATAAAACTTGTCTAACTGTTCTCTGCTCACCCGACTGCCACGGGCGGTAAGCAACTTCTTAAGTCCTCTAACATACAGGTCCTTGCTGCTGGCGTGACCCATCCCTTTTCCCTAACTCGGTCCTTCTTTCAAACAAAGAAAAACACCCAGGTGTCCTTCTGGCCGTGTCCCATGCGGGGCTAAATCTGTCTTAGCTAGAGGCGCTCCGGTATAAATCCCCGGACAGGTGGGTTGTAAAGCCCAGTCGCCGTTATGCCGTATGACAGAACCGGAACCGCAGGTTAGGACCCAATCAAGCTCCGTAACACAAAGTCGTGGAGCTATCACTCACTCACACACTCATTCGAACGAGGGGACAGTGCCTTGCTCACCGTGCATCCACTGATTAGCTCCAATGAGCTGGGCCCTTGCCACACGGTGTTCCTCACTATTACCCCTATATCCAGTCCCTGTTCGGGCGCCACTTGTAGCGGGCCAGCCGCCACGAGTCGAACGGTTCCTGACAAGGGGAGTGGGAATGAAAGAAGGCACTCACACTTTGATGATGGCGATCGCGGACCCCAGTGTTCCTGGAGACGCTGAGTTTATTTTGTCCCCAGAGTTCATACCTTCTGTGGACGTGCAGTTTAGCGAGTACAAAAATGCATTACCTAGTTAACAGTAAAACTTTAACTGTAACACAGGAGACACAAAATTTACTGAAACTCCCAAATGTAATTATCTTATCAATAGCCCTGATAGGCATCAGCCTTCTGCTCTGGGAACTGGCCACTCCCCCCACATTCCTGAGCAGCATGCAAGCGCTCTCCAGATGCAGGCAGAGACAATTGCTTCAGGGGGAGGAAATAGGTTAGGTATAAACTGAGCCATTAAGGCTTTAAAGTTAACTGCAACCATGGCTCCCCACATCTCCCCCTTTTTTATTTTATAGTTTTGAGATCGTGTCTGGCTTAGGTGGTCAGTACAGACATTTTCACTTACCCGTCATTGGATATCGATCATCAAAGCGATCGACTCCTGTCTTAGGTTGTAAAAACGCTTACTGATCATTACCCGTCATTGGCTACCGATCTCCTTTGAGGAAAGCCAGAGACAGCAGTGGCTTTCCCCGGGCAGGGGGAAGGGGAGGCAAGGCTCCTTTTTGGATCTTTTAAGGCAGCTCATTGGGGGTCCCCACTTGGTTTCGCCTGGCTTAGGTTGTATCTCCCGTGAGATATCTTACCCGTCTTTGGCTGCAAACCATCTTTTGGGGACCAGACAGAGAGACATGAGGTGTAAAACATAGAGATAAGCAAAGTCCTAAAAAGCCAGTCTTACAGGCTCTTCTTTCCCTAAGGAAAGACATGGGGGGGACAGTCGGCTAGGCTGTTGTGTGACTACATCGCCCCCTTTTTTGTTTTTGAAGCATGAGAAACACAGAACGTGTAGTTATTTCATTTACAGCCTGTCGGAGGGCTATTTGTCCACATCTGAGGACTATGTAAAACAAACAGAACAATAAACAGAATAGCAATATCCCCAGCAAACCCTCTACCCAAGTCTTTCTCCATTTAACAGGGTCTGAAGTGGAAAGTCCTTCTGCAGCTGTGGAAAGTGAGAGCTTTTTCACACCCTAGGGGCGTGGATGGGTATCTATAGATGTCTTCTCTTCTGTGGGCTGTCGCTCATGGTATGGTTTAACACCGACCAGGAATTTACAAAGGTTTTTCTTTAGGACCTGGAGAAATACAAGCAAAGCCTCTTCCCCGTGTTATCTTGCGGGGAGAAGTAGGATTAGCTTCCCCACGTAATATTTTAAACAAAGGTTGTAATTTACCAGTTGTCAACCGCAACTGAGGTCTAATCCAATTAAACAATGTCGCCGGATTTGTATTTTTTGAGGCACAATGGCCTGAGGCATTGAACAATATCCCAGATAAGAGTAAGGAGGCACTTGTTGAATTTTTTCTGGGGCTAGAACTAGCCCATAATTGTGGAGCTTTTTTTGTAAATGAGCAAAAGCAGCAAGCAACTTTGGTTCACAAGAGTGGGCAAGAAGTATGTCATCCATGTAGTGGATGATGTAAATATCTGAAAATGCCCTTTGGGTAGGTTTTATTTTAGCTGATACAAATTTTTGACATCATGTAGGGCTACTAGCCATTTTCTGAGGTAGCACTAGCCAATGATATCTCTTAAAAGGTTTTTGTAAATTAACAGAAGGAACACTGAAAGCAAATCTAGGGCAGTCATCAGGATTTAAAGGTATAGTATAAAAACAATCTTTTTAAGTCCAAAACAATTTTATATGTGTTTTTTGGTGTGGCTGTAGGACAGGGCAAGCCTGGCTGTAAGGCTCCCATTAATTTTATGGTTTCATTAACTTTTTGTAAATCTTATAATACTCTCCACTGACCAGATTTTTTTCTTAAGAACACAAATGGGAGAATTCCAGGGAGAATTAGAGGAAGCAATGTGTCCCTTTTAAAGTTGCTCCTGTACTAGCGCTTGAGCGGCCAAGATTTTTTCTTTAGTAAGGGGCCATTGATCTATCCACACAGGCGTATCAGATTTCCAAGTAATTGCTTCTGCTGTTTTCTGGTGGAGTACAAGTAAGTCTATGACCCCTGGGAAAAAGACCCTAAACCTGTTCTCTGTAAATTAGGATTGGGTGAAATAGGTTCCTGACGTCCTTGTCCTGCACTTCCTAAGCCTTTTCCTGGGAGGAGTCCTTGATCAAACATTTGCTGAGTTACTTGAACACTCGGGCTATAAAGATAAACTCCCATATTGCTCATAATATCACGTCCCCACAAATTCACCGGCAGACCGGGGATAATACAAGGCTGAAATGTTCCTTGAGGACCATCATCATCCTGCCATGATAACAAATTACTACTTTGCTGTGGGGCGTGAGACTGACCGATACCTTGCAGGCTTGTACTCGTACTTTGCATCGGCCAATTAGATGGCCAATGTTGCGCAGATATGCAAGATACATCAGCTCCAGTATCTAAAAGTCCCTGAAAATCTTTCCCATCAATCTTAAGCTGTAAAACAGGTCGATCTTTCTTTATTTCTTGAACCCAATATACATCCGAGGAACCAAAGCCTCGATTCCCCCGTTCCTGATTTTGTTGGTTCTTTCCTATTTTCATTCTAGGGAGAATTATTAACGGGGCAATTCGCATTCCAGCAGGTATATTGGAAACAGTTAATGGTGAATGAACCATGATCTTAATCTCTCCAGTAAAATCCTCATCAATAACTCGCGGGGAAACTTGAATTCCCTTCATGGTCGTACCACTTCTCCCTAATAAAAGCCCAACGGTTTTTGGCGGCAGCGGCCCAAAAACCCCTGTGGGTAGGGCTTGCATTCCCATTTCAGGAGTTAATACGATGTCGGCGGTGGAACACGAGTCCAAGCCTGCGCTGCCTGGGGTTGCCCGGAATGAATCTGTGATGGATTTCCTCTCTGAGGTTCGCTCCCTTTCAGTTCGGGGATCTGCGGTGCCCCATAACATTGCTGATTCGGGGCCTGGGGCTGGCCCCTCACCCAGTTTCCCTGAATCGGGTTCCCATCTTTATCTGTCTTAGATTTACATTCATTAGCCCAATGTTTCCCTCTCCTGCATTTAGGACAAACATCTGGAGGTTTCTTAACAGGAGCAGCTGCAATCCCTGTTTCTCCCTTATCGGGGCATTGAGCCGCTCGATGTCCCTTCTTTCCACAAGTAAAACAAGCTCCAGAGCGACAACCTGCATTGAGTCGTGCCTGTTGCCATAGCACTTCCTTCATAGGTTTCCCCTGAAGAGCAGCCGCTATCGCTATGCCCTGGGTAAAAGAGGAGCCCACATCAGTGCACAGGCGAATGTAATCGGATAAGGTTCCTTTCTTCCTAATTGGCCTAATGACAGCTTGACATGCCGAGTTGGCATTTCCATAGGCAAGCTGCGTTATAAAGGACTGGGTAGCAATTGACGTCCCAAAAATCCTTCCGGCTGCGGTGGTAAGGCGAGACACAAAATCTTGGAAGGGCTCGTCAGGTCTCTGTCTTATTTGAGATACATGCTCCTCTTTACGGGAGGTATCAGGCAGTATTCGCCATGCATCTTTAGCCGCTACAGAAGTTTGTGCATAGGCGCCCGGGGCAAAACCCATGTGGTTTTCTATATTAGCGTATATCCCTTCGCCCGCTAACATTTCAAAAGTAATGGGGACTCGCCGCAAGGCATTCTGATTAGCCTTTTTCTTGCAATTTTCATAAAATTCTGATTCCCACAAAAGGTAATCGCCCCCAGAAAGGCAGGCATGGGCAATAGGTTTCCAATCCTCAGGGGGAGTTGCCTCTCCTGATAAAGCGTCTAAAATTGCCATGGTGAAAGGAGCTATGGGTCCATACTGCACACAAGCCTCTGTTAACTCTTTTATTTCCTTCCATTGAAATGGCTCCCAATGCCGAACTCTGACTCCCGTTCTCCTGTCAATTCTATCAAAAATAGGATAGACCCCGAACTGCTCCGTAGATTCCCCTTGCCTATGTGCTTGTTCACAAGCCATTTGAAGTGGCGATCGCACAACAAAAGAATCGGATTCCGGTTTGATATAACCCGGTGGAGGCTGTGTGGGCTTCTCCCAGACAGGGGGCTGTAACGGAGGATCCCACATACCGGGGTTCTCAGGAGGCGGGGCAGAAGGATCAAAAGGGGGATCCTCTCTCCCCGGATTCCAAGGATCCTTACAAGAGACTCGTGAGCCTCGAGGACCATTTCCTTCACTATTTGAAACCTTAAGCTCTATTAATTGTCCCTGAATCTTTTTTATCTGTTCCGACAAAGTAAGAAGAGCATCAGAAGTCGGTCCCTTTTCTTGGGCCATAGCTACGACAGGAGGATATTTATCCCTATCATATTTAGCAGCCTCATCCTCTAATTCTTCCTGGTCTCTAGGGCTCAAATTTTCCCATATGTCGTCTGGAAACTCTTGAGCAACCGGCTCTTTGTTAACTTTAAGAACTCCCTCTAACAACTTTGCGCCCCCTCCCTCCTTCTCTCTCTCTGCCGGAGAAGCGGCAGAAGCGGCAGATGGGAGAATTTCCTCGTTTTCAGCTTGTTTCACTTTCTCTAGCTTGCAGCCCTTTTGTTTAAGTCCATGGGCAGCATAATAATCTTGTAACTGTTTTTCCACCTTTCTTTTGCAATTTTTATAAAACTTGTCTAACTGTTCTCTGCTCACCCGACTGCCACGGGCGGTAAGCAACTTCTTAAGTCCTCTAACATACAGGTCCTTGCTGCTGGCGTGACCCATCCCTTTTCCCTAACTCGGTCCTTCTTTCAAACAAAGAAAAACACCCAGGTGTCCTTCTGGCCGTGTCCCATGCGGGGCTAAATCTGTCTTAGCTAGAGGCGCTCCGGTATAAATCCCCGGACAGGTGGGTTGTAAAGCCCAGTCGCCGTTATGCCGTATGACAGAACCGGAACCGCAGGTTAGGACCCAATCAAGCTCCGTAACACAAAGTCGTGGAGCTATCACTCACTCACACACTCATTCGAACGAGGGGACAGTGCCTTGCTCACCGTGCATCCACTGATTAGCTCCAATGAGCTGGGCCCTTGCCACACGGTGTTCCTCACTATTACCCCTATATCCAGTCCCTGTTCGGGCGCCACTTGTAGCGGGCCAGCCGCCACGAGTCGAACGGTTCCTGACAAGGGGAGTGGGAATGAAAGAAGGCACTCACACTTTGATGATGGCGATCGCGGACCCCAGTGTTCCTGGAGACGCTGAGTTTATTTTGTCCCCAGAGTTCATACCTTCTGTGGACGTGCAGTTTAGCGAGTACAAAAATGCATTACCTAGTTAACAGTAAAACTTTAACTGTAACACAGGAGACACAAAATTTACTGAAACTCCCAAATGTAATTATCTTATCAATAGCCCTGATAGGCATCAGCCTTCTGCTCTGGGAACTGGCCACTCCCCCCACATTCCTGAGCAGCATGCAAGCGCTCTCCAGATGCAGGCAGAGACAATTGCTTCAGGGGGAGGAAATAGGTTAGGTATAAACTGAGCCATTAAGGCTTTAAAGTTAACTGCAACCATGGCTCCCCACATCTCCCCCTTTTTTATTTTATAGTTTTGAGATCGTGTCTGGCTTAGGTGGTCAGTACAGACATTTTCACTTACCCGTCATTGGATATCGATCATCAAAGCGATCGACTCCTGTCTTAGGTTGTAAAAACGCTTACTGATCATTACCCGTCATTGGCTACCGATCTCCTTTGAGGAAAGCCAGAGACAGCAGTGGCTTTCCCCGGGCAGGGGGAAGGGGAGGCAAGGCTCCTTTTTGGATCTTTTAAGGCAGCTCATTGGGGGTCCCCACTTGGTTTCGCCTGGCTTAGGTTGTATCTCCCGTGAGATATCTTACCCGTCTTTGGCTGCAAACCATCTTTTGGGGACCAGACAGAGAGACATGAGGTGTAAAACATAGAGATAAGCAAAGTCCTAAAAAGCCAGTCTTACAGGCTCTTCTTTCCCTAAGGAAAGACATGGGGGGGACAGTCGGCTAGGCTGTTGTGTGACTACATCGCCCCCTTTTTTGTTTTTGAAGCATGAGAAACACAGAACGTGTAGTTATTTCATTTACAGCCTGTCGGAGGGCTATTTGTCCACATCTGAGGACTATGTAAAACAAACAGAACAATAAACAGAATAGCAATATCCCCAGCAAACCCTCTACCCAAGTCTTTCTCCATTTAACAGGGTCTGAAGTGGAAAGTCCTTCTGCAGCTGTGGAAAGTGAGAGCTTTTTCACACCCTAGGGGCGTGGATGGGTATCTATAGATGTCTTCTCTTCTGTGGGCTGTCGCTCATGGTATGGTTTAACACCGACCAGGAATTTACAAAGGTTTTTCTTTAGGACCTGGAGAAATACAAGCAAAGCCTCTTCCCCGTGTTATCTTGCGGGGAGAAGTAGGATTAGCTTCCCCACGTAATATTTTAAACAAAGGTTGTAATTTACCAGTTGTCAACCGCAACTGAGGTCTAATCCAATTAAACAATGTCGCCGGATTTGTATTTTTTGAGGCACAATGGCCTGAGGCATTGAACAATATCCCAGATAAGAGTAAGGAGGCACTTGTTGAATTTTTTCTGGGGCTAGAACTAGCCCATAATTGTGGAGCTTTTTTTGTAAATGAGCAAAAGCAGCAAGCAACTTTGGTTCACAAGAGTGGGCAAGAAGTATGTCATCCATGTAGTGGATGATGTAAATATCTGAAAATGCCCTTTGGGTAGGTTTTATTTTAGCTGATACAAATTTTTGACATCATGTAGGGCTACTAGCCATTTTCTGAGGTAGCACTAGCCAATGATATCTCTTAAAAGGTTTTTGTAAATTAACAGAAGGAACACTGAAAGCAAATCTAGGGCAGTCATCAGGATTTAAAGGTATAGTATAAAAACAATCTTTTTAAGTCCAAAACAATTTTATATGTGTTTTTTGGTGTGGCTGTAGGACAGGGCAAGCCTGGCTGTAAGGCTCCCATTAATTTTATGGTTTCATTAACTTTTTGTAAATCTTATAATACTCTCCACTGACCAGATTTTTTTCTTAAGAACACAAATGGGAGAATTCCAGGGAGAATTAGAGGAAGCAATGTGTCCCTTTTAAAGTTGCTCCTGTACTAGCGCTTGAGCGGCCAAGATTTTTTCTTTAGTAAGGGGCCATTGATCTATCCACACAGGCGTATCAGATTTCCAAGTAATTGCTTCTGCTGTTTTCTGGTGGAGTACAAGTAAGTCTATGACCCCTGGGAAAAAGACCCTAAACCTGTTCTCTGTAAATTAGGATTGGGTGAAATAGGTTCCTGACGTCCTTGTCCTGCACTTCCTAAGCCTTTTCCTGGGAGGAGTCCTTGATCAAACATTTGCTGAGTTACTTGAACACTCGGGCTATAAAGATAAACTCCCATATTGCTCATAATATCACGTCCCCACAAATTCACCGGCAGACCGGGGATAATACAAGGCTGAAATGTTCCTTGAGGACCATCATCATCCTGCCATGATAACAAATTACTACTTTGCTGTGGGGCGTGAGACTGACCGATACCTTGCAGGCTTGTACTCGTACTTTGCATCGGCCAATTAGATGGCCAATGTTGCGCAGATATGCAAGATACATCAGCTCCAGTATCTAAAAGTCCCTGAAAATCTTTCCCATCAATCTTAAGCTGTAAAACAGGTCGATCTTTCTTTATTTCTTGAACCCAATATACATCCGAGGAACCAAAGCCTCGATTCCCCCGTTCCTGATTTTGTTGGTTCTTTCCTATTTTCATTCTAGGGAGAATTATTAACGGGGCAATTCGCATTCCAGCAGGTATATTGGAAACAGTTAATGGTGAATGAACCATGATCTTAATCTCTCCAGTAAAATCCTCATCAATAACTCGCGGGGAAACTTGAATTCCCTTCATGGTCGTACCACTTCTCCCTAATAAAAGCCCAACGGTTTTTGGCGGCAGCGGCCCAAAAACCCCTGTGGGTAGGGCTTGCATTCCCATTTCAGGAGTTAATACGATGTCGGCGGTGGAACACGAGTCCAAGCCTGCGCTGCCTGGGGTTGCCCGGAATGAATCTGTGATGGATTTCCTCTCTGAGGTTCGCTCCCTTTCAGTTCGGGGATCTGCGGTGCCCCATAACATTGCTGATTCGGGGCCTGGGGCTGGCCCCTCACCCAGTTTCCCTGAATCGGGTTCCCATCTTTATCTGTCTTAGATTTACATTCATTAGCCCAATGTTTCCCTCTCCTGCATTTAGGACAAACATCTGGAGGTTTCTTAACAGGAGCAGCTGCAATCCCTGTTTCTCCCTTATCGGGGCATTGAGCCGCTCGATGTCCCTTCTTTCCACAAGTAAAACAAGCTCCAGAGCGACAACCTGCATTGAGTCGTGCCTGTTGCCATAGCACTTCCTTCATAGGTTTCCCCTGAAGAGCAGCCGCTATCGCTATGCCCTGGGTAAAAGAGGAGCCCACATCAGTGCACAGGCGAATGTAATCAGATAAGGTTCCTTTCTTCCTAATTGGCCTAATGACAGCTTGACATGCCGAGTTGGCATTTCCATAGGCAAGCTGCGTTATAAAGGACTGGGTAGCAATTGACGTCCCAAAAATCCTTCCGGCTGCGGTGGTAAGGCGAGACACAAAATCTTGGAAGGGCTCGTCAGGTCTCTGTCTTATTTGAGATACATGCTCCTCTTTACGGGAGGTATCAGGCAGTATTCGCCATGCATCTTTAGCCGCTACAGAAGTTTGTGCATAGGCGCCCGGGGCAAAACCCATGTGGTTTTCTATATTAGCGTATATCCCTTCGCCCGCTAACATTTCAAAAGTAATGGGGACTCGCCGCAAGGCATTCTGATTAGCCTTTTTCTTGCAATTTTCATAAAATTCTGATTCCCACAAAAGGTAATCGCCCCCAGAAAGGCAGGCATGGGCAATAGGTTTCCAATCCTCAGGGGGAGTTGCCTCTCCTGATAAAGCGTCTAAAATTGCCATGGTGAAAGGAGCTATGGGTCCATACTGCACACAAGCCTCTGTTAACTCTTTTATTTCCTTCCATTGAAATGGCTCCCAATGCCGAACTCTGACTCCCGTTCTCCTGTCAATTCTATCAAAAATAGGATAGACCCCGAACTGCTCCGTAGATTCCCCTTGCCTATGTGCTTGTTCACAAGCCATTTGAAGTGGCGATCGCACAACAAAAGAATCGGATTCCGGTTTGATATAACCCGGTGGAGGCTGTGTGGGCTTCTCCCAGACAGGGGGCTGTAACGGAGGATCCCACATACCGGGGTTCTCAGGAGGCGGGGCAGAAGGATCAAAAGGGGGATCCTCTCTCCCCGGATTCCAAGGATCCTTACAAGAGACTCGTGAGCCTCGAGGACCATTTCCTTCACTATTTGAAACCTTAAGCTCTATTAATTGTCCCTGAATCTTTTTTATCTGTTCCGACAAAGTAAGAAGAGCATCAGAAGTCGGTCCCTTTTCTTGGGCCATAGCTACGACAGGAGGATATTTATCCCTATCATATTTAGCAGCCTCATCCTCTAATTCTTCCTGGTCTCTAGGGCTCAAATTTTCCCATATGTCGTCTGGAAACTCTTGAGCAACCGGCTCTTTGTTAACTTTAAGAACTCCCTCTAACAACTTTGCGCCCCCTCCCTCCTTCTCTCTCTCTGCCGGAGAAGCGGCAGAAGCGGCAGATGGGAGAATTTCCTCGTTTTCAGCTTGTTTCACTTTCTCTAGCTTGCAGCCCTTTTGTTTAAGTCCATGGGCAGCATAATAATCTTGTAACTGTTTTTCCACCTTTCTTTTGCAATTTTTATAAAACTTGTCTAACTGTTCTCTGCTCACCCGACTGCCACGGGCGGTAAGCAACTTCTTAAGTCCTCTAACATACAGGTCCTTGCTGCTGGCGTGACCCATCCCTTTTCCCTAACTCGGTCCTTCTTTCAAACAAAGAAAAACACCCAGGTGTCCTTCTGGCCGTGTCCCATGCGGGGCTAAATCTGTCTTAGCTAGAGGCGCTCCGGTATAAATCCCCGGACAGGTGGGTTGTAAAGCCCAGTCGCCGTTATGCCGTATGACAGAACCGGAACCGCAGGTTAGGACCCAATCAAGCTCCGTAACACAAAGTCGTGGAGCTATCACTCACTCACACACTCATTCGAACGAGGGGACAGTGCCTTGCTCACCGTGCATCCACTGATTAGCTCCAATGAGCTGGGCCCTTGCCACACGGTGTTCCTCACTATTACCCCTATATCCAGTCCCTGTTCGGGCGCCACTTGTAGCGGGCCAGCCGCCACGAGTCGAACGGTTCCTGACAAGGGGAGTGGGAATGAAAGAAGGCACTCACACTTTGATGATGGCGATCGCGGACCCCAGTGTTCCTGGAGACGCTGAGTTTATTTTGTCCCCAGAGTTTATACCTTCTGTGGAGGTGCAGTTTAGCGAGTACAAAAATGCATTACCTAGTTAACAGTAAAACTTTAACTGTAACACAGGAGACACAAAATTTACTGAAACTCCCAAATGTAATTATCTTATCAATAGCCCTGATAGGCATCAGCCTTCTGCTCTGGGAACTGGCCACTCCCCCCACATTCCTGAGCAGCATGCAAGCGCTCTCCAGATGCAGGCAGAGACAATTGCTTCAGGGGGAGGAAATAGGTTAGGTATAAACTGAGCCATTAAGGCTTTAAAGTTAACTGCAACCATGGCTCCCCACATCTCCCCCTTTTTTATTTTATAGTTTTGAGATCGTGTCTGGCTTAGGTGGTCAGTACAGACATTTTCACTTACCCGTCATTGGATATCGATCATCAAAGCGATCGACTCCTGTCTTAGGTTGTAAAAACGCTTACTGATCATTACCCGTCATTGGCTACCGATCTCCTTTGAGGAAAGCCAGAGACAGCAGTGGCTTTCCCCGGGCAGGGGGAAGGGGAGGCAAGGCTCCTTTTTGGATCTTTTAAGGCAGCTCATTGGGGGTCCCCACTTGGTTTCGCCTGGCTTAGGTTGTATCTCCCGTGAGATATCTTACCCGTCTTTGGCTGCAAACCATCTTTTGGGGACCAGACAGAGAGACATGAGGTGTAAAACATAGAGATAAGCAAAGTCCTAAAAAGCCAGTCTTACAGGCTCTTCTTTCCCTAAGGAAAGACATGGGGGGGACAGTCGGCTAGGCTGTTGTGTGACTACATCGCCCCCTTTTTTGTTTTTGAAGCATGAGAAACACAGAACGTGTAGTTATTTCATTTACAGCCTGTCGGAGGGCTATTTGTCCACATCTGAGGACTATGTAAAACAAACAGAACAATAAACAGAATAGCAATATCCCCAGCAAACCCTCTACCCAAGTCTTTCTCCATTTAACAGGGTCTGAAGTGGAAAGTCCTTCTGCAGCTGTGGAAAGTGAGAGCTTTTTCACACCCTAGGGGCGTGGATGGGTATCTATAGATGTCTTCTCTTCTGTGGGCTGTCGCTCATGGTATGGTTTAACACCGACCAGGAATTTACAAAGGTTTTTCTTTAGGACCTGGAGAAATACAAGCAAAGCCTCTTCCCCGTGTTATCTTGCGGGGAGAAGTAGGATTAGCTTCCCCACGTAATATTTTAAACAAAGGTTGTAATTTACCAGTTGTCAACCGCAACTGAGGTCTAATCCAATTAAACAATGTCGCCGGATTTGTATTTTTTGAGGCACAATGGCCTGAGGCATTGAACAATATCCCAGATAAGAGTAAGGAGGCACTTGTTGAATTTTTTCTGGGGCTAGAACTAGCCCATAATTGTGGAGCTTTTTTTGTAAATGAGCAAAAGCAGCAAGCAACTTTGGTTCACAAGAGTGGGCAAGAAGTATGTCATCCATGTAGTGGATGATGTAAATATCTGAAAATGCCCTTTGGGTAGGTTTTATTTTAGCTGATACAAATTTTTGACATCATGTAGGGCTACTAGCCATTTTCTGAGGTAGCACTAGCCAATGATATCTCTTAAAAGGTTTTTGTAAATTAACAGAAGGAACACTGAAAGCAAATCTAGGGCAGTCATCAGGATTTAAAGGTATAGTATAAAAACAATCTTTTTAAGTCCAAAACAATTTTATATGTGTTTTTTGGTGTGGCTGTAGGACAGGGCAAGCCTGGCTGTAAGGCTCCCATTAATTTTATGGTTTCATTAACTTTTTGTAAATCTTATAATACTCTCCACTGACCAGATTTTTTTCTTAAGAACACAAATGGGAGAATTCCAGGGAGAATTAGAGGAAGCAATGTGTCCCTTTTAAAGTTGCTCCTGTACTAGCGCTTGAGCGGCCAAGATTTTTTCTTTAGTAAGGGGCCATTGATCTATCCACACAGGCGTATCAGATTTCCAAGTAATTGCTTCTGCTGTTTTCTGGTGGAGTACAAGTAAGTCTATGACCCCTGGGAAAAAGACCCTAAACCTGTTCTCTGTAAATTAGGATTGGGTGAAATAGGTTCCTGACGTCCTTGTCCTGCACTTCCTAAGCCTTTTCCTGGGAGGAGTCCTTGATCAAACATTTGCTGAGTTACTTGAACACTCGGGCTATAAAGATAAACTCCCATATTGCTCATAATATCACGTCCCCACAAATTCACCGGCAGACCGGGGATAATACAAGGCTGAAATGTTCCTTGAGGACCATCATCATCCTGCCATGATAACAAATTACTACTTTGCTGTGGGGCGTGAGACTGACCGATACCTTGCAGGCTTGTACTCGTACTTTGCATCGGCCAATTAGATGGCCAATGTTGCGCAGATATGCAAGATACATCAGCTCCAGTATCTAAAAGTCCCTGAAAATCTTTCCCATCAATCTTAAGCTGTAAAACAGGTCGATCTTTCTTTATTTCTTGAACCCAATATACATCCGAGGAACCAAAGCCTCGATTCCCCCGTTCCTGATTTTGTTGGTTCTTTCCTATTTTCATTCTAGGGAGAATTATTAACGGGGCAATTCGCATTCCAGCAGGTATATTGGAAACAGTTAATGGTGAATGAACCATGATCTTAATCTCTCCAGTAAAATCCTCATCAATAACTCGCGGGGAAACTTGAATTCCCTTCATGGTCGTACCACTTCTCCCTAATAAAAGCCCAACGGTTTTTGGCGGCAGCGGCCCAAAAACCCCTGTGGGTAGGGCTTGCATTCCCATTTCAGGAGTTAATACGATGTCGGCGGTGGAACACGAGTCCAAGCCTGCGCTGCCTGGGGTTGCCCGGAATGAATCTGTGATGGATTTCCTCTCTGAGGTTCGCTCCCTTTCAGTTCGGGGATCTGCGGTGCCCCATAACATTGCTGATTCGGGGCCTGGGGCTGGCCCCTCACCCAGTTTCCCTGAATCGGGTTCCCATCTTTATCTGTCTTAGATTTACATTCATTAGCCCAATGTTTCCCTCTCCTGCATTTAGGACAAACATCTGGAGGTTTCTTAACAGGAGCAGCTGCAATCCCTGTTTCTCCCTTATCGGGGCATTGAGCCGCTCGATGTCCCTTCTTTCCACAAGTAAAACAAGCTCCAGAGCGACAACCTGCATTGAGTCGTGCCTGTTGCCATAGCACTTCCTTCATAGGTTTCCCCTGAAGAGCAGCCGCTATCGCTATGCCCTGGGTAAAAGAGGAGCCCACATCAGTGCACAGGCGAATGTAATCAGATAAGGTTCCTTTCTTCCTAATTGGCCTAATGACAGCTTGACATGCCGAGTTGGCATTTCCATAGGCAAGCTGCGTTATAAAGGACTGGGTAGCAATTGACGTCCCAAAAATCCTTCCGGCTGCGGTGGTAAGGCGAGACACAAAATCTTGGAAGGGCTCGTCAGGTCTCTGTCTTATTTGAGATACATGCTCCTCTTTACGGGAGGTATCAGGCAGTATTCGCCATGCATCTTTAGCCGCTACAGAAGTTTGTGCATAGGCGCCCGGGGCAAAACCCATGTGGTTTTCTATATTAGCGTATATCCCTTCGCCCGCTAACATTTCAAAAGTAATGGGGACTCGCCGCAAGGCATTCTGATTAGCCTTTTTCTTGCAATTTTCATAAAATTCTGATTCCCACAAAAGGTAATCGCCCCCAGAAAGGCAGGCATGGGCAATAGGTTTCCAATCCTCAGGGGGAGTTGCCTCTCCTGATAAAGCGTCTAAAATTGCCATGGTGAAAGGAGCTATGGGTCCATACTGCACACAAGCCTCTGTTAACTCTTTTATTTCCTTCCATTGAAATGGCTCCCAATGCCGAACTCTGACTCCCGTTCTCCTGTCAATTCTATCAAAAATAGGATAGACCCCGAACTGCTCCGTAGATTCCCCTTGCCTATGTGCTTGTTCACAAGCCATTTGAAGTGGCGATCGCACAACAAAAGAATCGGATTCCGGTTTGATATAACCCGGTGGAGGCTGTGTGGGCTTCTCCCAGACAGGGGGCTGTAGCGGAGGATCCCACATACCGGGGTTCTCAGGAGGCGGGGCAGAAGGATCAAAAGGGGGATCCTCTCTCCCCGGATTCCAAGGATCCTTACAAGAGACTCGTGAGCCTCGAGGACCATTTCCTTCACTATTTGAAACCTTAAGCTCTATTAATTGTCCCTGAATCTTTTTTATCTGTTCCGACAAAGTAAGAAGAGCATCAGAAGTCGGTCCCTTTTCTTGGGCCATAGCTACGACAGGAGGATATTTATCCCTATCATATTTAGCAGCCTCATCCTCTAATTCTTCCTGGTCTCTAGGGCTCAAATTTTCCCATATGTCGTCTGGAAACTCTTGAGCAACCGGCTCTTTGTTAACTTTAAGAACTCCCTCTAACAACTTTGCGCCCCCTCCCTCCTTCTCTCTCTCTGCCGGAGAAGCGGCAGAAGCGGCAGATGGGAGAATTTCCTCGTTTTCAGCTTGTTTCACTTTCTCTAGCTTGCAGCCCTTTTGTTTAAGTCCATGGGCAGCATAATAATCTTGTAACTGTTTTTCCACCTTTCTTTTGCAATTTTTATAAAACTTGTCTAACTGTTCTCTGCTCACCCGACTGCCACGGGCGGTAAGCAACTTCTTAAGTCCTCTAACATACAGGTCCTTGCTGCTGGCGTGACCCATCCCTTTTCCCTAACTCGGTCCTTCTTTCAAACAAAGAAAAACACCCAGGTGTCCTTCTGGCCGTGTCCCATGCGGGGCTAAATCTGTCTTAGCTAGAGGCGCTCCGGTATAAATCCCCGGACAGGTGGGTTGTAAAGCCCAGTCGCCGTTATGCCGTATGACAGAACCGGAACCGCAGGTTAGGACCCAATCAAGCTCCGTAACACAAAGTCGTGGAGCTATCACTCACTCACACACTCATTCGAACGAGGGGACAGTGCCTTGCTCACCGTGCATCCACTGATTAGCTCCAATGAGCTGGGCCCTTGCCACACGGTGTTCCTCACTATTACCCCTATATCCAGTCCCTGTTCGGGCGCCACTTGTAGCGGGCCAGCCGCCACGAGTCGAACGGTTCCTGACAAGGGGAGTGGGAATGAAAGAAGGCACTCACACTTTGATGATGGCGATCGCGGACCCCAGTGTTCCTGGAGACGCTGAGTTTATTTTGTCCCCAGAGTTCATACCTTCTGTGGACGTGCAGTTTAGCGAGTACAAAAATGCATTACCTAGTTAACAGTAAAACTTTAACTGTAACACAGGAGACACAAAATTTACTGAAACTCCCAAATGTAATTATCTTATCAATAGCCCTGATAGGCATCAGCCTTCTGCTCTGGGAACTGGCCACTCCCCCCACATTCCTGAGCAGCATGCAAGCGCTCTCCAGATGCAGGCAGAGACAATTGCTTCAGGGGGAGGAAATAGGTTAGGTATAAACTGAGCCATTAAGGCTTTAAAGTTAACTGCAACCATGGCTCCCCACATCTCCCCCTTTTTTATTTTATAGTTTTGAGATCGTGTCTGGCTTAGGTGGTCAGTACAGACATTTTCACTTACCCGTCATTGGATATCGATCATCAAAGCGATCGACTCCTGTCTTAGGTTGTAAAAACGCTTACTGATCATTACCCGTCATTGGCTACCGATCTCCTTTGAGGAAAGCCAGAGACAGCAGTGGCTTTCCCCGGGCAGGGGGAAGGGGAGGCAAGGCTCCTTTTTGGATCTTTTAAGGCAGCTCATTGGGGGTCCCCACTTGGTTTCGCCTGGCTTAGGTTGTATCTCCCGTGAGATATCTTACCCGTCTTTGGCTGCAAACCATCTTTTGGGGACCAGACAGAGAGACATGAGGTGTAAAACATAGAGATAAGCAAAGTCCTAAAAAGCCAGTCTTACAGGCTCTTCTTTCCCTAAGGAAAGACATGGGGGGGACAGTCGGCTAGGCTGTTGTGTGACTACATCGCCCCCTTTTTTGTTTTTGAAGCATGAGAAACACAGAACGTGTAGTTATTTCATTTACAGCCTGTCGGAGGGCTATTTGTCCACATCTGAGGACTATGTAAAACAAACAGAACAATAAACAGAATAGCAATATCCCCAGCAAACCCTCTACCCAAGTCTTTCTCCATTTAACAGGGTCTGAAGTGGAAAGTCCTTCTGCAGCTGTGGAAAGTGAGAGCTTTTTCACACCCTAGGGGCGTGGATGGGTATCTATAGATGTCTTCTCTTCTGTGGGCTGTCGCTCATGGTATGGTTTAACACCGACCAGGAATTTACAAAGGTTTTTCTTTAGGACCTGGAGAAATACAAGCAAAGCCTCTTCCCCGTGTTATCTTGCGGGGAGAAGTAGGATTAGCTTCCCCACGTAATATTTTAAACAAAGGTTGTAATTTACCAGTTGTCAACCGCAACTGAGGTCTAATCCAATTAAACAATGTCGCCGGATTTGTATTTTTTGAGGCACAATGGCCTGAGGCATTGAACAATATCCCAGATAAGAGTAAGGAGGCACTTGTTGAATTTTTTCTGGGGCTAGAACTAGCCCATAATTGTGGAGCTTTTTTTGTAAATGAGCAAAAGCAGCAAGCAACTTTGGTTCACAAGAGTGGGCAAGAAGTATGTCATCCATGTAGTGGATGATGTAAATATCTGAAAATGCCCTTTGGGTAGGTTTTATTTTAGCTGATACAAATTTTTGACATCATGTAGGGCTACTAGCCATTTTCTGAGGTAGCACTAGCCAATGATATCTCTTAAAAGGTTTTTGTAAATTAACAGAAGGAACACTGAAAGCAAATCTAGGGCAGTCATCAGGATTTAAAGGTATAGTATAAAAACAATCTTTTTAAGTCCAAAACAATTTTATATGTGTTTTTTGGTGTGGCTGTAGGACAGGGCAAGCCTGGCTGTAAGGCTCCCATTAATTTTATGGTTTCATTAACTTTTTGTAAATCTTATAATACTCTCCACTGACCAGATTTTTTTCTTAAGAACACAAATGGGAGAATTCCAGGGAGAATTAGAGGAAGCAATGTGTCCCTTTTAAAGTTGCTCCTGTACTAGCGCTTGAGCGGCCAAGATTTTTTCTTTAGTAAGGGGCCATTGATCTATCCACACAGGCGTATCAGATTTCCAAGTAATTGCTTCTGCTGTTTTCTGGTGGAGTACAAGTAAGTCTATGACCCCTGGGAAAAAGACCCTAAACCTGTTCTCTGTAAATTAGGATTGGGTGAAATAGGTTCCTGACGTCCTTGTCCTGCACTTCCTAAGCCTTTTCCTGGGAGGAGTCCTTGATCAAACATTTGCTGAGTTACTTGAACACTCGGGCTATAAAGATAAACTCCCATATTGCTCATAATATCACGTCCCCACAAATTCACCGGCAGACCGGGGATAATACAAGGCTGAAATGTTCCTTGAGGACCATCATCATCCTGCCATGATAACAAATTACTACTTTGCTGTGGGGCGTGAGACTGACCGATACCTTGCAGGCTTGTACTCGTACTTTGCATCGGCCAATTAGATGGCCAATGTTGCGCAGATATGCAAGATACATCAGCTCCAGTATCTAAAAGTCCCTGAAAATCTTTCCCATCAATCTTAAGCTGTAAAACAGGTCGATCTTTCTTTATTTCTTGAACCCAATATACATCCGAGGAACCAAAGCCTCGATTCCCCCGTTCCTGATTTTGTTGGTTCTTTCCTATTTTCATTCTAGGGAGAATTATTAACGGGGCAATTCGCATTCCAGCAGGTATATTGGAAACAGTTAATGGTGAATGAACCATGATCTTAATCTCTCCAGTAAAATCCTCATCAATAACTCGCGGGGAAACTTGAATTCCCTTCATGGTCGTACCACTTCTCCCTAATAAAAGCCCAACGGTTTTTGGCGGCAGCGGCCCAAAAACCCCTGTGGGTAGGGCTTGCATTCCCATTTCAGGAGTTAATACGATGTCGGCGGTGGAACACGAGTCCAAGCCTGCGCTGCCTGGGGTTGCCCGGAATGAATCTGTGATGGATTTCCTCTCTGAGGTTCGCTCCCTTTCAGTTCGGGGATCTGCGGTGCCCCATAACATTGCTGATTCGGGGCCTGGGGCTGGCCCCTCACCCAGTTTCCCTGAATCGGGTTCCCATCTTTATCTGTCTTAGATTTACATTCATTAGCCCAATGTTTCCCTCTCCTGCATTTAGGACAAACATCTGGAGGTTTCTTAACAGGAGCAGCTGCAATCCCTGTTTCTCCCTTATCGGGGCATTGAGCCGCTCGATGTCCCTTCTTTCCACAAGTAAAACAAGCTCCAGAGCGACAACCTGCATTGAGTCGTGCCTGTTGCCATAGCACTTCCTTCATAGGTTTCCCCTGAAGAGCAGCCGCTATCGCTATGCCCTGGGTAAAAGAGGAGCCCACATCAGTGCACAGGCGAATGTAATCAGATAAGGTTCCTTTCTTCCTAATTGGCCTAATGACAGCTTGACATGCCGAGTTGGCATTTCCATAGGCAAGCTGCGTTATAAAGGACTGGGTAGCAATTGACGTCCCAAAAATCCTTCCGGCTGCGGTGGTAAGGCGAGACACAAAATCTTGGAAGGGCTCGTCAGGTCTCTGTCTTATTTGAGATACATGCTCCTCTTTACGGGAGGTATCAGGCAGTATTCGCCATGCATCTTTAGCCGCTACAGAAGTTTGTGCATAGGCGCCCGGGGCAAAACCCATGTGGTTTTCTATATTAGCGTATATCCCTTCGCCCGCTAACATTTCAAAAGTAATGGGGACTCGCCGCAAGGCATTCTGATTAGCCTTTTTCTTGCAATTTTCATAAAATTCTGATTCCCACAAAAGGTAATCGCCCCCAGAAAGGCAGGCATGGGCAATAGGTTTCCAATCCTCAGGGGGAGTTGCCTCTCCTGATAAAGCGTCTAAAATTGCCATGGTGAAAGGAGCTATGGGTCCATACTGCACACAAGCCTCTGTTAACTCTTTTATTTCCTTCCATTGAAATGGCTCCCAATGCCGAACTCTGACTCCCGTTCTCCTGTCAATTCTATCAAAAATAGGATAGACCCCGAACTGCTCCGTAGATTCCCCTTGCCTATGTGCTTGTTCACAAGCCATTTGAAGTGGCGATCGCACAACAAAAGAATCGGATTCCGGTTTGATATAACCCGGTGGAGGCTGTGTGGGCTTCTCCCAGACAGGGGGCTGTAACGGAGGATCCCACATACCGGGGTTCTCAGGAGGCGGGGCAGAAGGATCAAAAGGGGGATCCTCTCTCCCCGGATTCCAAGGATCCTTACAAGAGACTCGTGAGCCTCGAGGACCATTTCCTTCACTATTTGAAACCTTAAGCTCTATTAATTGTCCCTGAATCTTTTTTATCTGTTCCGACAAAGTAAGAAGAGCATCAGAAGTCGGTCCCTTTTCTTGGGCCATAGCTACGACAGGAGGATATTTATCCCTATCATATTTAGCAGCCTCATCCTCTAATTCTTCCTGGTCTCTAGGGCTCAAATTTTCCCATATGTCGTCTGGAAACTCTTGAGCAACCGGCTCTTTGTTAACTTTAAGAACTCCCTCTAACAACTTTGCGCCCCCTCCCTCCTTCTCTCTCTCTGCCGGAGAAGCGGCAGAAGCGGCAGATGGGAGAATTTCCTCGTTTTCAGCTTGTTTCACTTTCTCTAGCTTGCAGCCCTTTTGTTTAAGTCCATGGGCAGCATAATAATCTTGTAACTGTTTTTCCACCTTTCTTTTGCAATTTTTATAAAACTTGTCTAACTGTTCTCTGCTCACCCGACTGCCACGGGCGGTAAGCAACTTCTTAAGTCCTCTAACATACAGGTCCTTGCTGCTGGCGTGACCCATCCCTTTTCCCTAACTCGGTCCTTCTTTCAAACAAAGAAAAACACCCAGGTGTCCTTCTGGCCGTGTCCCATGCGGGGCTAAATCTGTCTTAGCTAGAGGCGCTCCGGTATAAATCCCCGGACAGGTGGGTTGTAAAGCCCAGTCGCCGTTATGCCGTATGACAGAACCGGAACCGCAGGTTAGGACCCAATCAAGCTCCGTAACACAAAGTCGTGGAGCTATCACTCACTCACACACTCATTCGAACGAGGGGACAGTGCCTTGCTCACCGTGCATCCACTGATTAGCTCCAATGAGCTGGGCCCTTGCCACACGGTGTTCCTCACTATTACCCCTATATCCAGTCCCTGTTCGGGCGCCACTTGTAGCGGGCCAGCTGCCACGAGTCGAACGGTTCCTGACAAGGGGAGTGGGAATGAAAGAAGGCACTCACACTTTGATGATGGCGATCGCGGACCCCAGTGTTCCTGGAGACGCTGAGTTTATTTTGTCCCCAGAGTTCATACCTTCTGTGGACGTGCAGTTTAGCGAGTACAAAAATGCATTACCTAGTTAACAGTAAAACTTTAACTGTAACACAGGAGACACAAAATTTACTGAAACTCCCAAATGTAATTATCTTATCAATAGCCCTGATAGGCATCAGCCTTCTGCTCTGGGAACTGGCCACTCCCCCCACATTCCTGAGCAGCATGCAAGCGCTCTCCAGATGCAGGCAGAGACAATTGCTTCAGGGGGAGGAAATAGGTTAGGTATAAACTGAGCCATTAAGGCTTTAAAGTTAACTGCAACCATGGCTCCCCACATCTCCCCCTTTTTTATTTTATAGTTTTGAGATCGTGTCTGGCTTAGGTGGTCAGTACAGACATTTTCACTTACCCGTCATTGGATATCGATCATCAAAGCGATCGACTCCTGTCTTAGGTTGTAAAAACGCTTACTGATCATTACCCGTCATTGGCTACCGATCTCCTTTGAGGAAAGCCAGAGACAGCAGTGGCTTTCCCCGGGCAGGGGGAAGGGGAGGCAAGGCTCCTTTTTGGATCTTTTAAGGCAGCTCATTGGGGGTCCCCACTTGGTTTCGCCTGGCTTAGGTTGTATCTCCCGTGAGATATCTTACCCGTCTTTGGCTGCAAACCATCTTTTGGGGACCAGACAGAGAGACATGAGGTGTAAAACATAGAGATAAGCAAAGTCCTAAAAAGCCAGTCTTACAGGCTCTTCTTTCCCTAAGGAAAGACATGGGGGGGACAGTCGGCTAGGCTGTTGTGTGACTACATCGCCCCCTTTTTTGTTTTTGAAGCATGAGAAACACAGAACGTGTAGTTATTTCATTTACAGCCTGTCGGAGGGCTATTTGTCCACATCTGAGGACTATGTAAAACAAACAGAACAATAAACAGAATAGCAATATCCCCAGCAAACCCTCTACCCAAGTCTTTCTCCATTTAACAGGGTCTGAAGTGGAAAGTCCTTCTGCAGCTGTGGAAAGTGAGAGCTTTTTCACACCCTAGGGGCGTGGATGGGTATCTATAGATGTCTTCTCTTCTGTGGGCTGTCGCTCATGGTATGGTTTAACACCGACCAGGAATTTACAAAGGTTTTTCTTTAGGACCTGGAGAAATACAAGCAAAGCCTCTTCCCCGTGTTATCTTGCGGGGAGAAGTAGGATTAGCTTCCCCACGTAATATTTTAAACAAAGGTTGTAATTTACCAGTTGTCAACCGCAACTGAGGTCTAATCCAATTAAACAATGTCGCCGGATTTGTATTTTTTGAGGCACAATGGCCTGAGGCATTGAACAATATCCCAGATAAGAGTAAGGAGGCACTTGTTGAATTTTTTCTGGGGCTAGAACTAGCCCATAATTGTGGAGCTTTTTTTGTAAATGAGCAAAAGCAGCAAGCAACTTTGGTTCACAAGAGTGGGCAAGAAGTATGTCATCCATGTAGTGGATGATGTAAATATCTGAAAATGCCCTTTGGGTAGGTTTTATTTTAGCTGATACAAATTTTTGACATCATGTAGGGCTACTAGCCATTTTCTGAGGTAGCACTAGCCAATGATATCTCTTAAAAGGTTTTTGTAAATTAACAGAAGGAACACTGAAAGCAAATCTAGGGCAGTCATCAGGATTTAAAGGTATAGTATAAAAACAATCTTTTTAAGTCCAAAACAATTTTATATGTGTTTTTTGGTGTGGCTGTAGGACAGGGCAAGCCTGGCTGTAAGGCTCCCATTAATTTTATGGTTTCATTAACTTTTTGTAAATCTTATAATACTCTCCACTGACCAGATTTTTTTCTTAAGAACACAAATGGGAGAATTCCAGGGAGAATTAGAGGAAGCAATGTGTCCCTTTTAAAGTTGCTCCTGTACTAGCGCTTGAGCGGCCAAGATTTTTTCTTTAGTAAGGGGCCATTGATCTATCCACACAGGCGTATCAGATTTCCAAGTAATTGCTTCTGCTGTTTTCTGGTGGAGTACAAGTAAGTCTATGACCCCTGGGAAAAAGACCCTAAACCTGTTCTCTGTAAATTAGGATTGGGTGAAATAGGTTCCTGACGTCCTTGTCCTGCACTTCCTAAGCCTTTTCCTGGGAGGAGTCCTTGATCAAACATTTGCTGAGTTACTTGAACACTCGGGCTATAAAGATAAACTCCCATATTGCTCATAATATCACGTCCCCACAAATTCACCGGCAGACCGGGGATAATACAAGGCTGAAATGTTCCTTGAGGACCATCATCATCCTGCCATGATAACAAATTACTACTTTGCTGTGGGGCGTGAGACTGACCGATACCTTGCAGGCTTGTACTCGTACTTTGCATCGGCCAATTAGATGGCCAATGTTGCGCAGATATGCAAGATACATCAGCTCCAGTATCTAAAAGTCCCTGAAAATCTTTCCCATCAATCTTAAGCTGTAAAACAGGTCGATCTTTCTTTATTTCTTGAACCCAATATACATCCGAGGAACCAAAGCCTCGATTCCCCCGTTCCTGATTTTGTTGGTTCTTTCCTATTTTCATTCTAGGGAGAATTATTAACGGGGCAATTCGCATTCCAGCAGGTATATTGGAAACAGTTAATGGTGAATGAACCATGATCTTAATCTCTCCAGTAAAATCCTCATCAATAACTCGCGGGGAAACTTGAATTCCCTTCATGGTCGTACCACTTCTCCCTAATAAAAGCCCAACGGTTTTTGGCGGCAGCGGCCCAAAAACCCCTGTGGGTAGGGCTTGCATTCCCATTTCAGGAGTTAATACGATGTCGGCGGTGGAACACGAGTCCAAGCCTGCGCTGCCTGGGGTTGCCCGGAATGAATCTGTGATGGATTTCCTCTCTGAGGTTCGCTCCCTTTCAGTTCGGGGATCTGCGGTGCCCCATAACATTGCTGATTCGGGGCCTGGGGCTGGCCCCTCACCCAGTTTCCCTGAATCGGGTTCCCATCTTTATCTCTTAGATTTACATTCATTAGCCCAATGTTTCCCTCTCCTGCATTTAGGACAAACATCTGGAGGTTTCTTAACAGGAGCAGCTGCAATCCCTGTTTCTCCCTTATCGGGGCATTGAGCCGCTCGATGTCCCTTCTTTCCACAAGTAAAACAAGCTCCAGAGCGACAACCTGCATTGAGTCGTGCCTGTTGCCATAGCACTTCCTTCATAGGTTTCCCCTGAAGAGCAGCCGCTATCGCTATGCCCTGGGTAAAAGAGGAGCCCACATCAGTGCACAGGCGAATGTAATCAGATAAGGTTCCTTTCTTCCTAATTGGCCTAATGACAGCTTGACATGCCGAGTTGGCATTTCCATAGGCAAGCTGCGTTATAAAGGACTGGGTAGCAATTGACGTCCCAAAAATCCTTCCGGCTGCGGTGGTAAGGCGAGACACAAAATCTTGGAAGGGCTCGTCAGGTCTCTGTCTTATTTGAGATACATGCTCCTCTTTACGGGAGGTATCAGGCAGTATTCGCCATGCATCTTTAGCCGCTACAGAAGTTTGTGCATAGGCGCCCGGGGCAAAACCCATGTGGTTTTCTATATTAGCGTATATCCCTTCGCCCGCTAACATTTCAAAAGTAATGGGGACTCGCCGCAAGGCATTCTGATTAGCCTTTTTCTTGCAATTTTCATAAAATTCTGATTCCCACAAAAGGTAATCGCCCCCAGAAAGGCAGGCATGGGCAATAGGTTTCCAATCCTCAGGGGGAGTTGCCTCTCCTGATAAAGCGTCTAAAATTGCCATGGTGAAAGGAGCTATGGGTCCATACTGCACACAAGCCTCTGTTAACTCTTTTATTTCCTTCCATTGAAATGGCTCCCAATGCCGAACTCTGACTCCCGTTCTCCTGTCAATTCTATCAAAAATAGGATAGACCCCGAACTGCTCCGTAGATTCCCCTTGCCTATGTGCTTGTTCACAAGCCATTTGAAGTGGCGATCGCACAACAAAAGAATCGGATTCCGGTTTGATATAACCCGGTGGAGGCTGTGTGGGCTTCTCCCAGACAGGGGGCTGTAACGGAGGATCCCACATACCGGGGTTCTCAGGAGGCGGGGCAGAAGGATCAAAAGGGGGATCCTCTCTCCCCGGATTCCAAGGATCCTTACAAGAGACTCGTGAGCCTCGAGGACCATTTCCTTCACTATTTGAAACCTTAAGCTCTATTAATTGTCCCTGAATCTTTTTTATCTGTTCCGACAAAGTAAGAAGAGCATCAGAAGTCGGTCCCTTTTCTTGGGCCATAGCTACGACAGGAGGATATTTATCCCTATCATATTTAGCAGCCTCATCCTCTAATTCTTCCTGGTCTCTAGGGCTCAAATTTTCCCATATGTCGTCTGGAAACTCTTGAGCAACCGGCTCTTTGTTAACTTTAAGAACTCCCTCTAACAACTTTGCGCCCCCTCCCTCCTTCTCTCTCTCTGCCGGAGAAGCGGCAGAAGCGGCAGATGGGAGAATTTCCTCGTTTTCAGCTTGTTTCACTTTCTCTAGCTTGCAGCCCTTTTGTTTAAGTCCATGGGCAGCATAATAATCTTGTAACTGTTTTTCCACCTTTCTTTTGCAATTTTTATAAAACTTGTCTAACTGTTCTCTGCTCACCCGACTGCCACGGGCGGTAAGCAACTTCTTAAGTCCTCTAACATACAGGTCCTTGCTGCTGGCGTGACCCATCCCTTTTCCCTAACTCGGTCCTTCTTTCAAACAAAGAAAAACACCCAGGTGTCCTTCTGGCCGTGTCCCATGCGGGGCTAAATCTGTCTTAGCTAGAGGCGCTCCGGTATAAATCCCCGGACAGGTGGGTTGTAAAGCCCAGTCGCCGTTATGCCGTATGACAGAACCGGAACCGCAGGTTAGGACCCAATCAAGCTCCGTAACACAAAGTCGTGGAGCTATCACTCACTCACACACTCATTCGAACGAGGGGACAGTGCCTTGCTCACCGTGCATCCACTGATTAGCTCCAATGAGCTGGGCCCTTGCCACACGGTGTTCCTCACTATTACCCCTATATCCAGTCCCTGTTCGGGCGCCACTTGTAGCGGGCCAGCCGCCACGAGTCGAACGGTTCCTGACAAGGGGAGTGGGAATGAAAGAAGGCACTCACACTTTGATGATGGCGATCGCGGACCCCAGTGTTCCTGGAGACGCTGAGTTTATTTTGTCCCCAGAGTTTATACCTTCTGTGGAGGTGCAGTTTAGCGAGTACAAAAATGCATTACCTAGTTAACAGTAAAACTTTAACTGTAACACAGGAGACACAAAATTTACTGAAACTCCCAAATGTAATTATCTTATCAATAGCCCTGATAGGCATCAGCCTTCTGCTCTGGGAACTGGCCACTCCCCCCACATTCCTGAGCAGCATGCAAGCGCTCTCCAGATGCAGGCAGAGACAATTGCTTCAGGGGGAGGAAATAGGTTAGGTATAAACTGAGCCATTAAGGCTTTAAAGTTAACTGCAACCATGGCTCCCCACATCTCCCCCTTTTTTATTTTATAGTTTTGAGATCGTGTCTGGCTTAGGTGGTCAGTACAGACATTTTCACTTACCCGTCATTGGATATCGATCATCAAAGCGATCGACTCCTGTCTTAGGTTGTAAAAACGCTTACTGATCATTACCCGTCATTGGCTACCGATCTCCTTTGAGGAAAGCCAGAGACAGCAGTGGCTTTCCCCGGGCAGGGGGAAGGGGAGGCAAGGCTCCTTTTTGGATCTTTTAAGGCAGCTCATTGGGGGTCCCCACTTGGTTTCGCCTGGCTTAGGTTGTATCTCCCGTGAGATATCTTACCCGTCTTTGGCTGCAAACCATCTTTTGGGGACCAGACAGAGAGACATGAGGTGTAAAACATAGAGATAAGCAAAGTCCTAAAAAGCCAGTCTTACAGGCTCTTCTTTCCCTAAGGAAAGACATGGGGGGGACAGTCGGCTAGGCTGTTGTGTGACTACATCGCCCCCTTTTTTGTTTTTGAAGCATGAGAAACACAGAACGTGTAGTTATTTCATTTACAGCCTGTCGGAGGGCTATTTGTCCACATCTGAGGACTATGTAAAACAAACAGAACAATAAACAGAATAGCAATATCCCCAGCAAACCCTCTACCCAAGTCTTTCTCCATTTAACAGGGTCTGAAGTGGAAAGTCCTTCTGCAGCTGTGGAAAGTGAGAGCTTTTTCACACCCTAGGGGCGTGGATGGGTATCTATAGATGTCTTCTCTTCTGTGGGCTGTCGCTCATGGTATGGTTTAACACCGACCAGGAATTTACAAAGGTTTTTCTTTAGGACCTGGAGAAATACAAGCAAAGCCTCTTCCCCGTGTTATCTTGCGGGGAGAAGTAGGATTAGCTTCCCCACGTAATATTTTAAACAAAGGTTGTAATTTACCAGTTGTCAACCGCAACTGAGGTCTAATCCAATTAAACAATGTCGCCGGATTTGTATTTTTTGAGGCACAATGGCCTGAGGCATTGAACAATATCCCAGATAAGAGTAAGGAGGCACTTGTTGAATTTTTTCTGGGGCTAGAACTAGCCCATAATTGTGGAGCTTTTTTTGTAAATGAGCAAAAGCAGCAAGCAACTTTGGTTCACAAGAGTGGGCAAGAAGTATGTCATCCATGTAGTGGATGATGTAAATATCTGAAAATGCCCTTTGGGTAGGTTTTATTTTAGCTGATACAAATTTTTGACATCATGTAGGGCTACTAGCCATTTTCTGAGGTAGCACTAGCCAATGATATCTCTTAAAAGGTTTTTGTAAATTAACAGAAGGAACACTGAAAGCAAATCTAGGGCAGTCATCAGGATTTAAAGGTATAGTATAAAAACAATCTTTTTAAGTCCAAAACAATTTTATATGTGTTTTTTGGTGTGGCTGTAGGACAGGGCAAGCCTGGCTGTAAGGCTCCCATTAATTTTATGGTTTCATTAACTTTTTGTAAATCTTATAATACTCTCCACTGACCAGATTTTTTTCTTAAGAACACAAATGGGAGAATTCCAGGGAGAATTAGAGGAAGCAATGTGTCCCTTTTAAAGTTGCTCCTGTACTAGCGCTTGAGCGGCCAAGATTTTTTCTTTAGTAAGGGGCCATTGATCTATCCACACAGGCGTATCAGATTTCCAAGTAATTGCTTCTGCTGTTTTCTGGTGGAGTACAAGTAAGTCTATGACCCCTGGGAAAAAGACCCTAAACCTGTTCTCTGTAAATTAGGATTGGGTGAAATAGGTTCCTGACGTCCTTGTCCTGCACTTCCTAAGCCTTTTCCTGGGAGGAGTCCTTGATCAAACATTTGCTGAGTTACTTGAACACTCGGGCTATAAAGATAAACTCCCATATTGCTCATAATATCACGTCCCCACAAATTCACCGGCAGACCGGGGATAATACAAGGCTGAAATGTTCCTTGAGGACCATCATCATCCTGCCATGATAACAAATTACTACTTTGCTGTGGGGCGTGAGACTGACCGATACCTTGCAGGCTTGTACTCGTACTTTGCATCGGCCAATTAGATGGCCAATGTTGCGCAGATATGCAAGATACATCAGCTCCAGTATCTAAAAGTCCCTGAAAATCTTTCCCATCAATCTTAAGCTGTAAAACAGGTCGATCTTTCTTTATTTCTTGAACCCAATATACATCCGAGGAACCAAAGCCTCGATTCCCCCGTTCCTGATTTTGTTGGTTCTTTCCTATTTTCATTCTAGGGAGAATTATTAACGGGGCAATTCGCATTCCAGCAGGTATATTGGAAACAGTTAATGGTGAATGAACCATGATCTTAATCTCTCCAGTAAAATCCTCATCAATAACTCGCGGGGAAACTTGAATTCCCTTCATGGTCGTACCACTTCTCCCTAATAAAAGCCCAACGGTTTTTGGCGGCAGCGGCCCAAAAACCCCTGTGGGTAGGGCTTGCATTCCCATTTCAGGAGTTAATACGATGTCGGCGGTGGAACACGAGTCCAAGCCTGCGCTGCCTGGGGTTGCCCGGAATGAATCTGTGATGGATTTCCTCTCTGAGGTTCGCTCCCTTTCAGTTCGGGGATCTGCGGTGCCCCATAACATTGCTGATTCGGGGCCTGGGGCTGGCCCCTCACCCAGTTTCCCTGAATCGGGTTCCCATCTTTATCTCTTAGATTTACATTCATTAGCCCAATGTTTCCCTCTCCTGCATTTAGGACAAACATCTGGAGGTTTCTTAACAGGAGCAGCTGCAATCCCTGTTTCTCCCTTATCGGGGCATTGAGCCGCTCGATGTCCCTTCTTTCCACAAGTAAAACAAGCTCCAGAGCGACAACCTGCATTGAGTCGTGCCTGTTGCCATAGCACTTCCTTCATAGGTTTCCCCTGAAGAGCAGCCGCTATCGCTATGCCCTGGGTAAAAGAGGAGCCCACATCAGTGCACAGGCGAATGTAATCAGATAAGGTTCCTTTCTTCCTAATTGGCCTAATGACAGCTTGACATGCCGAGTTGGCATTTCCATAGGCAAGCTGCGTTATAAAGGACTGGGTAGCAATTGACGTCCCAAAAATCCTTCCGGCTGCGGTGGTAAGGCGAGACACAAAATCTTGGAAGGGCTCGTCAGGTCTCTGTCTTATTTGAGATACATGCTCCTCTTTACGGGAGGTATCAGGCAGTATTCGCCATGCATCTTTAGCCGCTACAGAAGTTTGTGCATAGGCGCCCGGGGCAAAACCCATGTGGTTTTCTATATTAGCGTATATCCCTTCGCCCGCTAACATTTCAAAAGTAATGGGGACTCGCCGCAAGGCATTCTGATTAGCCTTTTTCTTGCAATTTTCATAAAATTCTGATTCCCACAAAAGGTAATCGCCCCCAGAAAGGCAGGCATGGGCAATAGGTTTCCAATCCTCAGGGGGAGTTGCCTCTCCTGATAAAGCGTCTAAAATTGCCATGGTGAAAGGAGCTATGGGTCCATACTGCACACAAGCCTCTGTTAACTCTTTTATTTCCTTCCATTGAAATGGCTCCCAATGCCGAACTCTGACTCCCGTTCTCCTGTCAATTCTATCAAAAATAGGATAGACCCCGAACTGCTCCGTAGATTCCCCTTGCCTATGTGCTTGTTCACAAGCCATTTGAAGTGGCGATCGCACAACAAAAGAATCGGATTCCGGTTTGATATAACCCGGTGGAGGCTGTGTGGGCTTCTCCCAGACAGGGGGCTGTAACGGAGGATCCCACATACCGGGGTTCTCAGGAGGCGGGGCAGAAGGATCAAAAGGGGGATCCTCTCTCCCCGGATTCCAAGGATCCTTACAAGAGACTCGTGAGCCTCGAGGACCATTTCCTTCACTATTTGAAACCTTAAGCTCTATTAATTGTCCCTGAATCTTTTTTATCTGTTCCGACAAAGTAAGAAGAGCATCAGAAGTCGGTCCCTTTTCTTGGGCCATAGCTACGACAGGAGGATATTTATCCCTATCATATTTAGCAGCCTCATCCTCTAATTCTTCCTGGTCTCTAGGGCTCAAATTTTCCCATATGTCGTCTGGAAACTCTTGAGCAACCGGCTCTTTGTTAACTTTAAGAACTCCCTCTAACAACTTTGCGCCCCCTCCCTCCTTCTCTCTCTCTGCCGGAGAAGCGGCAGAAGCGGCAGATGGGAGAATTTCCTCGTTTTCAGCTTGTTTCACTTTCTCTAGCTTGCAGCCCTTTTGTTTAAGTCCATGGGCAGCATAATAATCTTGTAACTGTTTTTCCACCTTTCTTTTGCAATTTTTATAAAACTTGTCTAACTGTTCTCTGCTCACCCGACTGCCACGGGCGGTAAGCAACTTCTTAAGTCCTCTAACATACAGGTCCTTGCTGCTGGCGTGACCCATCCCTTTTCCCTAACTCGGTCCTTCTTTCAAACAAAGAAAAACACCCAGGTGTCCTTCTGGCCGTGTCCCATGCGGGGCTAAATCTGTCTTAGCTAGAGGCGCTCCGGTATAAATCCCCGGACAGGTGGGTTGTAAAGCCCAGTCGCCGTTATGCCGTATGACAGAACCGGAACCGCAGGTTAGGACCCAATCAAGCTCCGTAACACAAAGTCGTGGAGCTATCACTCACTCACACACTCATTCGAACGAGGGGACAGTGCCTTGCTCACCGTGCATCCACTGATTAGCTCCAATGAGCTGGGCCCTTGCCACACGGTGTTCCTCACTATTACCCCTATATCCAGTCCCTGTTCGGGCGCCACTTGTAGCGGGCCAGCCGCCACGAGTCGAACGGTTCCTGACAAGGGGAGTGGGAATGAAAGAAGGCACTCACACTTTGATGATGGCGATCGCGGACCCCAGTGTTCCTGGAGACGCTGAGTTTATTTTGTCCCCAGAGTTTATACCTTCTGTGGAGGTGCAGTTTAGCGAGTACAAAAATGCATTACCTAGTTAACAGTAAAACTTTAACTGTAACACAGGAGACACAAAATTTACTGAAACTCCCAAATGTAATTATCTTATCAATAGCCCTGATAGGCATCAGCCTTCTGCTCTGGGAACTGGCCACTCCCCCCACATTCCTGAGCAGCATGCAAGCGCTCTCCAGATGCAGGCAGAGACAATTGCTTCAGGGGGAGGAAATAGGTTAGGTATAAACTGAGCCATTAAGGCTTTAAAGTTAACTGCAACCATGGCTCCCCACATCTCCCCCTTTTTTATTTTATAGTTTTGAGATCGTGTCTGGCTTAGGTGGTCAGTACAGACATTTTCACTTACCCGTCATTGGATATCGATCATCAAAGCGATCGACTCCTGTCTTAGGTTGTAAAAACGCTTACTGATCATTACCCGTCATTGGCTACCGATCTCCTTTGAGGAAAGCCAGAGACAGCAGTGGCTTTCCCCGGGCAGGGGGAAGGGGAGGCAAGGCTCCTTTTTGGATCTTTTAAGGCAGCTCATTGGGGGTCCCCACTTGGTTTCGCCTGGCTTAGGTTGTATCTCCCGTGAGATATCTTACCCGTCTTTGGCTGCAAACCATCTTTTGGGGACCAGACAGAGAGACATGAGGTGTAAAACATAGAGATAAGCAAAGTCCTAAAAAGCCAGTCTTACAGGCTCTTCTTTCCCTAAGGAAAGACATGGGGGGGACAGTCGGCTAGGCTGTTGTGTGACTACATCGCCCCCTTTTTTGTTTTTGAAGCATGAGAAACACAGAACGTGTAGTTATTTCATTTACAGCCTGTCGGAGGGCTATTTGTCCACATCTGAGGACTATGTAAAACAAACAGAACAATAAACAGAATAGCAATATCCCCAGCAAACCCTCTACCCAAGTCTTTCTCCATTTAACAGGGTCTGAAGTGGAAAGTCCTTCTGCAGCTGTGGAAAGTGAGAGCTTTTTCACACCCTAGGGGCGTGGATGGGTATCTATAGATGTCTTCTCTTCTGTGGGCTGTCGCTCATGGTATGGTTTAACACCGACCAGGAATTTACAAAGGTTTTTCTTTAGGACCTGGAGAAATACAAGCAAAGCCTCTTCCCCGTGTTATCTTGCGGGGAGAAGTAGGATTAGCTTCCCCACGTAATATTTTAAACAAAGGTTGTAATTTACCAGTTGTCAACCGCAACTGAGGTCTAATCCAATTAAACAATGTCGCCGGATTTGTATTTTTTGAGGCACAATGGCCTGAGGCATTCAACAATATCCCAGATAAGAGTAAGGAGGCACTTGTTGAATTTTTTCTGGGGCTAGAACTAGCCCATAATTGTGGAGCTTTTTTTGTAAATGAGCAAAAGCAGCAAGCAACTTTGGTTCACAAGAGTGGGCAAGAAGTATGTCATCCATGTAGTGGATGATGTAAATATCTGAAAATGCCCTTTGGGTAGGTTTTATTTTAGCTGATACAAATTTTTGACATCATGTAGGGCTACTAGCCATTTTCTGAGGTAGCACTAGCCAATGATATCTCTTAAAAGGTTTTTGTAAATTAACAGAAGGAACACTGAAAGCAAATCTAGGGCAGTCATCAGGATTTAAAGGTATAGTATAAAAACAATCTTTTTAAGTCCAAAACAATTTTATATGTGTTTTTTGGTGTGGCTGTAGGACAGGGCAAGCCTGGCTGTAAGGCTCCCATTAATTTTATGGTTTCATTAACTTTTTGTAAATCTTATAATACTCTCCACTGACCAGATTTTTTTCTTAAGAACACAAATGGGAGAATTCCAGGGAGAATTAGAGGAAGCAATGTGTCCCTTTTAAAGTTGCTCCTGTACTAGCGCTTGAGCGGCCAAGATTTTTTCTTTAGTAAGGGGCCATTGATCTATCCACACAGGCGTATCAGATTTCCAAGTAATTGCTTCTGCTGTTTTCTGGTGGAGTACAAGTAAGTCTATGACCCCTGGGAAAAAGACCCTAAACCTGTTCTCTGTAAATTAGGATTGGGTGAAATAGGTTCCTGACGTCCTTGTCCTGCACTTCCTAAGCCTTTTCCTGGGAGGAGTCCTTGATCAAACATTTGCTGAGTTACTTGAACACTCGGGCTATAAAGATAAACTCCCATATTGCTCATAATATCACGTCCCCACAAATTCACCGGCAGACCGGGGATAATACAAGGCTGAAATGTTCCTTGAGGACCATCATCATCCTGCCATGATAACAAATTACTACTTTGCTGTGGGGCGTGAGACTGACCGATACCTTGCAGGCTTGTACTCGTACTTTGCATCGGCCAATTAGATGGCCAATGTTGCGCAGATATGCAAGATACATCAGCTCCAGTATCTAAAAGTCCCTGAAAATCTTTCCCATCAATCTTAAGCTGTAAAACAGGTCGATCTTTCTTTATTTCTTGAACCCAATATACATCCGAGGAACCAAAGCCTCGATTCCCCCGTTCCTGATTTTGTTGGTTCTTTCCTATTTTCATTCTAGGGAGAATTATTAACGGGGCAATTCGCATTCCAGCAGGTATATTGGAAACAGTTAATGGTGAATGAACCATGATCTTAATCTCTCCAGTAAAATCCTCATCAATAACTCGCGGGGAAACTTGAATTCCCTTCATGGTCGTACCACTTCTCCCTAATAAAAGCCCAACGGTTTTTGGCGGCAGCGGCCCAAAAACCCCTGTGGGTAGGGCTTGCATTCCCATTTCAGGAGTTAATACGATGTCGGCGGTGGAACACGAGTCCAAGCCTGCGCTGCCTGGGGTTGCCCGGAATGAATCTGTGATGGATTTCCTCTCTGAGGTTCGCTCCCTTTCAGTTCGGGGATCTGCGGTGCCCCATAACATTGCTGATTCGGGGCCTGGGGCTGGCCCCTCACCCAGTTTCCCTGAATCGGGTTCCCATCTTTATCTGTCTTAGATTTACATTCATTAGCCCAATGTTTCCCTCTCCTGCATTTAGGACAAACATCTGGAGGTTTCTTAACAGGAGCAGCTGCAATCCCTGTTTCTCCCTTATCGGGGCATTGAGCCGCTCGATGTCCCTTCTTTCCACAAGTAAAACAAGCTCCAGAGCGACAACCTGCATTGAGTCGTGCCTGTTGCCATAGCACTTCCTTCATAGGTTTCCCCTGAAGAGCAGCCGCTATCGCTATGCCCTGGGTAAAAGAGGAGCCCACATCAGTGCACAGGCGAATGTAATCAGATAAGGTTCCTTTCTTCCTAATTGGCCTAATGACAGCTTGACATGCCGAGTTGGCATTTCCATAGGCAAGCTGCGTTATAAAGGACTGGGTAGCAATTGACGTCCCAAAAATCCTTCCGGCTGCGGTGGTAAGGCGAGACACAAAATCTTGGAAGGGCTCGTCAGGTCTCTGTCTTATTTGAGATACATGCTCCTCTTTACGGGAGGTATCAGGCAGTATTCGCCATGCATCTTTAGCCGCTACAGAAGTTTGTGCATAGGCGCCCGGGGCAAAACCCATGTGGTTTTCTATATTAGCGTATATCCCTTCGCCCGCTAACATTTCAAAAGTAATGGGGACTCGCCGCAAGGCATTCTGATTAGCCTTTTTCTTGCAATTTTCATAAAATTCTGATTCCCACAAAAGGTAATCGCCCCCAGAAAGGCAGGCATGGGCAATAGGTTTCCAATCCTCAGGGGGAGTTGCCTCTCCTGATAAAGCGTCTAAAATTGCCATGGTGAAAGGAGCTATGGGTCCATACTGCACACAAGCCTCTGTTAACTCTTTTATTTCCTTCCATTGAAATGGCTCCCAATGCCGAACTCTGACTCCCGTTCTCCTGTCAATTCTATCAAAAATAGGATAGACCCCGAACTGCTCCGTAGATTCCCCTTGCCTATGTGCTTGTTCACAAGCCATTTGAAGTGGCGATCGCACAACAAAAGAATCGGATTCCGGTTTGATATAACCCGGTGGAGGCTGTGTGGGCTTCTCCCAGACAGGGGGCTGTAACGGAGGATCCCACATACCGGGGTTCTCAGGAGGCGGGGCAGAAGGATCAAAAGGGGGATCCTCTCTCCCCGGATTCCAAGGATCCTTACAAGAGACTCGTGAGCCTCGAGGACCATTTCCTTCACTATTTGAAACCTTAAGCTCTATTAATTGTCCCTGAATCTTTTTTATCTGTTCCGACAAAGTAAGAAGAGCATCAGAAGTCGGTCCCTTTTCTTGGGCCATAGCTACGACAGGAGGATATTTATCCCTATCATATTTAGCAGCCTCATCCTCTAATTCTTCCTGGTCTCTAGGGCTCAAATTTTCCCATATGTCGTCTGGAAACTCTTGAGCAACCGGCTCTTTGTTAACTTTAAGAACTCCCTCTAACAACTTTGCGCCCCCTCCCTCCTTCTCTCTCTCTGCCGGAGAAGCGGCAGAAGCGGCAGATGGGAGAATTTCCTCGTTTTCAGCTTGTTTCACTTTCTCTAGCTTGCAGCCCTTTTGTTTAAGTCCATGGGCAGCATAATAATCTTGTAACTGTTTTTCCACCTTTCTTTTGCAATTTTTATAAAACTTGTCTAACTGTTCTCTGCTCACCCGACTGCCACGGGCGGTAAGCAACTTCTTAAGTCCTCTAACATACAGGTCCTTGCTGCTGGCGTGACCCATCCCTTTTCCCTAACTCGGTCCTTCTTTCAAACAAAGAAAAACACCCAGGTGTCCTTCTGGCCGTGTCCCATGCGGGGCTAAATCTGTCTTAGCTAGAGGCGCTCCGGTATAAATCCCCGGACAGGTGGGTTGTAAAGCCCAGTCGCCGTTATGCCGTATGACAGAACCGGAACCGCAGGTTAGGACCCAATCAAGCTCCGTAACACAAAGTCGTGGAGCTATCACTCACTCACACACTCATTCGAACGAGGGGACAGTGCCTTGCTCACCGTGCATCCACTGATTAGCTCCAATGAGCTGGGCCCTTGCCACACGGTGTTCCTCACTATTACCCCTATATCCAGTCCCTGTTCGGGCGCCACTTGTAGCGGGCCAGCCGCCACGAGTCGAACGGTTCCTGACAAGGGGAGTGGGAATGAAAGAAGGCACTCACACTTTGATGATGGCGATCGCGGACCCCAGTGTTCCTGGAGACGCTGAGTTTATTTTGTCCCCAGAGTTCATACCTTCTGTGGACGTGCAGTTTAGCGAGTACAAAAATGCATTACCTAGTTAACAGTAAAACTTTAACTGTAACACAGGAGACACAAAATTTACTGAAACTCCCAAATGTAATTATCTTATCAATAGCCCTGATAGGCATCAGCCTTCTGCTCTGGGAACTGGCCACTCCCCCCACATTCCTGAGCAGCATGCAAGCGCTCTCCAGATGCAGGCAGAGACAATTGCTTCAGGGGGAGGAAATAGGTTAGGTATAAACTGAGCCATTAAGGCTTTAAAGTTAACTGCAACCATGGCTCCCCACATCTCCCCCTTTTTTATTTTATAGTTTTGAGATCGTGTCTGGCTTAGGTGGTCAGTACAGACATTTTCACTTACCCGTCATTGGATATCGATCATCAAAGCGATCGACTCCTGTCTTAGGTTGTAAAAACGCTTACTGATCATTACCCGTCATTGGCTACCGATCTCCTTTGAGGAAAGCCAGAGACAGCAGTGGCTTTCCCCGGGCAGGGGGAAGGGGAGGCAAGGCTCCTTTTTGGATCTTTTAAGGCAGCTCATTGGGGGTCCCCACTTGGTTTCGCCTGGCTTAGGTTGTATCTCCCGTGAGATATCTTACCCGTCTTTGGCTGCAAACCATCTTTTGGGGACCAGACAGAGAGACATGAGGTGTAAAACATAGAGATAAGCAAAGTCCTAAAAAGCCAGTCTTACAGGCTCTTCTTTCCCTAAGGAAAGACATGGGGGGGACAGTCGGCTAGGCTGTTGTGTGACTACATCGCCCCCTTTTTTGTTTTTGAAGCATGAGAAACACAGAACGTGTAGTTATTTCATTTACAGCCTGTCGGAGGGCTATTTGTCCACATCTGAGGACTATGTAAAACAAACAGAACAATAAACAGAATAGCAATATCCCCAGCAAACCCTCTACCCAAGTCTTTCTCCATTTAACAGGGTCTGAAGTGGAAAGTCCTTCTGCAGCTGTGGAAAGTGAGAGCTTTTTCACACCCTAGGGGCGTGGATGGGTATCTATAGATGTCTTCTCTTCTGTGGGCTGTCGCTCATGGTATGGTTTAACACCGACCAGGAATTTACAAAGGTTTTTCTTTAGGACCTGGAGAAATACAAGCAAAGCCTCTTCCCCGTGTTATCTTGCGGGGAGAAGTAGGATTAGCTTCCCCACGTAATATTTTAAACAAAGGTTGTAATTTACCAGTTGTCAACCGCAACTGAGGTCTAATCCAATTAAACAATGTCGCCGGATTTGTATTTTTTGAGGCACAATGGCCTGAGGCATTCAACAATATCCCAGATAAGAGTAAGGAGGCACTTGTTGAATTTTTTCTGGGGCTAGAACTAGCCCATAATTGTGGAGCTTTTTTTGTAAATGAGCAAAAGCAGCAAGCAACTTTGGTTCACAAGAGTGGGCAAGAAGTATGTCATCCATGTAGTGGATGATGTAAATATCTGAAAATGCCCTTTGGGTAGGTTTTATTTTAGCTGATACAAATTTTTGACATCATGTAGGGCTACTAGCCATTTTCTGAGGTAGCACTAGCCAATGATATCTCTTAAAAGGTTTTTGTAAATTAACAGAAGGAACACTGAAAGCAAATCTAGGGCAGTCATCAGGATTTAAAGGTATAGTATAAAAACAATCTTTTTAAGTCCAAAACAATTTTATATGTGTTTTTTGGTGTGGCTGTAGGACAGGGCAAGCCTGGCTGTAAGGCTCCCATTAATTTTATGGTTTCATTAACTTTTTGTAAATCTTATAATACTCTCCACTGACCAGATTTTTTTCTTAAGAACACAAATGGGAGAATTCCAGGGAGAATTAGAGGAAGCAATGTGTCCCTTTTAAAGTTGCTCCTGTACTAGCGCTTGAGCGGCCAAGATTTTTTCTTTAGTAAGGGGCCATTGATCTATCCACACAGGCGTATCAGATTTCCAAGTAATTGCTTCTGCTGTTTTCTGGTGGAGTACAAGTAAGTCTATGACCCCTGGGAAAAAGACCCTAAACCTGTTCTCTGTAAATTAGGATTGGGTGAAATAGGTTCCTGACGTCCTTGTCCTGCACTTCCTAAGCCTTTTCCTGGGAGGAGTCCTTGATCAAACATTTGCTGAGTTACTTGAACACTCGGGCTATAAAGATAAACTCCCATATTGCTCATAATATCACGTCCCCACAAATTCACCGGCAGACCGGGGATAATACAAGGCTGAAATGTTCCTTGAGGACCATCATCATCCTGCCATGATAACAAATTACTACTTTGCTGTGGGGCGTGAGACTGACCGATACCTTGCAGGCTTGTACTCGTACTTTGCATCGGCCAATTAGATGGCCAATGTTGCGCAGATATGCAAGATACATCAGCTCCAGTATCTAAAAGTCCCTGAAAATCTTTCCCATCAATCTTAAGCTGTAAAACAGGTCGATCTTTCTTTATTTCTTGAACCCAATATACATCCGAGGAACCAAAGCCTCGATTCCCCCGTTCCTGATTTTGTTGGTTCTTTCCTATTTTCATTCTAGGGAGAATTATTAACGGGGCAATTCGCATTCCAGCAGGTATATTGGAAACAGTTAATGGTGAATGAACCATGATCTTAATCTCTCCAGTAAAATCCTCATCAATAACTCGCGGGGAAACTTGAATTCCCTTCATGGTCGTACCACTTCTCCCTAATAAAAGCCCAACGGTTTTTGGCGGCAGCGGCCCAAAAACCCCTGTGGGTAGGGCTTGCATTCCCATTTCAGGAGTTAATACGATGTCGGCGGTGGAACACGAGTCCAAGCCTGCGCTGCCTGGGGTTGCCCGGAATGAATCTGTGATGGATTTCCTCTCTGAGGTTCGCTCCCTTTCAGTTCGGGGATCTGCGGTGCCCCATAACATTGCTGATTCGGGGCCTGGGGCTGGCCCCTCACCCAGTTTCCCTGAATCGGGTTCCCATCTTTATCTGTCTTAGATTTACATTCATTAGCCCAATGTTTCCCTCTCCTGCATTTAGGACAAACATCTGGAGGTTTCTTAACAGGAGCAGCTGCAATCCCTGTTTCTCCCTTATCGGGGCATTGAGCCGCTCGATGTCCCTTCTTTCCACAAGTAAAACAAGCTCCAGAGCGACAACCTGCATTGAGTCGTGCCTGTTGCCATAGCACTTCCTTCATAGGTTTCCCCTGAAGAGCAGCCGCTATCGCTATGCCCTGGGTAAAAGAGGAGCCCACATCAGTGCACAGGCGAATGTAATCAGATAAGGTTCCTTTCTTCCTAATTGGCCTAATGACAGCTTGACATGCCGAGTTGGCATTTCCATAGGCAAGCTGCGTTATAAAGGACTGGGTAGCAATTGACGTCCCAAAAATCCTTCCGGCTGCGGTGGTAAGGCGAGACACAAAATCTTGGAAGGGCTCGTCAGGTCTCTGTCTTATTTGAGATACATGCTCCTCTTTACGGGAGGTATCAGGCAGTATTCGCCATGCATCTTTAGCCGCTACAGAAGTTTGTGCATAGGCGCCCGGGGCAAAACCCATGTGGTTTTCTATATTAGCGTATATCCCTTCGCCCGCTAACATTTCAAAAGTAATGGGGACTCGCCGCAAGGCATTCTGATTAGCCTTTTTCTTGCAATTTTCATAAAATTCTGATTCCCACAAAAGGTAATCGCCCCCAGAAAGGCAGGCATGGGCAATAGGTTTCCAATCCTCAGGGGGAGTTGCCTCTCCTGATAAAGCGTCTAAAATTGCCATGGTGAAAGGAGCTATGGGTCCATACTGCACACAAGCCTCTGTTAACTCTTTTATTTCCTTCCATTGAAATGGCTCCCAATGCCGAACTCTGACTCCCGTTCTCCTGTCAATTCTATCAAAAATAGGATAGACCCCGAACTGCTCCGTAGATTCCCCTTGCCTATGTGCTTGTTCACAAGCCATTTGAAGTGGCGATCGCACAACAAAAGAATCGGATTCCGGTTTGATATAACCCGGTGGAGGCTGTGTGGGCTTCTCCCAGACAGGGGGCTGTAACGGAGGATCCCACATACCGGGGTTCTCAGGAGGCGGGGCAGAAGGATCAAAAGGGGGATCCTCTCTCCCCGGATTCCAAGGATCCTTACAAGAGACTCGTGAGCCTCGAGGACCATTTCCTTCACTATTTGAAACCTTAAGCTCTATTAATTGTCCCTGAATCTTTTTTATCTGTTCCGACAAAGTAAGAAGAGCATCAGAAGTCGGTCCCTTTTCTTGGGCCATAGCTACGACAGGAGGATATTTATCCCTATCATATTTAGCAGCCTCATCCTCTAATTCTTCCTGGTCTCTAGGGCTCAAATTTTCCCATATGTCGTCTGGAAACTCTTGAGCAACCGGCTCTTTGTTAACTTTAAGAACTCCCTCTAACAACTTTGCGCCCCCTCCCTCCTTCTCTCTCTCTGCCGGAGAAGCGGCAGAAGCGGCAGATGGGAGAATTTCCTCGTTTTCAGCTTGTTTCACTTTCTCTAGCTTGCAGCCCTTTTGTTTAAGTCCATGGGCAGCATAATAATCTTGTAACTGTTTTTCCACCTTTCTTTTGCAATTTTTATAAAACTTGTCTAACTGTTCTCTGCTCACCCGACTGCCACGGGCGGTAAGCAACTTCTTAAGTCCTCTAACATACAGGTCCTTGCTGCTGGCGTGACCCATCCCTTTTCCCTAACTCGGTCCTTCTTTCAAACAAAGAAAAACACCCAGGTGTCCTTCTGGCCGTGTCCCATGCGGGGCTAAATCTGTCTTAGCTAGAGGCGCTCCGGTATAAATCCCCGGACAGGTGGGTTGTAAAGCCCAGTCGCCGTTATGCCGTATGACAGAACCGGAACCGCAGGTTAGGACCCAATCAAGCTCCGTAACACAAAGTCGTGGAGCTATCACTCACTCACACACTCATTCGAACGAGGGGACAGTGCCTTGCTCACCGTGCATCCACTGATTAGCTCCAATGAGCTGGGCCCTTGCCACACGGTGTTCCTCACTATTACCCCTATATCCAGTCCCTGTTCGGGCGCCACTTGTAGCGGGCCAGCCGCCACGAGTCGAACGGTTCCTGACAAGGGGAGTGGGAATGAAAGAAGGCACTCACACTTTGATGACGGCGATCGCGGACCCCAGTGTTCCTGGAGACGCTGAGTTTATTTTGTCCCCAGAGTTTATACCTTCTGTGGACGTGCAGTTTAGCGAGTACAAAAATGCATTACCTAGTTAACAGTAAAACTTTAACTGTAACACAGGAGACACAAAATTTACTGAAACTCCCAAATGTAATTATCTTATCAATAGCCCTGATAGGCATCAGCCTTCTGCTCTGGGAACTGGCCACTCCCCCCACATTCCTGAGCAGCATGCAAGCGCTCTCCAGATGCAGGCAGAGACAATTGCTTCAGGGGGAGGAAATAGGTTAGGTATAAACTGAGCCATTAAGGCTTTAAAGTTAACTGCAACCATGGCTCCCCACATCTCCCCCTTTTTTATTTTATAGTTTTGAGATCGTGTCTGGCTTAGGTGGTCAGTACAGACATTTTCACTTACCCGTCATTGGATATCGATCATCAAAGCGATCGACTCCTGTCTTAGGTTGTAAAAACGCTTACTGATCATTACCCGTCATTGGCTACCGATCTCCTTTGAGGAAAGCCAGAGACAGCAGTGGCTTTCCCCGGGCAGGGGGAAGGGGAGGCAAGGCTCCTTTTTGGATCTTTTAAGGCAGCTCATTGGGGGTCCCCACTTGGTTTCGCCTGGCTTAGGTTGTATCTCCCGTGAGATATCTTACCCGTCTTTGGCTGCAAACCATCTTTTGGGGACCAGACAGAGAGACATGAGGTGTAAAACATAGAGATAAGCAAAGTCCTAAAAAGCCAGTCTTACAGGCTCTTCTTTCCCTAAGGAAAGACATGGGGGGGACAGTCGGCTAGGCTGTTGTGTGACTACATCGCCCCCTTTTTTGTTTTTGAAGCATGAGAAACACAGAACGTGTAGTTATTTCATTTACAGCCTGTCGGAGGGCTATTTGTCCACATCTGAGGACTATGTAAAACAAACAGAACAATAAACAGAATAGCAATATCCCCAGCAAACCCTCTACCCAAGTCTTTCTCCATTTAACAGGGTCTGAAGTGGAAAGTCCTTCTGCAGCTGTGGAAAGTGAGAGCTTTTTCACACCCTAGGGGCGTGGATGGGTATCTATAGATGTCTTCTCTTCTGTGGGCTGTCGCTCATGGTATGGTTTAACACCGACCAGGAATTTACAAAGGTTTTTCTTTAGGACCTGGAGAAATACAAGCAAAGCCTCTTCCCCGTGTTATCTTGCGGGGAGAAGTAGGATTAGCTTCCCCACGTAATATTTTAAACAAAGGTTGTAATTTACCAGTTGTCAACCGCAACTGAGGTCTAATCCAATTAAACAATGTCGCCGGATTTGTATTTTTTGAGGCACAATGGCCTGAGGCATTGAACAATATCCCAGATAAGAGTAAGGAGGCACTTGTTGAATTTTTTCTGGGGCTAGAACTAGCCCATAATTGTGGAGCTTTTTTTGTAAATGAGCAAAAGCAGCAAGCAACTTTGGTTCACAAGAGTGGGCAAGAAGTATGTCATCCATGTAGTGGATGATGTAAATATCTGAAAATGCCCTTTGGGTAGGTTTTATTTTAGCTGATACAAATTTTTGACATCATGTAGGGCTACTAGCCATTTTCTGAGGTAGCACTAGCCAATGATATCTCTTAAAAGGTTTTTGTAAATTAACAGAAGGAACACTGAAAGCAAATCTAGGGCAGTCATCAGGATTTAAAGGTATAGTATAAAAACAATCTTTTTAAGTCCAAAACAATTTTATATGTGTTTTTTGGTGTGGCTGTAGGACAGGGCAAGCCTGGCTGTAAGGCTCCCATTAATTTTATGGTTTCATTAACTTTTTGTAAATCTTATAATACTCTCCACTGACCAGATTTTTTTCTTAAGAACACAAATGGGAGAATTCCAGGGAGAATTAGAGGAAGCAATGTGTCCCTTTTAAAGTTGCTCCTGTACTAGCGCTTGAGCGGCCAAGATTTTTTCTTTAGTAAGGGGCCATTGATCTATCCACACAGGCGTATCAGATTTCCAAGTAATTGCTTCTGCTGTTTTCTGGTGGAGTACAAGTAAGTCTATGACCCCTGGGAAAAAGACCCTAAACCTGTTCTCTGTAAATTAGGATTGGGTGAAATAGGTTCCTGACGTCCTTGTCCTGCACTTCCTAAGCCTTTTCCTGGGAGGAGTCCTTGATCAAACATTTGCTGAGTTACTTGAACACTCGGGCTATAAAGATAAACTCCCATATTGCTCATAATATCACGTCCCCACAAATTCACCGGCAGACCGGGGATAATACAAGGCTGAAATGTTCCTTGAGGACCATCATCATCCTGCCATGATAACAAATTACTACTTTGCTGTGGGGCGTGAGACTGACCGATACCTTGCAGGCTTGTACTCGTACTTTGCATCGGCCAATTAGATGGCCAATGTTGCGCAGATATGCAAGATACATCAGCTCCAGTATCTAAAAGTCCCTGAAAATCTTTCCCATCAATCTTAAGCTGTAAAACAGGTCGATCTTTCTTTATTTCTTGAACCCAATATACATCCGAGGAACCAAAGCCTCGATTCCCCCGTTCCTGATTTTGTTGGTTCTTTCCTATTTTCATTCTAGGGAGAATTATTAACGGGGCAATTCGCATTCCAGCAGGTATATTGGAAACAGTTAATGGTGAATGAACCATGATCTTAATCTCTCCAGTAAAATCCTCATCAATAACTCGCGGGGAAACTTGAATTCCCTTCATGGTCGTACCACTTCTCCCTAATAAAAGCCCAACGGTTTTTGGCGGCAGCGGCCCAAAAACCCCTGTGGGTAGGGCTTGCATTCCCATTTCAGGAGTTAATACGATGTCGGCGGTGGAACACGAGTCCAAGCCTGCGCTGCCTGGGGTTGCCCGGAATGAATCTGTGATGGATTTCCTCTCTGAGGTTCGCTCCCTTTCAGTTCGGGGATCTGCGGTGCCCCATAACATTGCTGATTCGGGGCCTGGGGCTGGCCCCTCACCCAGTTTCCCTGAATCGGGTTCCCATCTTTATCTGTCTTAGATTTACATTCATTAGCCCAATGTTTCCCTCTCCTGCATTTAGGACAAACATCTGGAGGTTTCTTAACAGGAGCAGCTGCAATCCCTGTTTCTCCCTTATCGGGGCATTGAGCCGCTCGATGTCCCTTCTTTCCACAAGTAAAACAAGCTCCAGAGCGACAACCTGCATTGAGTCGTGCCTGTTGCCATAGCACTTCCTTCATAGGTTTCCCCTGAAGAGCAGCCGCTATCGCTATGCCCTGGGTAAAAGAGGAGCCCACATCAGTGCACAGGCGAATGTAATCAGATAAGGTTCCTTTCTTCCTAATTGGCCTAATGACAGCTTGACATGCCGAGTTGGCATTTCCATAGGCAAGCTGCGTTATAAAGGACTGGGTAGCAATTGACGTCCCAAAAATCCTTCCGGCTGCGGTGGTAAGGCGAGACACAAAATCTTGGAAGGGCTCGTCAGGTCTCTGTCTTATTTGAGATACATGCTCCTCTTTACGGGAGGTATCAGGCAGTATTCGCCATGCATCTTTAGCCGCTACAGAAGTTTGTGCATAGGCGCCCGGGGCAAAACCCATGTGGTTTTCTATATTAGCGTATATCCCTTCGCCCGCTAACATTTCAAAAGTAATGGGGACTCGCCGCAAGGCATTCTGATTAGCCTTTTTCTTGCAATTTTCATAAAATTCTGATTCCCACAAAAGGTAATCGCCCCCAGAAAGGCAGGCATGGGCAATAGGTTTCCAATCCTCAGGGGGAGTTGCCTCTCCTGATAAAGCGTCTAAAATTGCCATGGTGAAAGGAGCTATGGGTCCATACTGCACACAAGCCTCTGTTAACTCTTTTATTTCCTTCCATTGAAATGGCTCCCAATGCCGAACTCTGACTCCCGTTCTCCTGTCAATTCTATCAAAAATAGGATAGACCCCGAACTGCTCCGTAGATTCCCCTTGCCTATGTGCTTGTTCACAAGCCATTTGAAGTGGCGATCGCACAACAAAAGAATCGGATTCCGGTTTGATATAACCCGGTGGAGGCTGTGTGGGCTTCTCCCAGACAGGGGGCTGTAACGGAGGATCCCACATACCGGGGTTCTCAGGAGGCGGGGCAGAAGGATCAAAAGGGGGATCCTCTCTCCCCGGATTCCAAGGATCCTTACAAGAGACTCGTGAGCCTCGAGGACCATTTCCTTCACTATTTGAAACCTTAAGCTCTATTAATTGTCCCTGAATCTTTTTTATCTGTTCCGACAAAGTAAGAAGAGCATCAGAAGTCGGTCCCTTTTCTTGGGCCATAGCTACGACAGGAGGATATTTATCCCTATCATATTTAGCAGCCTCATCCTCTAATTCTTCCTGGTCTCTAGGGCTCAAATTTTCCCATATGTCGTCTGGAAACTCTTGAGCAACCGGCTCTTTGTTAACTTTAAGAACTCCCTCTAACAACTTTGCGCCCCCTCCCTCCTTCTCTCTCTCTGCCGGAGAAGCGGCAGAAGCGGCAGATGGGAGAATTTCCTCGTTTTCAGCTTGTTTCACTTTCTCTAGCTTGCAGCCCTTTTGTTTAAGTCCATGGGCAGCATAATAATCTTGTAACTGTTTTTCCACCTTTCTTTTGCAATTTTTATAAAACTTGTCTAACTGTTCTCTGCTCACCCGACTGCCACGGGCGGTAAGCAACTTCTTAAGTCCTCTAACATACAGGTCCTTGCTGCTGGCGTGACCCATCCCTTTTCCCTAACTCGGTCCTTCTTTCAAACAAAGAAAAACACCCAGGTGTCCTTCTGGCCGTGTCCCATGCGGGGCTAAATCTGTCTTAGCTAGAGGCGCTCCGGTATAAATCCCCGGACAGGTGGGTTGTAAAGCCCAGTCGCCGTTATGCCGTATGACAGAACCGGAACCGCAGGTTAGGACCCAATCAAGCTCCGTAACACAAAGTCGTGGAGCTATCACTCACTCACACACTCATTCGAACGAGGGGACAGTGCCTTGCTCACCGTGCATCCACTGATTAGCTCCAATGAGCTGGGCCCTTGCCACACGGTGTTCCTCACTATTACCCCTATATCCAGTCCCTGTTCGGGCGCCACTTGTAGCGGGCCAGCCGCCACGAGTCGAACGGTTCCTGACAAGGGGAGTGGGAATGAAAGAAGGCACTCACACTTTGATGATGGCGATCGCGGACCCCAGTGTTCCTGGAGACGCTGAGTTTATTTTGTCCCCAGAGTTCATACCTTCTGTGGACGTGCAGTTTAGCGAGTACAAAAATGCATTACCTAGTTAACAGTAAAACTTTAACTGTAACACAGGAGACACAAAATTTACTGAAACTCCCAAATGTAATTATCTTATCAATAGCCCTGATAGGCATCAGCCTTCTGCTCTGGGAACTGGCCACTCCCCCCACATTCCTGAGCAGCATGCAAGCGCTCTCCAGATGCAGGCAGAGACAATTGCTTCAGGGGGAGGAAATAGGTTAGGTATAAACTGAGCCATTAAGGCTTTAAAGTTAACTGCAACCATGGCTCCCCACATCTCCCCCTTTTTTATTTTATAGTTTTGAGATCGTGTCTGGCTTAGGTGGTCAGTACAGACATTTTCACTTACCCGTCATTGGATATCGATCATCAAAGCGATCGACTCCTGTCTTAGGTTGTAAAAACGCTTACTGATCATTACCCGTCATTGGCTACCGATCTCCTTTGAGGAAAGCCAGAGACAGCAGTGGCTTTCCCCGGGCAGGGGGAAGGGGAGGCAAGGCTCCTTTTTGGATCTTTTAAGGCAGCTCATTGGGGGTCCCCACTTGGTTTCGCCTGGCTTAGGTTGTATCTCCCGTGAGATATCTTACCCGTCTTTGGCTGCAAACCATCTTTTGGGGACCAGACAGAGAGACATGAGGTGTAAAACATAGAGATAAGCAAAGTCCTAAAAAGCCAGTCTTACAGGCTCTTCTTTCCCTAAGGAAAGACATGGGGGGGACAGTCGGCTAGGCTGTTGTGTGACTACATCGCCCCCTTTTTTGTTTTTGAAGCATGAGAAACACAGAACGTGTAGTTATTTCATTTACAGCCTGTCGGAGGGCTATTTGTCCACATCTGAGGACTATGTAAAACAAACAGAACAATAAACAGAATAGCAATATCCCCAGCAAACCCTCTACCCAAGTCTTTCTCCATTTAACAGGGTCTGAAGTGGAAAGTCCTTCTGCAGCTGTGGAAAGTGAGAGCTTTTTCACACCCTAGGGGCGTGGATGGGTATCTATAGATGTCTTCTCTTCTGTGGGCTGTCGCTCATGGTATGGTTTAACACCGACCAGGAATTTACAAAGGTTTTTCTTTAGGACCTGGAGAAATACAAGCAAAGCCTCTTCCCCGTGTTATCTTGCGGGGAGAAGTAGGATTAGCTTCCCCACGTAATATTTTAAACAAAGGTTGTAATTTACCAGTTGTCAACCGCAACTGAGGTCTAATCCAATTAAACAATGTCGCCGGATTTGTATTTTTTGAGGCACAATGGCCTGAGGCATTGAACAATATCCCAGATAAGAGTAAGGAGGCACTTGTTGAATTTTTTCTGGGGCTAGAACTAGCCCATAATTGTGGAGCTTTTTTTGTAAATGAGCAAAAGCAGCAAGCAACTTTGGTTCACAAGAGTGGGCAAGAAGTATGTCATCCATGTAGTGGATGATGTAAATATCTGAAAATGCCCTTTGGGTAGGTTTTATTTTAGCTGATACAAATTTTTGACATCATGTAGGGCTACTAGCCATTTTCTGAGGTAGCACTAGCCAATGATATCTCTTAAAAGGTTTTTGTAAATTAACAGAAGGAACACTGAAAGCAAATCTAGGGCAGTCATCAGGATTTAAAGGTATAGTATAAAAACAATCTTTTTAAGTCCAAAACAATTTTATATGTGTTTTTTGGTGTGGCTGTAGGACAGGGCAAGCCTGGCTGTAAGGCTCCCATTAATTTTATGGTTTCATTAACTTTTTGTAAATCTTATAATACTCTCCACTGACCAGATTTTTTTCTTAAGAACACAAATGGGAGAATTCCAGGGAGAATTAGAGGAAGCAATGTGTCCCTTTTAAAGTTGCTCCTGTACTAGCGCTTGAGCGGCCAAGATTTTTTCTTTAGTAAGGGGCCATTGATCTATCCACACAGGCGTATCAGATTTCCAAGTAATTGCTTCTGCTGTTTTCTGGTGGAGTACAAGTAAGTCTATGACCCCTGGGAAAAAGACCCTAAACCTGTTCTCTGTAAATTAGGATTGGGTGAAATAGGTTCCTGACGTCCTTGTCCTGCACTTCCTAAGCCTTTTCCTGGGAGGAGTCCTTGATCAAACATTTGCTGAGTTACTTGAACACTCGGGCTATAAAGATAAACTCCCATATTGCTCATAATATCACGTCCCCACAAATTCACCGGCAGACCGGGGATAATACAAGGCTGAAATGTTCCTTGAGGACCATCATCATCCTGCCATGATAACAAATTACTACTTTGCTGTGGGGCGTGAGACTGACCGATACCTTGCAGGCTTGTACTCGTACTTTGCATCGGCCAATTAGATGGCCAATGTTGCGCAGATATGCAAGATACATCAGCTCCAGTATCTAAAAGTCCCTGAAAATCTTTCCCATCAATCTTAAGCTGTAAAACAGGTCGATCTTTCTTTATTTCTTGAACCCAATATACATCCGAGGAACCAAAGCCTCGATTCCCCCGTTCCTGATTTTGTTGGTTCTTTCCTATTTTCATTCTAGGGAGAATTATTAACGGGGCAATTCGCATTCCAGCAGGTATATTGGAAACAGTTAATGGTGAATGAACCATGATCTTAATCTCTCCAGTAAAATCCTCATCAATAACTCGCGGGGAAACTTGAATTCCCTTCATGGTCGTACCACTTCTCCCTAATAAAAGCCCAACGGTTTTTGGCGGCAGCGGCCCAAAAACCCCTGTGGGTAGGGCTTGCATTCCCATTTCAGGAGTTAATACGATGTCGGCGGTGGAACACGAGTCCAAGCCTGCGCTGCCTGGGGTTGCCCGGAATGAATCTGTGATGGATTTCCTCTCTGAGGTTCGCTCCCTTTCAGTTCGGGGATCTGCGGTGCCCCATAACATTGCTGATTCGGGGCCTGGGGCTGGCCCCTCACCCAGTTTCCCTGAATCGGGTTCCCATCTTTATCTGTCTTAGATTTACATTCATTAGCCCAATGTTTCCCTCTCCTGCATTTAGGACAAACATCTGGAGGTTTCTTAACAGGAGCAGCTGCAATCCCTGTTTCTCCCTTATCGGGGCATTGAGCCGCTCGATGTCCCTTCTTTCCACAAGTAAAACAAGCTCCAGAGCGACAACCTGCATTGAGTCGTGCCTGTTGCCATAGCACTTCCTTCATAGGTTTCCCCTGAAGAGCAGCCGCTATCGCTATGCCCTGGGTAAAAGAGGAGCCCACATCAGTGCACAGGCGAATGTAATCGGATAAGGTTCCTTTCTTCCTAATTGGCCTAATGACAGCTTGACATGCCGAGTTGGCATTTCCATAGGCAAGCTGCGTTATAAAGGACTGGGTAGCAATTGACGTCCCAAAAATCCTTCCGGCTGCGGTGGTAAGGCGAGACACAAAATCTTGGAAGGGCTCGTCAGGTCTCTGTCTTATTTGAGATACATGCTCCTCTTTACGGGAGGTATCAGGCAGTATTCGCCATGCATCTTTAGCCGCTACAGAAGTTTGTGCATAGGCGCCCGGGGCAAAACCCATGTGGTTTTCTATATTAGCGTATATCCCTTCGCCCGCTAACATTTCAAAAGTAATGGGGACTCGCCGCAAGGCATTCTGATTAGCCTTTTTCTTGCAATTTTCATAAAATTCTGATTCCCACAAAAGGTAATCGCCCCCAGAAAGGCAGGCATGGGCAATAGGTTTCCAATCCTCAGGGGGAGTTGCCTCTCCTGATAAAGCGTCTAAAATTGCCATGGTGAAAGGAGCTATGGGTCCATACTGCACACAAGCCTCTGTTAACTCTTTTATTTCCTTCCATTGAAATGGCTCCCAATGCCGAACTCTGACTCCCGTTCTCCTGTCAATTCTATCAAAAATAGGATAGACCCCGAACTGCTCCGTAGATTCCCCTTGCCTATGTGCTTGTTCACAAGCCATTTGAAGTGGCGATCGCACAACAAAAGAATCGGATTCCGGTTTGATATAACCCGGTGGAGGCTGTGTGGGCTTCTCCCAGACAGGGGGCTGTAACGGAGGATCCCACATACCGGGGTTCTCAGGAGGCGGGGCAGAAGGATCAAAAGGGGGATCCTCTCTCCCCGGATTCCAAGGATCCTTACAAGAGACTCGTGAGCCTCGAGGACCATTTCCTTCACTATTTGAAACCTTAAGCTCTATTAATTGTCCCTGAATCTTTTTTATCTGTTCCGACAAAGTAAGAAGAGCATCAGAAGTCGGTCCCTTTTCTTGGGCCATAGCTACGACAGGAGGATATTTATCCCTATCATATTTAGCAGCCTCATCCTCTAATTCTTCCTGGTCTCTAGGGCTCAAATTTTCCCATATGTCGTCTGGAAACTCTTGAGCAACCGGCTCTTTGTTAACTTTAAGAACTCCCTCTAACAACTTTGCGCCCCCTCCCTCCTTCTCTCTCTCTGCCGGAGAAGCGGCAGAAGCGGCAGATGGGAGAATTTCCTCGTTTTCAGCTTGTTTCACTTTCTCTAGCTTGCAGCCCTTTTGTTTAAGTCCATGGGCAGCATAATAATCTTGTAACTGTTTTTCCACCTTTCTTTTGCAATTTTTATAAAACTTGTCTAACTGTTCTCTGCTCACCCGACTGCCACGGGCGGTAAGCAACTTCTTAAGTCCTCTAACATACAGGTCCTTGCTGCTGGCGTGACCCATCCCTTTTCCCTAACTCGGTCCTTCTTTCAAACAAAGAAAAACACCCAGGTGTCCTTCTGGCCGTGTCCCATGCGGGGCTAAATCTGTCTTAGCTAGAGGCGCTCCGGTATAAATCCCCGGACAGGTGGGTTGTAAAGCCCAGTCGCCGTTATGCCGTATGACAGAACCGGAACCGCAGGTTAGGACCCAATCAAGCTCCGTAACACAAAGTCGTGGAGCTATCACTCACTCACACACTCATTCGAACGAGGGGACAGTGCCTTGCTCACCGTGCATCCACTGATTAGCTCCAATGAGCTGGGCCCTTGCCACACGGTGTTCCTCACTATTACCCCTATATCCAGTCCCTGTTCGGGCGCCACTTGTAGCGGGCCAGCCGCCACGAGTCGAACGGTTCCTGACAAGGGGAGTGGGAATGAAAGAAGGCACTCACACTTTGATGATGGCGATCGCGGACCCCAGTGTTCCTGGAGACGCTGAGTTTATTTTGTCCCCAGAGTTCATACCTTCTGTGGACGTGCAGTTTAGCGAGTACAAAAATGCATTACCTAGTTAACAGTAAAACTTTAACTGTAACACAGGAGACACAAAATTTACTGAAACTCCCAAATGTAATTATCTTATCAATAGCCCTGATAGGCATCAGCCTTCTGCTCTGGGAACTGGCCACTCCCCCCACATTCCTGAGCAGCATGCAAGCGCTCTCCAGATGCAGGCAGAGACAATTGCTTCAGGGGGAGGAAATAGGTTAGGTATAAACTGAGCCATTAAGGCTTTAAAGTTAACTGCAACCATGGCTCCCCACATCTCCCCCTTTTTTATTTTATAGTTTTGAGATCGTGTCTGGCTTAGGTGGTCAGTACAGACATTTTCACTTACCCGTCATTGGATATCGATCATCAAAGCGATCGACTCCTGTCTTAGGTTGTAAAAACGCTTACTGATCATTACCCGTCATTGGCTACCGATCTCCTTTGAGGAAAGCCAGAGACAGCAGTGGCTTTCCCCGGGCAGGGGGAAGGGGAGGCAAGGCTCCTTTTTGGATCTTTTAAGGCAGCTCATTGGGGGTCCCCACTTGGTTTCGCCTGGCTTAGGTTGTATCTCCCGTGAGATATCTTACCCGTCTTTGGCTGCAAACCATCTTTTGGGGACCAGACAGAGAGACATGAGGTGTAAAACATAGAGATAAGCAAAGTCCTAAAAAGCCAGTCTTACAGGCTCTTCTTTCCCTAAGGAAAGACATGGGGGGGACAGTCGGCTAGGCTGTTGTGTGACTACATCGCCCCCTTTTTTGTTTTTGAAGCATGAGAAACACAGAACGTGTAGTTATTTCATTTACAGCCTGTCGGAGGGCTATTTGTCCACATCTGAGGACTATGTAAAACAAACAGAACAATAAACAGAATAGCAATATCCCCAGCAAACCCTCTACCCAAGTCTTTCTCCATTTAACAGGGTCTGAAGTGGAAAGTCCTTCTGCAGCTGTGGAAAGTGAGAGCTTTTTCACACCCTAGGGGCGTGGATGGGTATCTATAGATGTCTTCTCTTCTGTGGGCTGTCGCTCATGGTATGGTTTAACACCGACCAGGAATTTACAAAGGTTTTTCTTTAGGACCTGGAGAAATACAAGCAAAGCCTCTTCCCCGTGTTATCTTGCGGGGAGAAGTAGGATTAGCTTCCCCACGTAATATTTTAAACAAAGGTTGTAATTTACCAGTTGTCAACCGCAACTGAGGTCTAATCCAATTAAACAATGTCGCCGGATTTGTATTTTTTGAGGCACAATGGCCTGAGGCATTGAACAATATCCCAGATAAGAGTAAGGAGGCACTTGTTGAATTTTTTCTGGGGCTAGAACTAGCCCATAATTGTGGAGCTTTTTTTGTAAATGAGCAAAAGCAGCAAGCAACTTTGGTTCACAAGAGTGGGCAAGAAGTATGTCATCCATGTAGTGGATGATGTAAATATCTGAAAATGCCCTTTGGGTAGGTTTTATTTTAGCTGATACAAATTTTTGACATCATGTAGGGCTACTAGCCATTTTCTGAGGTAGCACTAGCCAATGATATCTCTTAAAAGGTTTTTGTAAATTAACAGAAGGAACACTGAAAGCAAATCTAGGGCAGTCATCAGGATTTAAAGGTATAGTATAAAAACAATCTTTTTAAGTCCAAAACAATTTTATATGTGTTTTTTGGTGTGGCTGTAGGACAGGGCAAGCCTGGCTGTAAGGCTCCCATTAATTTTATGGTTTCATTAACTTTTTGTAAATCTTATAATACTCTCCACTGACCAGATTTTTTTCTTAAGAACACAAATGGGAGAATTCCAGGGAGAATTAGAGGAAGCAATGTGTCCCTTTTAAAGTTGCTCCTGTACTAGCGCTTGAGCGGCCAAGATTTTTTCTTTAGTAAGGGGCCATTGATCTATCCACACAGGCGTATCAGATTTCCAAGTAATTGCTTCTGCTGTTTTCTGGTGGAGTACAAGTAAGTCTATGACCCCTGGGAAAAAGACCCTAAACCTGTTCTCTGTAAATTAGGATTGGGTGAAATAGGTTCCTGACGTCCTTGTCCTGCACTTCCTAAGCCTTTTCCTGGGAGGAGTCCTTGATCAAACATTTGCTGAGTTACTTGAACACTCGGGCTATAAAGATAAACTCCCATATTGCTCATAATATCACGTCCCCACAAATTCACCGGCAGACCGGGGATAATACAAGGCTGAAATGTTCCTTGAGGACCATCATCATCCTGCCATGATAACAAATTACTACTTTGCTGTGGGGCGTGAGACTGACCGATACCTTGCAGGCTTGTACTCGTACTTTGCATCGGCCAATTAGATGGCCAATGTTGCGCAGATATGCAAGATACATCAGCTCCAGTATCTAAAAGTCCCTGAAAATCTTTCCCATCAATCTTAAGCTGTAAAACAGGTCGATCTTTCTTTATTTCTTGAACCCAATATACATCCGAGGAACCAAAGCCTCGATTCCCCCGTTCCTGATTTTGTTGGTTCTTTCCTATTTTCATTCTAGGGAGAATTATTAACGGGGCAATTCGCATTCCAGCAGGTATATTGGAAACAGTTAATGGTGAATGAACCATGATCTTAATCTCTCCAGTAAAATCCTCATCAATAACTCGCGGGGAAACTTGAATTCCCTTCATGGTCGTACCACTTCTCCCTAATAAAAGCCCAACGGTTTTTGGCGGCAGCGGCCCAAAAACCCCTGTGGGTAGGGCTTGCATTCCCATTTCAGGAGTTAATACGATGTCGGCGGTGGAACACGAGTCCAAGCCTGCGCTGCCTGGGGTTGCCCGGAATGAATCTGTGATGGATTTCCTCTCTGAGGTTCGCTCCCTTTCAGTTCGGGGATCTGCGGTGCCCCATAACATTGCTGATTCGGGGCCTGGGGCTGGCCCCTCACCCAGTTTCCCTGAATCGGGTTCCCATCTTTATCTGTCTTAGATTTACATTCATTAGCCCAATGTTTCCCTCTCCTGCATTTAGGACAAACATCTGGAGGTTTCTTAACAGGAGCAGCTGCAATCCCTGTTTCTCCCTTATCGGGGCATTGAGCCGCTCGATGTCCCTTCTTTCCACAAGTAAAACAAGCTCCAGAGCGACAACCTGCATTGAGTCGTGCCTGTTGCCATAGCACTTCCTTCATAGGTTTCCCCTGAAGAGCAGCCGCTATCGCTATGCCCTGGGTAAAAGAGGAGCCCACATCAGTGCACAGGCGAATGTAATCGGATAAGGTTCCTTTCTTCCTAATTGGCCTAATGACAGCTTGACATGCCGAGTTGGCATTTCCATAGGCAAGCTGCGTTATAAAGGACTGGGTAGCAATTGACGTCCCAAAAATCCTTCCGGCTGCGGTGGTAAGGCGAGACACAAAATCTTGGAAGGGCTCGTCAGGTCTCTGTCTTATTTGAGATACATGCTCCTCTTTACGGGAGGTATCAGGCAGTATTCGCCATGCATCTTTAGCCGCTACAGAAGTTTGTGCATAGGCGCCCGGGGCAAAACCCATGTGGTTTTCTATATTAGCGTATATCCCTTCGCCCGCTAACATTTCAAAAGTAATGGGGACTCGCCGCAAGGCATTCTGATTAGCCTTTTTCTTGCAATTTTCATAAAATTCTGATTCCCACAAAAGGTAATCGCCCCCAGAAAGGCAGGCATGGGCAATAGGTTTCCAATCCTCAGGGGGAGTTGCCTCTCCTGATAAAGCGTCTAAAATTGCCATGGTGAAAGGAGCTATGGGTCCATACTGCACACAAGCCTCTGTTAACTCTTTTATTTCCTTCCATTGAAATGGCTCCCAATGCCGAACTCTGACTCCCGTTCTCCTGTCAATTCTATCAAAAATAGGATAGACCCCGAACTGCTCCGTAGATTCCCCTTGCCTATGTGCTTGTTCACAAGCCATTTGAAGTGGCGATCGCACAACAAAAGAATCGGATTCCGGTTTGATATAACCCGGTGGAGGCTGTGTGGGCTTCTCCCAGACAGGGGGCTGTAGCGGAGGATCCCACATACCGGGGTTCTCAGGAGGCGGGGCAGAAGGATCAAAAGGGGGATCCTCTCTCCCCGGATTCCAAGGATCCTTACAAGAGACTCGTGAGCCTCGAGGACCATTTCCTTCACTATTTGAAACCTTAAGCTCTATTAATTGTCCCTGAATCTTTTTTATCTGTTCCGACAAAGTAAGAAGAGCATCAGAAGTCGGTCCCTTTTCTTGGGCCATAGCTACGACAGGAGGATATTTATCCCTATCATATTTAGCAGCCTCATCCTCTAATTCTTCCTGGTCTCTAGGGCTCAAATTTTCCCATATGTCGTCTGGAAACTCTTGAGCAACCGGCTCTTTGTTAACTTTAAGAACTCCCTCTAACAACTTTGCGCCCCCTCCCTCCTTCTCTCTCTCTGCCGGAGAAGCGGCAGAAGCGGCAGATGGGAGAATTTCCTCGTTTTCAGCTTGTTTCACTTTCTCTAGCTTGCAGCCCTTTTGTTTAAGTCCATGGGCAGCATAATAATCTTGTAACTGTTTTTCCACCTTTCTTTTGCAATTTTTATAAAACTTGTCTAACTGTTCTCTGCTCACCCGACTGCCACGGGCGGTAAGCAACTTCTTAAGTCCTCTAACATACAGGTCCTTGCTGCTGGCGTGACCCATCCCTTTTCCCTAACTCGGTCCTTCTTTCAAACAAAGAAAAACACCCAGGTGTCCTTCTGGCCGTGTCCCATGCGGGGCTAAATCTGTCTTAGCTAGAGGCGCTCCGGTATAAATCCCCGGACAGGTGGGTTGTAAAGCCCAGTCGCCGTTATGCCGTATGACAGAACCGGAACCGCAGGTTAGGACCCAATCAAGCTCCGTAACACAAAGTCGTGGAGCTATCACTCACTCACACACTCATTCGAACGAGGGGACAGTGCCTTGCTCACCGTGCATCCACTGATTAGCTCCAATGAGCTGGGCCCTTGCCACACGGTGTTCCTCACTATTACCCCTATATCCAGTCCCTGTTCGGGCGCCACTTGTAGCGGGCCAGCCGCCACGAGTCGAACGGTTCCTGACAAGGGGAGTGGGAATGAAAGAAGGCACTCACACTTTGATGATGGCGATCGCGGACCCCAGTGTTCCTGGAGACGCTGAGTTTATTTTGTCCCCAGAGTTCATACCTTCTGTGGACGTGCAGTTTAGCGAGTACAAAAATGCATTACCTAGTTAACAGTAAAACTTTAACTGTAACACAGGAGACACAAAATTTACTGAAACTCCCAAATGTAATTATCTTATCAATAGCCCTGATAGGCATCAGCCTTCTGCTCTGGGAACTGGCCACTCCCCCCACATTCCTGAGCAGCATGCAAGCGCTCTCCAGATGCAGGCAGAGACAATTGCTTCAGGGGGAGGAAATAGGTTAGGTATAAACTGAGCCATTAAGGCTTTAAAGTTAACTGCAACCATGGCTCCCCACATCTCCCCCTTTTTTATTTTATAGTTTTGAGATCGTGTCTGGCTTAGGTGGTCAGTACAGACATTTTCACTTACCCGTCATTGGATATCGATCATCAAAGCGATCGACTCCTGTCTTAGGTTGTAAAAACGCTTACTGATCATTACCCGTCATTGGCTACCGATCTCCTTTGAGGAAAGCCAGAGACAGCAGTGGCTTTCCCCGGGCAGGGGGAAGGGGAGGCAAGGCTCCTTTTTGGATCTTTTAAGGCAGCTCATTGGGGGTCCCCACTTGGTTTCGCCTGGCTTAGGTTGTATCTCCCGTGAGATATCTTACCCGTCTTTGGCTGCAAACCATCTTTTGGGGACCAGACAGAGAGACATGAGGTGTAAAACATAGAGATAAGCAAAGTCCTAAAAAGCCAGTCTTACAGGCTCTTCTTTCCCTAAGGAAAGACATGGGGGGGACAGTCGGCTAGGCTGTTGTGTGACTACATCGCCCCCTTTTTTGTTTTTGAAGCATGAGAAACACAGAACGTGTAGTTATTTCATTTACAGCCTGTCGGAGGGCTATTTGTCCACATCTGAGGACTATGTAAAACAAACAGAACAATAAACAGAATAGCAATATCCCCAGCAAACCCTCTACCCAAGTCTTTCTCCATTTAACAGGGTCTGAAGTGGAAAGTCCTTCTGCAGCTGTGGAAAGTGAGAGCTTTTTCACACCCTAGGGGCGTGGATGGGTATCTATAGATGTCTTCTCTTCTGTGGGCTGTCGCTCATGGTATGGTTTAACACCGACCAGGAATTTACAAAGGTTTTTCTTTAGGACCTGGAGAAATACAAGCAAAGCCTCTTCCCCGTGTTATCTTGCGGGGAGAAGTAGGATTAGCTTCCCCACGTAATATTTTAAACAAAGGTTGTAATTTACCAGTTGTCAACCGCAACTGAGGTCTAATCCAATTAAACAATGTCGCCGGATTTGTATTTTTTGAGGCACAATGGCCTGAGGCATTGAACAATATCCCAGATAAGAGTAAGGAGGCACTTGTTGAATTTTTTCTGGGGCTAGAACTAGCCCATAATTGTGGAGCTTTTTTTGTAAATGAGCAAAAGCAGCAAGCAACTTTGGTTCACAAGAGTGGGCAAGAAGTATGTCATCCATGTAGTGGATGATGTAAATATCTGAAAATGCCCTTTGGGTAGGTTTTATTTTAGCTGATACAAATTTTTGACATCATGTAGGGCTACTAGCCATTTTCTGAGGTAGCACTAGCCAATGATATCTCTTAAAAGGTTTTTGTAAATTAACAGAAGGAACACTGAAAGCAAATCTAGGGCAGTCATCAGGATTTAAAGGTATAGTATAAAAACAATCTTTTTAAGTCCAAAACAATTTTATATGTGTTTTTTGGTGTGGCTGTAGGACAGGGCAAGCCTGGCTGTAAGGCTCCCATTAATTTTATGGTTTCATTAACTTTTTGTAAATCTTATAATACTCTCCACTGACCAGATTTTTTTCTTAAGAACACAAATGGGAGAATTCCAGGGAGAATTAGAGGAAGCAATGTGTCCCTTTTAAAGTTGCTCCTGTACTAGCGCTTGAGCGGCCAAGATTTTTTCTTTAGTAAGGGGCCATCGATCTATCCACACAGGCGTATCAGATTTCCAAGTAATTGCTTCTGCTGTTTTCTGGTGGAGTACAAGTAAGTCTATGACCCCTGGGAAAAAGACCCTAAACCTGTTCTCTGTAAATTAGGATTGGGTGAAATAGGTTCCTGACGTCCTTGTCCTGCACTTCCTAAGCCTTTTCCTGGGAGGAGTCCTTGATCAAACATTTGCTGAGTTACTTGAACACTCGGGCTATAAAGATAAACTCCCATATTGCTCATAATATCACGTCCCCACAAATTCACCGGCAGACCGGGGATAATACAAGGCTGAAATGTTCCTTGAGGACCATCATCATCCTGCCATGATAACAAATTACTACTTTGCTGTGGGGCGTGAGACTGACCGATACCTTGCAGGCTTGTACTCGTACTTTGCATCGGCCAATTAGATGGCCAATGTTGCGCAGATATGCAAGATACATCAGCTCCAGTATCTAAAAGTCCCTGAAAATCTTTCCCATCAATCTTAAGCTGTAAAACAGGTCGATCTTTCTTTATTTCTTGAACCCAATATACATCCGAGGAACCAAAGCCTCGATTCCCCCGTTCCTGATTTTGTTGGTTCTTTCCTATTTTCATTCTAGGGAGAATTATTAACGGGGCAATTCGCATTCCAGCAGGTATATTGGAAACAGTTAATGGTGAATGAACCATGATCTTAATCTCTCCAGTAAAATCCTCATCAATAACTCGCGGGGAAACTTGAATTCCCTTCATGGTCGTACCACTTCTCCCTAATAAAAGCCCAACGGTTTTTGGCGGCAGCGGCCCAAAAACCCCTGTGGGTAGGGCTTGCATTCCCATTTCAGGAGTTAATACGATGTCGGCGGTGGAACACGAGTCCAAGCCTGCGCTGCCTGGGGTTGCCCGGAATGAATCTGTGATGGATTTCCTCTCTGAGGTTCGCTCCCTTTCAGTTCGGGGATCTGCGGTGCCCCATAACATTGCTGATTCGGGGCCTGGGGCTGGCCCCTCACCCAGTTTCCCTGAATCGGGTTCCCATCTTTATCTGTCTTAGATTTACATTCATTAGCCCAATGTTTCCCTCTCCTGCATTTAGGACAAACATCTGGAGGTTTCTTAACAGGAGCAGCTGCAATCCCTGTTTCTCCCTTATCGGGGCATTGAGCCGCTCGATGTCCCTTCTTTCCACAAGTAAAACAAGCTCCAGAGCGACAACCTGCATTGAGTCGTGCCTGTTGCCATAGCACTTCCTTCATAGGTTTCCCCTGAAGAGCAGCCGCTATCGCTATGCCCTGGGTAAAAGAGGAGCCCACATCAGTGCACAGGCGAATGTAATCGGATAAGGTTCCTTTCTTCCTAATTGGCCTAATGACAGCTTGACATGCCGAGTTGGCATTTCCATAGGCAAGCTGCGTTATAAAGGACTGGGTAGCAATTGACGTCCCAAAAATCCTTCCGGCTGCGGTGGTAAGGCGAGACACAAAATCTTGGAAGGGCTCGTCAGGTCTCTGTCTTATTTGAGATACATGCTCCTCTTTACGGGAGGTATCAGGCAGTATTCGCCATGCATCTTTAGCCGCTACAGAAGTTTGTGCATAGGCGCCCGGGGCAAAACCCATGTGGTTTTCTATATTAGCGTATATCCCTTCGCCCGCTAACATTTCAAAAGTAATGGGGACTCGCCGCAAGGCATTCTGATTAGCCTTTTTCTTGCAATTTTCATAAAATTCTGATTCCCACAAAAGGTAATCGCCCCCAGAAAGGCAGGCATGGGCAATAGGTTTCCAATCCTCAGGGGGAGTTGCCTCTCCTGATAAAGCGTCTAAAATTGCCATGGTGAAAGGAGCTATGGGTCCATACTGCACACAAGCCTCTGTTAACTCTTTTATTTCCTTCCATTGAAATGGCTCCCAATGCCGAACTCTGACTCCCGTTCTCCTGTCAATTCTATCAAAAATAGGATAGACCCCGAACTGCTCCGTAGATTCCCCTTGCCTATGTGCTTGTTCACAAGCCATTTGAAGTGGCGATCGCACAACAAAAGAATCGGATTCCGGTTTGATATAACCCGGTGGAGGCTGTGTGGGCTTCTCCCAGACAGGGGGCTGTAGCGGAGGATCCCACATACCGGGGTTCTCAGGAGGCGGGGCAGAAGGATCAAAAGGGGGATCCTCTCTCCCCGGATTCCAAGGATCCTTACAAGAGACTCGTGAGCCTCGAGGACCATTTCCTTCACTATTTGAAACCTTAAGCTCTATTAATTGTCCCTGAATCTTTTTTATCTGTTCCGACAAAGTAAGAAGAGCATCAGAAGTCGGTCCCTTTTCTTGGGCCATAGCTACGACAGGAGGATATTTATCCCTATCATATTTAGCAGCCTCATCCTCTAATTCTTCCTGGTCTCTAGGGCTCAAATTTTCCCATATGTCGTCTGGAAACTCTTGAGCAACCGGCTCTTTGTTAACTTTAAGAACTCCCTCTAACAACTTTGCGCCCCCTCCCTCCTTCTCTCTCTCTGCCGGAGAAGCGGCAGAAGCGGCAGATGGGAGAATTTCCTCGTTTTCAGCTTGTTTCACTTTCTCTAGCTTGCAGCCCTTTTGTTTAAGTCCATGGGCAGCATAATAATCTTGTAACTGTTTTTCCACCTTTCTTTTGCAATTTTTATAAAACTTGTCTAACTGTTCTCTGCTCACCCGACTGCCACGGGCGGTAAGCAACTTCTTAAGTCCTCTAACATACAGGTCCTTGCTGCTGGCGTGACCCATCCCTTTTCCCTAACTCGGTCCTTCTTTCAAACAAAGAAAAACACCCAGGTGTCCTTCTGGCCGTGTCCCATGCGGGGCTAAATCTGTCTTAGCTAGAGGCGCTCCGGTATAAATCCCCGGACAGGTGGGTTGTAAAGCCCAGTCGCCGTTATGCCGTATGACAGAACCGGAACCGCAGGTTAGGACCCAATCAAGCTCCGTAACACAAAGTCGTGGAGCTATCACTCACTCACACACTCATTCGAACGAGGGGACAGTGCCTTGCTCACCGTGCATCCACTGATTAGCTCCAATGAGCTGGGCCCTTGCCACACGGTGTTCCTCACTATTACCCCTATATCCAGTCCCTGTTCGGGCGCCACTTGTAGCGGGCCAGCCGCCACGAGTCGAACGGTTCCTGACAAGGGGAGTGGGAATGAAAGAAGGCACTCACACTTTGATGATGGCGATCGCGGACCCCAGTGTTCCTGGAGACGCTGAGTTTATTTTGTCCCCAGAGTTCATACCTTCTGTGGACGTGCAGTTTAGCGAGTACAAAAATGCATTACCTACTTAACAGTAAAACTTTAACTGTAACACAGGAGACACAAAATTTACTGAAACTCCCAAATGTAATTATCTTATCAATAGCCCTGATAGGCATCAGCCTTCTGCTCTGGGAACTGGCCACTCCCCCCACATTCCTGAGCAGCATGCAAGCGCTCTCCAGATGCAGGCAGAGACAATTGCTTCAGGGGGAGGAAATAGGTTAGGTATAAACTGAGCCATTAAGGCTTTAAAGTTAACTGCAACCATGGCTCCCCACATCTCCCCCTTTTTTATTTTATAGTTTTGAGATCGTGTCTGGCTTAGGTGGTCAGTACAGACATTTTCACTTACCCGTCATTGGATATCGATCATCAAAGCGATCGACTCCTGTCTTAGGTTGTAAAAACGCTTACTGATCATTACCCGTCATTGGCTACCGATCTCCTTTGAGGAAAGCCAGAGACAGCAGTGGCTTTCCCCGGGCAGGGGGAAGGGGAGGCAAGGCTCCTTTTTGGATCTTTTAAGGCAGCTCATTGGGGGTCCCCACTTGGTTTCGCCTGGCTTAGGTTGTATCTCCCGTGAGATATCTTACCCGTCTTTGGCTGCAAACCATCTTTTGGGGACCAGACAGAGAGACATGAGGTGTAAAACATAGAGATAAGCAAAGTCCTAAAAAGCCAGTCTTACAGGCTCTTCTTTCCCTAAGGAAAGACATGGGGGGGACAGTCGGCTAGGCTGTTGTGTGACTACATCGCCCCCTTTTTTGTTTTTGAAGCATGAGAAACACAGAACGTGTAGTTATTTCATTTACAGCCTGTCGGAGGGCTATTTGTCCACATCTGAGGACTATGTAAAACAAACAGAACAATAAACAGAATAGCAATATCCCCAGCAAACCCTCTACCCAAGTCTTTCTCCATTTAACAGGGTCTGAAGTGGAAAGTCCTTCTGCAGCTGTGGAAAGTGAGAGCTTTTTCACACCCTAGGGGCGTGGATGGGTATCTATAGATGTCTTCTCTTCTGTGGGCTGTCGCTCATGGTATGGTTTAACACCGACCAGGAATTTACAAAGGTTTTTCTTTAGGACCTGGAGAAATACAAGCAAAGCCTCTTCCCCGTGTTATCTTGCGGGGAGAAGTAGGATTAGCTTCCCCACGTAATATTTTAAACAAAGGTTGTAATTTACCAGTTGTCAACCGCAACTGAGGTCTAATCCAATTAAACAATGTCGCCGGATTTGTATTTTTTGAGGCACAATGGCCTGAGGCATTGAACAATATCCCAGATAAGAGTAAGGAGGCACTTGTTGAATTTTTTCTGGGGCTAGAACTAGCCCATAATTGTGGAGCTTTTTTTGTAAATGAGCAAAAGCAGCAAGCAACTTTGGTTCACAAGAGTGGGCAAGAAGTATGTCATCCATGTAGTGGATGATGTAAATATCTGAAAATGCCCTTTGGGTAGGTTTTATTTTAGCTGATACAAATTTTTGACATCATGTAGGGCTACTAGCCATTTTCTGAGGTAGCACTAGCCAATGATATCTCTTAAAAGGTTTTTGTAAATTAACAGAAGGAACACTGAAAGCAAATCTAGGGCAGTCATCAGGATTTAAAGGTATAGTATAAAAACAATCTTTTTAAGTCCAAAACAATTTTATATGTGTTTTTTGGTGTGGCTGTAGGACAGGGCAAGCCTGGCTGTAAGGCTCCCATTAATTTTATGGTTTCATTAACTTTTTGTAAATCTTATAATACTCTCCACTGACCAGATTTTTTTCTTAAGAACACAAATGGGAGAATTCCAGGGAGAATTAGAGGAAGCAATGTGTCCCTTTTAAAGTTGCTCCTGTACTAGCGCTTGAGCGGCCAAGATTTTTTCTTTAGTAAGGGGCCATCGATCTATCCACACAGGCGTATCAGATTTCCAAGTAATTGCTTCTGCTGTTTTCTGGTGGAGTACAAGTAAGTCTATGACCCCTGGGAAAAAGACCCTAAACCTGTTCTCTGTAAATTAGGATTGGGTGAAATAGGTTCCTGACGTCCTTGTCCTGCACTTCCTAAGCCTTTTCCTGGGAGGAGTCCTTGATCAAACATTTGCTGAGTTACTTGAACACTCGGGCTATAAAGATAAACTCCCATATTGCTCATAATATCACGTCCCCACAAATTCACCGGCAGACCGGGGATAATACAAGGCTGAAATGTTCCTTGAGGACCATCATCATCCTGCCATGATAACAAATTACTACTTTGCTGTGGGGCGTGAGACTGACCGATACCTTGCAGGCTTGTACTCGTACTTTGCATCGGCCAATTAGATGGCCAATGTTGCGCAGATATGCAAGATACATCAGCTCCAGTATCTAAAAGTCCCTGAAAATCTTTCCCATCAATCTTAAGCTGTAAAACAGGTCGATCTTTCTTTATTTCTTGAACCCAATATACATCCGAGGAACCAAAGCCTCGATTCCCCCGTTCCTGATTTTGTTGGTTCTTTCCTATTTTCATTCTAGGGAGAATTATTAACGGGGCAAATCGCATTCCAGCAGGTATATTGGAAACAGTTAATGGTGAATGAACCATGATCTTAATCTCTCCAGTAAAATCCTCATCAATAACTCGCGGGGAAACTTGAATTCCCTTCATGGTCGTACCACTTCTCCCTAATAAAAGCCCAACGGTTTTTGGCGGCAGCGGCCCAAAAACCCCTGTGGGTAGGGCTTGCATTCCCATTTCAGGAGTTAATACGATGTCGGCGGTGGAACACGAGTCCAAGCCTGCGCTGCCTGGGGTTGCCCGGAATGAATCTGTGATGGATTTCCTCTCTGAGGTTCGCTCCCTTTCAGTTCGGGGATCTGCGGTGCCCCATAACATTGCTGATTCGGGGCCTGGGGCTGGCCCCTCACCCAGTTTCCCTGAATCGGGTTCCCATCTTTATCTGTCTTAGATTTACATTCATTAGCCCAATGTTTCCCTCTCCTGCATTTAGGACAAACATCTGGAGGTTTCTTAACAGGAGCAGCTGCAATCCCTGTTTCTCCCTTATCGGGGCATTGAGCCGCTCGATGTCCCTTCTTTCCACAAGTAAAACAAGCTCCAGAGCGACAACCTGCATTGAGTCGTGCCTGTTGCCATAGCACTTCCTTCATAGGATTCCCCTGAAGAGCAGCCGCTATCGCTATGCCCTGGGTAAAAGAGGAGCCCACATCAGTGCACAGGCGAGTGTAATCAGATAAGGTTCCTTTCTTCCTAATTGGGCTAATGACAGCTTGACATGCCGAGTTGGCATTTTCATAGGCAAGCTGCGTTATAAAGGACTGGGTAGCAATTGACGTCCCAAAAATCCTTCCGGCTGCGGTGGTAAGGCGAGACACAAAATCTTGGAAGGGCTCGTCAGGTCTCTGTCTTATTTGAGATACATGCTCCTCTTTACGGGAGGTATCAGGCAGTATTCGCCATGCATCTTTAGCCGCTACAGAAGTTTGTGCATAGGCGCCCGGGGCAAAACCCATGTGGTTTTCTATATTAGCGTATATCCCTTCGCCCGCTAACATTTCAAAAGTAATGGGGACTCGCCGCAAGGCATTCTGATTAGCCTTTTTCTTGCAATTTTCATAAAATTCTGATTCCCACAAAAGGTAATCGCCCCCAGAAAGGCAGGCATGGGCAATAGGTTTCCAATCCTCAGGGGGAGTTGCCTCTCCTGATAAAGCGTCTAAAATTGCCATGGTGAAAGGAGCTATGGGTCCATACTGCACACAAGCCTCTGTTAACTCTTTTATTTCCTTCCATTGAAATGGCTCCCAATGCCGAACTCTGACTCCCGTTCTCCTGTCAATTCTATCAAAAATAGGATAGACCCCGAACTGCTCCGTAGATTCCCCTTGCCTATGTGCTTGTTCACAAGCCATTTGAAGTGGCGATCGCACAACAAAAGAATCGGATTCCGGTTTGATATAACCCGGTGGAGGCTGTGTGGGCTTCTCCCAGACAGGGGGCTGTAACGGAGGATCCCACATACCGGGGTTCTCAGGAGGCGGGGCAGAAGGATCAAAAGGGGGATCCTCTCTCCCCGGATTCCAAGGATCCTTACAAGAGACTCGTGAGCCTCGAGGACCATTTCCTTCACTATTTGAAACCTTAAGCTCTATTAATTGTCCCTGAATCTTTTTTATCTGTTCCGACAAAGTAAGAAGAGCATCAGAAGTCGGTCCCTTTTCTTGGGCCATAGCTACGACAGGAGGATATTTATCCCTATCATATTTAGCAGCCTCATCCTCTAATTCTTCCTGGTCTCTAGGGCTCAAATTTTCCCATATGTCGTCTGGAAACTCTTGAGCAACCGGCTCTTTGTTAACTTTAAGAACTCCCTCTAACAACTTTGCGCCCCCTCCCTCCTTCTCTCTCTCTGCCGGAGAAGCGGCAGAAGCGGCAGATGGGAGAATTTCCTCGTTTTCAGCTTGTTTCACTTTCTCTAGCTTGCAGCCCTTTTGTTTAAGTCCATGGGCAGCATAATAATCTTGTAACTGTTTTTCCACCTTTCTTTTGCAATTTTTATAAAACTTGTCTAACTGTTCTCTGCTCACCCGACTGCCACGGGCGGTAAGCAACTTCTTAAGTCCTCTAACATACAGGTCCTTGCTGCTGGCGTGACCCATCCCTTTTCCCTAACTCGGTCCTTCTTTCAAACAAAGAAAAACACCCAGGTGTCCTTCTGGCCGTGTCCCATGCGGGGCTAAATCTGTCTTAGCTAGAGGCGCTCCGGTATAAATCCCCGGACAGGTGGGTTGTAAAGCCCAGTCGCCGTTATGCCGTATGACAGAACCGGAACCGCAGGTTAGGACCCAATCAAGCTCCGTAACACAAAGTCGTGGAGCTATCACTCACTCACACACTCATTCGAACGAGGGGACAGTGCCTTGCTCACCGTGCATCCACTGATTAGCTCCAATGAGCTGGGCCCTTGCCACACGGTGTTCCTCACTATTACCCCTATATCCAGTCCCTGTTCGGGCGCCACTTGTAGCGGGCCAGCCGCCACGAGTCGAACGGTTCCTGACAAGGGGAGTGGGAATGAAAGAAGGCACTCACACTTTGATGATGGCGATCGCGGACCCCAGTGTTCCTGGAGACGCTGAGTTTATTTTGTCCCCAGAGTTCATACCTTCTGTGGACGTGCAGTTTAGCGAGTACAAAAATGCATTACCTACTTAACAGTAAAACTTTAACTGTAACACAGGAGACACAAAATTTACTGAAACTCCCAAATGTAATTATCTTATCAATAGCCCTGATAGGCATCAGCCTTCTGCTCTGGGAACTGGCCACTCCCCCCACATTCCTGAGCAGCATGCAAGCGCTCTCCAGATGCAGGCAGAGACAATTGCTTCAGGGGGAGGAAATAGGTTAGGTATAAACTGAGCCATTAAGGCTTTAAAGTTAACTGCAACCATGGCTCCCCACATCTCCCCCTTTTTTATTTTATAGTTTTGAGATCGTGTCTGGCTTAGGTGGTCAGTACAGACATTTTCACTTACCCGTCATTGGATATCGATCATCAAAGCGATCGACTCCTGTCTTAGGTTGTAAAAACGCTTACTGATCATTACCCGTCATTGGCTACCGATCTCCTTTGAGGAAAGCCAGAGACAGCAGTGGCTTTCCCCGGGCAGGGGGAAGGGGAGGCAAGGCTCCTTTTTGGATCTTTTAAGGCAGCTCATTGGGGGTCCCCACTTGGTTTCGCCTGGCTTAGGTTGTATCTCCCGTGAGATATCTTACCCGTCTTTGGCTGCAAACCATCTTTTGGGGACCAGACAGAGAGACATGAGGTGTAAAACATAGAGATAAGCAAAGTCCTAAAAAGCCAGTCTTACAGGCTCTTCTTTCCCTAAGGAAAGACATGGGGGGGACAGTCGGCTAGGCTGTTGTGTGACTACATCGCCCCCTTTTTTGTTTTTGAAGCATGAGAAACACAGAACGTGTAGTTATTTCATTTACAGCCTGTCGGAGGGCTATTTGTCCACATCTGAGGACTATGTAAAACAAACAGAACAATAAACAGAATAGCAATATCCCCAGCAAACCCTCTACCCAAGTCTTTCTCCATTTAACAGGGTCTGAAGTGGAAAGTCCTTCTGCAGCTGTGGAAAGTGAGAGCTTTTTCACACCCTAGGGGCGTGGATGGGTATCTATAGATGTCTTCTCTTCTGTGGGCTGTCGCTCATGGTATGGTTTAACACCGACCAGGAATTTACAAAGGTTTTTCTTTAGGACCTGGAGAAATACAAGCAAAGCCTCTTCCCCGTGTTATCTTGCGGGGAGAAGTAGGATTAGCTTCCCCACGTAATATTTTAAACAAAGGTTGTAATTTACCAGTTGTCAACCGCAACTGAGGTCTAATCCAATTAAACAATGTCGCCGGATTTGTATTTTTTGAGGCACAATGGCCTGAGGCATTGAACAATATCCCAGATAAGAGTAAGGAGGCACTTGTTGAATTTTTTCTGGGGCTAGAACTAGCCCATAATTGTGGAGCTTTTTTTGTAAATGAGCAAAAGCAGCAAGCAACTTTGGTTCACAAGAGTGGGCAAGAAGTATGTCATCCATGTAGTGGATGATGTAAATATCTGAAAATGCCCTTTGGGTAGGTTTTATTTTAGCTGATACAAATTTTTGACATCATGTAGGGCTACTAGCCATTTTCTGAGGTAGCACTAGCCAATGATATCTCTTAAAAGGTTTTTGTAAATTAACAGAAGGAACACTGAAAGCAAATCTAGGGCAGTCATCAGGATTTAAAGGTATAGTATAAAAACAATCTTTTTAAGTCCAAAACAATTTTATATGTGTTTTTTGGTGTGGCTGTAGGACAGGGCAAGCCTGGCTGTAAGGCTCCCATTAATTTTATGGTTTCATTAACTTTTTGTAAATCTTATAATACTCTCCACTGACCAGATTTTTTTCTTAAGAACACAAATGGGAGAATTCCAGGGAGAATTAGAGGAAGCAATGTGTCCCTTTTAAAGTTGCTCCTGTACTAGCGCTTGAGCGGCCAAGATTTTTTCTTTAGTAAGGGGCCATCGATCTATCCACACAGGCGTATCAGATTTCCAAGTAATTGCTTCTGCTGTTTTCTGGTGGAGTACAAGTAAGTCTATGACCCCTGGGAAAAAGACCCTAAACCTGTTCTCTGTAAATTAGGATTGGGTGAAATAGGTTCCTGACGTCCTTGTCCTGCACTTCCTAAGCCTTTTCCTGGGAGGAGTCCTTGATCAAACATTTGCTGAGTTACTTGAACACTCGGGCTATAAAGATAAACTCCCATATTGCTCATAATATCACGTCCCCACAAATTCACCGGCAGACCGGGGATAATACAAGGCTGAAATGTTCCTTGAGGACCATCATCATCCTGCCATGATAACAAATTACTACTTTGCTGTGGGGCGTGAGACTGACCGATACCTTGCAGGCTTGTACTCGTACTTTGCATCGGCCAATTAGATGGCCAATGTTGCGCAGATATGCAAGATACATCAGCTCCAGTATCTAAAAGTCCCTGAAAATCTTTCCCATCAATCTTAAGCTGTAAAACAGGTCGATCTTTCTTTATTTCTTGAACCCAATATACATCCGAGGAACCAAAGCCTCGATTCCCCCGTTCCTGATTTTGTTGGTTCTTTCCTATTTTCATTCTAGGGAGAATTATTAACGGGGCAAATCGCATTCCAGCAGGTATATTGGAAACAGTTAATGGTGAATGAACCATGATCTTAATCTCTCCTGTAAAATCCTCATCAATAACTCGCGGGGAAACTTGAATTCCCTTCATGGTCGTACCACTTCTCCCTAATAAAAGCCCAACGGTTTTTGGCGGCAGCGGCCCAAAAACCCCTGTGGGTAGGGCTTGCATTCCCATTTCAGGAGTTAATACGATGTCGGCGGTGGAACACGAGTCCAAGCCTGCGCTGCCTGGGGTTGCCCGGAATGAATCTGTGATGGATTTCCTCTCTGAGGTTCGCTCCCTTTCAGTTCGGGGATCTGCGGTGCCCCATAACATTGCTGATTCGGGGCCTGGGGCTGGCCCCTCACCCAGTTTCCCTGAATCGGGTTCCCATCTTTATCTGTCTTAGATTTACATTCATTAGCCCAATGTTTCCCTCTCCTGCATTTAGGACAAACATCTGGAGGTTTCTTAACAGGAGCAGCTGCAATCCCTGTTTCTCCCTTATCGGGGCATTGAGCCGCTCGATGTCCCTTCTTTCCACAAGTAAAACAAGCTCCAGAGCGACAACCTGCATTGAGTCGTGCCTGTTGCCATAGCACTTCCTTCATAGGTTTCCCCTGAAGAGCAGCCGCTATCGCTATGCCCTGGGTAAAAGAGGAGCCCACATCAGTGCACAGGCGAATGTAATCGGATAAGGTTCCTTTCTTCCTAATTGGCCTAATGACAGCTTGACATGCCGAGTTGGCATTTCCATAGGCAAGCTGCGTTATAAAGGACTGGGTAGCAATTGACGTCCCAAAAATCCTTCCGGCTGCGGTGGTAAGGCGAGACACAAAATCTTGGAAGGGCTCGTCAGGTCTCTGTCTTATTTGAGATACATGCTCCTCTTTACGGGAGGTATCAGGCAGTATTCGCCATGCATCTTTAGCCGCTACAGAAGTTTGTGCATAGGCGCCCGGGGCAAAACCCATGTGGTTTTCTATATTAGCGTATATCCCTTCGCCCGCTAACATTTCAAAAGTAATGGGGACTCGCCGCAAGGCATTCTGATTAGCCTTTTTCTTGCAATTTTCATAAAATTCTGATTCCCACAAAAGGTAATCGCCCCCAGAAAGGCAGGCATGGGCAATAGGTTTCCAATCCTCAGGGGGAGTTGCCTCTCCTGATAAAGCGTCTAAAATTGCCATGGTGAAAGGAGCTATGGGTCCATACTGCACACAAGCCTCTGTTAACTCTTTTATTTCCTTCCATTGAAATGGCTCCCAATGCCGAACTCTGACTCCCGTTCTCCTGTCAATTCTATCAAAAATAGGATAGACCCCGAACTGCTCCGTAGATTCCCCTTGCCTATGTGCTTGTTCACAAGCCATTTGAAGTGGCGATCGCACAACAAAAGAATCGGATTCCGGTTTGATATAACCCGGTGGAGGCTGTGTGGGCTTCTCCCAGACAGGGGGCTGTAGCGGAGGATCCCACATACCGGGGTTCTCAGGAGGCGGGGCAGAAGGATCAAAAGGGGGATCCTCTCTCCCCGGATTCCAAGGATCCTTACAAGAGACTCGTGAGCCTCGAGGACCATTTCCTTCACTATTTGAAACCTTAAGCTCTATTAATTGTCCCTGAATCTTTTTTATCTGTTCCGACAAAGTAAGAAGAGCATCAGAAGTCGGTCCCTTTTCTTGGGCCATAGCTACGACAGGAGGATATTTATCCCTATCATATTTAGCAGCCTCATCCTCTAATTCTTCCTGGTCTCTAGGGCTCAAATTTTCCCATATGTCGTCTGGAAACTCTTGAGCAACCGGCTCTTTGTTAACTTTAAGAACTCCCTCTAACAACTTTGCGCCCCCTCCCTCCTTCTCTCTCTCTGCCGGAGAAGCGGCAGAAGCGGCAGATGGGAGAATTTCCTCGTTTTCAGCTTGTTTCACTTTCTCTAGCTTGCAGCCCTTTTGTTTAAGTCCATGGGCAGCATAATAATCTTGTAACTGTTTTTCCACCTTTCTTTTGCAATTTTTATAAAACTTGTCTAACTGTTCTCTGCTCACCCGACTGCCACGGGCGGTAAGCAACTTCTTAAGTCCTCTAACATACAGGTCCTTGCTGCTGGCGTGACCCATCCCTTTTCCCTAACTCGGTCCTTCTTTCAAACAAAGAAAAACACCCAGGTGTCCTTCTGGCCGTGTCCCATGCGGGGCTAAATCTGTCTTAGCTAGAGGCGCTCCGGTATAAATCCCCGGACAGGTGGGTTGTAAAGCCCAGTCGCCGTTATGCCGTATGACAGAACCGGAACCGCAGGTTAGGACCCAATCAAGCTCCGTAACACAAAGTCGTGGAGCTATCACTCACTCACACACTCATTCGAACGAGGGGACAGTGCCTTGCTCACCGTGCATCCACTGATTAGCTCCAATGAGCTGGGCCCTTGCCACACGGTGTTCCTCACTATTACCCCTATATCCAGTCCCTGTTCGGGCGCCACTTGTAGCGGGCCAGCCGCCACGAGTCGAACGGTTCCTGACAAGGGGAGTGGGAATGAAAGAAGGCACTCACACTTTGATGATGGCGATCGCGGACCCCAGTGTTCCTGGAGACGCTGAGTTTATTTTGTCCCCAGAGTTCATACCTTCTGTGGACGTGCAGTTTAGCGAGTACAAAAATGCATTACCTAGTTAACAGTAAAACTTTAACTGTAACACAGGAGACACAAAATTTACTGAAACTCCCAAATGTAATTATCTTATCAATAGCCCTGATAGGCATCAGCCTTCTGCTCTGGGAACTGGCCACTCCCCCCACATTCCTGAGCAGCATGCAAGCGCTCTCCAGATGCAGGCAGAGACAATTGCTTCAGGGGGAGGAAATAGGTTAGGTATAAACTGAGCCATTAAGGCTTTAAAGTTAACTGCAACCATGGCTCCCCACATCTCCCCCTTTTTTATTTTATAGTTTTGAGATCGTGTCTGGCTTAGGTGGTCAGTACAGACATTTTCACTTACCCGTCATTGGATATCGATCATCAAAGCGATCGACTCCTGTCTTAGGTTGTAAAAACGCTTACTGATCATTACCCGTCATTGGCTACCGATCTCCTTTGAGGAAAGCCAGAGACAGCAGTGGCTTTCCCCGGGCAGGGGGAAGGGGAGGCATGGCTCCTTTTTGGATCTTTTAAGGCAGCTCATTGGGGGTCCCCACTTGGTTTCGCCTGGCTTAGGTTGTATCTCCCGTGAGATATCTTACCCGTCTTTGGCTGCAAACCATCTTTTGGGGACCAGACAGAGAGACATGAGGTGTAAAACATAGAGATAAGCAAAGTCCTAAAAAGCCAGTCTTACAGGCTCTTCTTTCCCTAAGGAAAGACATGGGGGGGACAGTCGGCTAGGCTGTTGTGTGACTACATCGCCCCCTTTTTTGTTTTTGAAGCATGAGAAACACAGAACGTGTAGTTATTTCATTTACAGCCTGTCGGAGGGCTATTTGTCCACATCTGAGGACTATGTAAAACAAACAGAACAATAAACAGAATAGCAATATCCCCAGCAAACCCTCTACCCAAGTCTTTCTCCATTTAACAGGGTCTGAAGTGGAAAGTCCTTCTGCAGCTGTGGAAAGTGAGAGCTTTTTCACACCCTAGGGGCGTGGATGGGTATCTATAGATGTCTTCTCTTCTGTGGGCTGTCGCTCATGGTATGGTTTAACACCGACCAGGAATTTACAAAGGTTTTTCTTTAGGACCTGGAGAAATACAAGCAAAGCCTCTTCCCCGTGTTATCTTGCGGGGAGAAGTAGGATTAGCTTCCCCACGTAATATTTTAAACAAAGGTTGTAATTTACCAGTTGTCAACCGCAACTGAGGTCTAATCCAATTAAACAATGTCGCCGGATTTGTATTTTTTGAGGCACAATGGCCTGAGGCATTCAACAATATCCCAGATAAGAGTAAGGAGGCACTTGTTGAATTTTTTCTGGGGCTAGAACTAGCCCATAATTGTGGAGCTTTTTTTGTAAATGAGCAAAAGCAGCAAGCAACTTTGGTTCACAAGAGTGGGCAAGAAGTATGTCATCCATGTAGTGGATGATGTAAATATCTGAAAATGCCCTTTGGGTAGGTTTTATTTTAGCTGATACAAATTTTTGACATCATGTAGGGCTACTAGCCATTTTCTGAGGTAGCACTAGCCAATGATATCTCTTAAAAGGTTTTTGTAAATTAACAGAAGGAACACTGAAAGCAAATCTAGGGCAGTCATCAGGATTTAAAGGTATAGTATAAAAACAATCTTTTTAAGTCCAAAACAATTTTATATGTGTTTTTTGGTGTGGCTGTAGGACAGGGCAAGCCTGGCTGTAAGGCTCCCATTAATTTTATGGTTTCATTAACTTTTTGTAAATCTTATAATACTCTCCACTGACCAGATTTTTTTCTTAAGAACACAAATGGGAGAATTCCAGGGAGAATTAGAGGAAGCAATGTGTCCCTTTTAAAGTTGCTCCTGTACTAGCGCTTGAGCGGCCAAGATTTTTTCTTTAGTAAGGGGCCATCGATCTATCCACACAGGCGTATCAGATTTCCAAGTAATTGCTTCTGCTGTTTTCTGGTGGAGTACAAGTAAGTCTATGACCCCTGGGAAAAAGACCCTAAACCTGTTCTCTGTAAATTAGGATTGGGTGAAATAGGTTCCTGACGTCCTTGTCCTGCACTTCCTAAGCCTTTTCCTGGGAGGAGTCCTTGATCAAACATTTGCTGAGTTACTTGAACACTCGGGCTATAAAGATAAACTCCCATATTGCTCATAATATCACGTCCCCACAAATTCACCGGCAGACCGGGGATAATACAAGGCTGAAATGTTCCTTGAGGACCATCATCATCCTGCCATGATAACAAATTACTACTTTGCTGTGGGGCGTGAGACTGACCGATACCTTGCAGGCTTGTACTCGTACTTTGCATCGGCCAATTAGATGGCCAATGTTGCGCAGATATGCAAGATACATCAGCTCCAGTATCTAAAAGTCCCTGAAAATCTTTCCCATCAATCTTAAGCTGTAAAACAGGTCGATCTTTCTTTATTTCTTGAACCCAATATACATCCGAGGAACCAAAGCCTCGATTCCCCCGTTCCTGATTTTGTTGGTTCTTTCCTATTTTCATTCTAGGGAGAATTATTAACGGGGCAAATCGCATTCCAGCAGGTATATTGGAAACAGTTAATGGTGAATGAACCATGATCTTAATCTCTCCAGTAAAATCCTCATCAATAACTCGCGGGGAAACTTGAATTCCCTTCATGGTCGTACCACTTCTCCCTAATAAAAGCCCAACGGTTTTTGGCGGCAGCGGCCCAAAAACCCCTGTGGGTAGGGCTTGCATTCCCATTTCAGGAGTTAATACGATGTCGGCGGTGGAACACGAGTCCAAGCCTGCGCTGCCTGGGGTTGCCCGGAATGAATCTGTGATGGATTTCCTCTCTGAGGTTCGCTCCCTTTCAGTTCGGGGATCTGCGGTGCCCCATAACATTGCTGATTCGGGGCCTGGGGCTGGCCCCTCACCCAGTTTCCCTGAATCGGGTTCCCATCTTTATCTGTCTTAGATTTACATTCATTAGCCCAATGTTTCCCTCTCCTGCATTTAGGACAAACATCTGGAGGTTTCTTAACAGGAGCAGCTGCAATCCCTGTTTCTCCCTTATCGGGGCATTGAGCCGCTCGATGTCCCTTCTTTCCACAAGTAAAACAAGCTCCAGAGCGACAACCTGCATTGAGTCGTGCCTGTTGCCATAGCACTTCCTTCATAGGTTTCCCCTGAAGAGCAGCCGCTATCGCTATGCCCTGGGTAAAAGAGGAGCCCACATCAGTGCACAGGCGAATGTAATCGGATAAGGTTCCTTTCTTCCTAATTGGCCTAATGACAGCTTGACATGCCGAGTTGGCATTTCCATAGGCAAGCTGCGTTATAAAGGACTGGGTAGCAATTGACGTCCCAAAAATCCTTCCGGCTGCGGTGGTAAGGCGAGACACAAAATCTTGGAAGGGCTCGTCAGGTCTCTGTCTTATTTGAGATACATGCTCCTCTTTACGGGAGGTATCAGGCAGTATTCGCCATGCATCTTTAGCCGCTACAGAAGTTTGTGCATAGGCGCCCGGGGCAAAACCCATGTGGTTTTCTATATTAGCGTATATCCCTTCGCCCGCTAACATTTCAAAAGTAATGGGGACTCGCCGCAAGGCATTCTGATTAGCCTTTTTCTTGCAATTTTCATAAAATTCTGATTCCCACAAAAGGTAATCGCCCCCAGAAAGGCAGGCATGGGCAATAGGTTTCCAATCCTCAGGGGGAGTTGCCTCTCCTGATAAAGCGTCTAAAATTGCCATGGTGAAAGGAGCTATGGGTCCATACTGCACACAAGCCTCTGTTAACTCTTTTATTTCCTTCCATTGAAATGGCTCCCAATGCCGAACTCTGACTCCCGTTCTCCTGTCAATTCTATCAAAAATAGGATAGACCCCGAACTGCTCCGTAGATTCCCCTTGCCTATGTGCTTGTTCACAAGCCATTTGAAGTGGCGATCGCACAACAAAAGAATCGGATTCCGGTTTGATATAACCCGGTGGAGGCTGTGTGGGCTTCTCCCAGACAGGGGGCTGTAGCGGAGGATCCCACATACCGGGGTTCTCAGGAGGCGGGGCAGAAGGATCAAAAGGGGGATCCTCTCTCCCCGGATTCCAAGGATCCTTACAAGAGACTCGTGAGCCTCGAGGACCATTTCCTTCACTATTTGAAACCTTAAGCTCTATTAATTGTCCCTGAATCTTTTTTATCTGTTCCGACAAAGTAAGAAGAGCATCAGAAGTCGGTCCCTTTTCTTGGGCCATAGCTACGACAGGAGGATATTTATCCCTATCATATTTAGCAGCCTCATCCTCTAATTCTTCCTGGTCTCTAGGGCTCAAATTTTCCCATATGTCGTCTGGAAACTCTTGAGCAACCGGCTCTTTGTTAACTTTAAGAACTCCCTCTAACAACTTTGCGCCCCCTCCCTCCTTCTCTCTCTCTGCCGGAGAAGCGGCAGAAGCGGCAGATGGGAGAATTTCCTCGTTTTCAGCTTGTTTCACTTTCTCTAGCTTGCAGCCCTTTTGTTTAAGTCCATGGGCAGCATAATAATCTTGTAACTGTTTTTCCACCTTTCTTTTGCAATTTTTATAAAACTTGTCTAACTGTTCTCTGCTCACCCGACTGCCACGGGCGGTAAGCAACTTCTTAAGTCCTCTAACATACAGGTCCTTGCTGCTGGCGTGACCCATCCCTTTTCCCTAACTCGGTCCTTCTTTCAAACAAAGAAAAACACCCAGGTGTCCTTCTGGCCGTGTCCCATGCGGGGCTAAATCTGTCTTAGCTAGAGGCGCTCCGGTATAAATCCCCGGACAGGTGGGTTGTAAAGCCCAGTCGCCGTTATGCCGTATGACAGAACCGGAACCGCAGGTTAGGACCCAATCAAGCTCCGTAACACAAAGTCGTGGAGCTATCACTCACTCACACACTCATTCGAACGAGGGGACAGTGCCTTGCTCACCGTGCATCCACTGATTAGCTCCAATGAGCTGGGCCCTTGCCACACGGTGTTCCTCACTATTACCCCTATATCCAGTCCCTGTTCGGGCGCCACTTGTAGCGGGCCAGCCGCCACGAGTCGAACGGTTCCTGACAAGGGGAGTGGGAATGAAAGAAGGCACTCACACTTTGATGATGGCGATCGCGGACCCCAGTGTTCCTGGAGACGCTGAGTTTATTTTGTCCCCAGAGTTCATACCTTCTGTGGACGTGCAGTTTAGCGAGTACAAAAATGCATTACCTAGTTAACAGTAAAACTTTAACTGTAACACAGGAGACACAAAATTTACTGAAACTCCCAAATGTAATTATCTTATCAATAGCCCTGATAGGCATCAGCCTTCTGCTCTGGGAACTGGCCACTCCCCCCACATTCCTGAGCAGCATGCAAGCGCTCTCCAGATGCAGGCAGAGACAATTGCTTCAGGGGGAGGAAATAGGTTAGGTATAAACTGAGCCATTAAGGCTTTAAAGTTAACTGCAACCATGGCTCCCCACATCTCCCCCTTTTTTATTTTATAGTTTTGAGATCGTGTCTGGCTTAGGTGGTCAGTACAGACATTTTCACTTACCCGTCATTGGATATCGATCATCAAAGCGATCGACTCCTGTCTTAGGTTGTAAAAACGCTTACTGATCATTACCCGTCATTGGCTACCGATCTCCTTTGAGGAAAGCCAGAGACAGCAGTGGCTTTCCCCGGGCAGGGGGAAGGGGAGGCAAGGCTCCTTTTTGGATCTTTTAAGGCAGCTCATTGGGGGTCCCCACTTGGTTTCGCCTGGCTTAGGTTGTATCTCCCGTGAGATATCTTACCCGTCTTTGGCTGCAAACCATCTTTTGGGGACCAGACAGAGAGACATGAGGTGTAAAACATAGAGATAAGCAAAGTCCTAAAAAGCCAGTCTTACAGGCTCTTCTTTCCCTAAGGAAAGACATGGGGGGGACAGTCGGCTAGGCTGTTGTGTGACTACATCGCCCCCTTTTTTGTTTTTGAAGCATGAGAAACACAGAACGTGTAGTTATTTCATTTACAGCCTGTCGGAGGGCTATTTGTCCACATCTGAGGACTATGTAAAACAAACAGAACAATAAACAGAATAGCAATATCCCCAGCAAACCCTCTACCCAAGTCTTTCTCCATTTAACAGGGTCTGAAGTGGAAAGTCCTTCTGCAGCTGTGGAAAGTGAGAGCTTTTTCACACCCTAGGGGCGTGGATGGGTATCTATAGATGTCTTCTCTTCTGTGGGCTGTCGCTCATGGTATGGTTTAACACCGACCAGGAATTTACAAAGGTTTTTCTTTAGGACCTGGAGAAATACAAGCAAAGCCTCTTCCCCGTGTTATCTTGCGGGGAGAAGTAGGATTAGCTTCCCCACGTAATATTTTAAACAAAGGTTGTAATTTACCAGTTGTCAACCGCAACTGAGGTCTAATCCAATTAAACAATGTCGCCGGATTTGTATTTTTTGAGGCACAATGGCCTGAGGCATTGAACAATATCCCAGATAAGAGTAAGGAGGCACTTGTTGAATTTTTTCTGGGGCTAGAACTAGCCCATAATTGTGGAGCTTTTTTTGTAAATGAGCAAAAGCAGCAAGCAACTTTGGTTCACAAGAGTGGGCAAGAAGTATGTCATCCATGTAGTGGATGATGTAAATATCTGAAAATGCCCTTTGGGTAGGTTTTATTTTAGCTGATACAAATTTTTGACATCATGTAGGGCTACTAGCCATTTTCTGAGGTAGCACTAGCCAATGATATCTCTTAAAAGGTTTTTGTAAATTAACAGAAGGAACACTGAAAGCAAATCTAGGGCAGTCATCAGGATTTAAAGGTATAGTATAAAAACAATCTTTTTAAGTCCAAAACAATTTTATATGTGTTTTTTGGTGTGGCTGTAGGACAGGGCAAGCCTGGCTGTAAGGCTCCCATTAATTTTATGGTTTCATTAACTTTTTGTAAATCTTATAATACTCTCCACTGACCAGATTTTTTTCTTAAGAACAAAAATGGGAGAATTCCAGGGAGAATTAGAGGAAGCAATGTGTCCCTTTTAAAGTTGCTCCTGTACTAGCGCTTGAGCGGCCAAGATTTTTTCTTTAGTAAGGGGCCATCGATCTATCCACACAGGCGTATCAGATTTCCAAGTAATTGCTTCTGCTGTTTTCTGGTGGAGTACAAGTAAGTCTATGACCCCTGGGAAAAAGACCCTAAACCTGTTCTCTGTAAATTAGGATTGGGTGAAATAGGTTCCTGACGTCCTTGTCCTGCACTTCCTAAGCCTTTTCCTGGGAGGAGTCCTTGATCAAACATTTGCTGAGTTACTTGAACACTCGGGCTATAAAGATAAACTCCCATATTGCTCATAATATCACGTCCCCACAAATTCACCGGCAGACCGGGGATAATACAAGGCTGAAATGTTCCTTGAGGACCATCATCATCCTGCCATGATAACAAATTACTACTTTGCTGTGGGGCGTGAGACTGACCGATACCTTGCAGGCTTGTACTCGTACTTTGCATCGGCCAATTAGATGGCCAATGTTGCGCAGATATGCAAGATACATCAGCTCCAGTATCTAAAAGTCCCTGAAAATCTTTCCCATCAATCTTAAGCTGTAAAACAGGTCGATCTTTCTTTATTTCTTGAACCCAATATACATCCGAGGAACCAAAGCCTCGATTCCCCCGTTCCTGATTTTGTTGGTTCTTTCCTATTTTCATTCTAGGGAGAATTATTAACGGGGCAAATCGCATTCCAGCAGGTATATTGGAAACAGTTAATGGTGAATGAACCATGATCTTAATCTCTCCTGTAAAATCCTCATCAATAACTCGCGGGGAAACTTGAATTCCCTTCATGGTCGTACCACTTCTCCCTAATAAAAGCCCAACGGTTTTTGGCGGCAGCGGCCCAAAAACCCCTGTGGGTAGGGCTTGCATTCCCATTTCAGGAGTTAATACGATGTCGGCGGTGGAACACGAGTCCAAGCCTGCGCTGCCTGGGGTTGCCCGGAATGAATCTGTGATGGATTTCCTCTCTGAGGTTCGCTCCCTTTCAGTTCGGGGATCTGCGGTGCCCCATAACATTGCTGATTCGGGGCCTGGGGCTGGCCCCTCACCCAGTTTCCCTGAATCGGGTTCCCATCTTTATCTGTCTTAGATTTACATTCATTAGCCCAATGTTTCCCTCTCCTGCATTTAGGACAAACATCTGGAGGTTTCTTAACAGGAGCAGCTGCAATCCCTGTTTCTCCCTTATCGGGGCATTGAGCCGCTCGATGTCCCTTCTTTCCACAAGTAAAACAAGCTCCAGAGCGACAACCTGCATTGAGTCGTGCCTGTTGCCATAGCACTTCCTTCATAGGTTTCCCCTGAAGAGCAGCCGCTATCGCTATGCCCTGGGTAAAAGAGGAGCCCACATCAGTGCACAGGCGAATGTAATCGGATAAGGTTCCTTTCTTCCTAATTGGCCTAATGACAGCTTGACATGCCGAGTTGGCATTTCCATAGGCAAGCTGCGTTATAAAGGACTGGGTAGCAATTGACGTCCCAAAAATCCTTCCGGCTGCGGTGGTAAGGCGAGACACAAAATCTTGGAAGGGCTCGTCAGGTCTCTGTCTTATTTGAGATACATGCTCCTCTTTACGGGAGGTATCAGGCAGTATTCGCCATGCATCTTTAGCCGCTACAGAAGTTTGTGCATAGGCGCCCGGGGCAAAACCCATGTGGTTTTCTATATTAGCGTATATCCCTTCGCCCGCTAACATTTCAAAAGTAATGGGGACTCGCCGCAAGGCATTCTGATTAGCCTTTTTCTTGCAATTTTCATAAAATTCTGATTCCCACAAAAGGTAATCGCCCCCAGAAAGGCAGGCATGGGCAATAGGTTTCCAATCCTCAGGGGGAGTTGCCTCTCCTGATAAAGCGTCTAAAATTGCCATGGTGAAAGGAGCTATGGGTCCATACTGCACACAAGCCTCTGTTAACTCTTTTATTTCCTTCCATTGAAATGGCTCCCAATGCTGAACTCTGACTCCCGTTCTCCTGTCAATTCTATCAAAAATAGGATAGACCCCGAACTGCTCCGTAGATTCCCCTTGCCTATGTGCTTGTTCACAAGCCATTTGAAGTGGCGATCGCACAACAAAAGAATCGGATTCCGGTTTGATATAACCCGGTGGAGGCTGTGTGGGCTTCTCCCAGACAGGGGGCTGTAACGGAGGATCCCACATACCGGGGTTCTCAGGAGGCGGGGCAGAAGGATCAAAAGGGGGATCCTCTCTCCCCGGATTCCAAGGATCCTTACAAGAGACTCGTGAGCCTCGAGGACCATTTCCTTCACTATTTGAAACCTTAAGCTCTATTAATTGTCCCTGAATCTTTTTTATCTGTTCCGACAAAGTAAGAAGAGCATCAGAAGTCGGTCCCTTTTCTTGGGCCATAGCTACGACAGGAGGATATTTATCCCTATCATATTTAGCAGCCTCATCCTCTAATTCTTCCTGGTCTCTAGGGCTCAAATTTTCCCATATGTCGTCTGGAAACTCTTGAGCAACCGGCTCTTTGTTAACTTTAAGAACTCCCTCTAACAACTTTGCGCCCCCTCCCTCCTTCTCTCTCTCTGCCGGAGAAGCGGCAGAAGCGGCAGATGGGAGAATTTCCTCGTTTTCAGCTTGTTTCACTTTCTCTAGCTTGCAGCCCTTTTGTTTAAGTCCATGGGCAGCATAATAATCTTGTAACTGTTTTTCCACCTTTCTTTTGCAATTTTTATAAAACTTGTCTAACTGTTCTCTGCTCACCCGACTGCCACGGGCGGTAAGCAACTTCTTAAGTCCTCTAACATACAGGTCCTTGCTGCTGGCGTGACCCATCCCTTTTCCCTAACTCGGTCCTTCTTTCAAACAAAGAAAAACACCCAGGTGTCCTTCTGGCCGTGTCCCATGCGGGGCTAAATCTGTCTTAGCTAGAGGCGCTCCGGTATAAATCCCCGGACAGGTGGGTTGTAAAGCCCAGTCGCCGTTATGCCGTATGACAGAACCGGAACCGCAGGTTAGGACCCAATCAAGCTCCGTAACACAAAGTCGTGGAGCTATCACTCACTCACACACTCATTCGAACGAGGGGACAGTGCCTTGCTCACCGTGCATCCACTGATTAGCTCCAATGAGCTGGGCCCTTGCCACACGGTGTTCCTCACTATTACCCCTATATCCAGTCCCTGTTCGGGCGCCACTTGTAGCGGGCCAGCCGCCACGAGTCGAACGGTTCCTGACAAGGGGAGTGGGAATGAAAGAAGGCACTCACACTTTGATGATGGCGATCGCGGACCCCAGTGTTCCTGGAGACGCTGAGTTTATTTTGTCCCCAGAGTTCATACCTTCTGTGGACGTGCAGTTTAGCGAGTACAAAAATGCATTACCTAGTTAACAGTAAAACTTTAACTGTAACACAGGAGACACAAAATTTACTGAAACTCCCAAATGTAATTATCTTATCAATAGCCCTGATAGGCATCAGCCTTCTGCTCTGGGAACTGGCCACTCCCCCCACATTCCTGAGCAGCATGCAAGCGCTCTCCAGATGCAGGCAGAGACAATTGCTTCAGGGGGAGGAAATAGGTTAGGTATAAACTGAGCCATTAAGGCTTTAAAGTTAACTGCAACCATGGCTCCCCACATCTCCCCCTTTTTTATTTTATAGTTTTGAGATCGTGTCTGGCTTAGGTGGTCAGTACAGACATTTTCACTTACCCGTCATTGGATATCGATCATCAAAGCGATCGACTCCTGTCTTAGGTTGTAAAAACGCTTACTGATCATTACCCGTCATTGGCTACCGATCTCCTTTGAGGAAAGCCAGAGACAGCAGTGGCTTTCCCCGGGCAGGGGGAAGGGGAGGCAAGGCTCCTTTTTGGATCTTTTAAGGCAGCTCATTGGGGGTCCCCACTTGGTTTCGCCTGGCTTAGGTTGTATCTCCCGTGAGATATCTTACCCGTCTTTGGCTGCAAACCATCTTTTGGGGACCAGACAGAGAGACATGAGGTGTAAAACATAGAGATAAGCAAAGTCCTAAAAAGCCAGTCTTACAGGCTCTTCTTTCCCTAAGGAAAGACATGGGGGGGACAGTCGGCTAGGCTGTTGTGTGACTACATCGCCCCCTTTTTTGTTTTTGAAGCATGAGAAACACAGAACGTGTAGTTATTTCATTTACAGCCTGTCGGAGGGCTATTTGTCCACATCTGAGGACTATGTAAAACAAACAGAACAATAAACAGAATAGCAATATCCCCAGCAAACCCTCTACCCAAGTCTTTCTCCATTTAACAGGGTCTGAAGTGGAAAGTCCTTCTGCAGCTGTGGAAAGTGAGAGCTTTTTCACACCCTAGGGGCGTGGATGGGTATCTATAGATGTCTTCTCTTCTGTGGGCTGTCGCTCATGGTATGGTTTAACACCGACCAGGAATTTACAAAGGTTTTTCTTTAGGACCTGGAGAAATACAAGCAAAGCCTCTTCCCCGTGTTATCTTGCGGGGAGAAGTAGGATTAGCTTCCCCACGTAATATTTTAAACAAAGGTTGTAATTTACCAGTTGTCAACCGCAACTGAGGTCTAATCCAATTAAACAATGTCGCCGGATTTGTATTTTTTGAGGCACAATGGCCTGAGGCATTGAACAATATCCCAGATAAGAGTAAGGAGGCACTTGTTGAATTTTTTCTGGGGCTAGAACTAGCCCATAATTGTGGAGCTTTTTTTGTAAATGAGCAAAAGCAGCAAGCAACTTTGGTTCACAAGAGTGGGCAAGAAGTATGTCATCCATGTAGTGGATGATGTAAATATCTGAAAATGCCCTTTGGGTAGGTTTTATTTTAGCTGATACAAATTTTTGACATCATGTAGGGCTACTAGCCATTTTCTGAGGTAGCACTAGCCAATGATATCTCTTAAAAGGTTTTTGTAAATTAACAGAAGGAACACTGAAAGCAAATCTAGGGCAGTCATCAGGATTTAAAGGTATAGTATAAAAACAATCTTTTTAAGTCCAAAACAATTTTATATGTGTTTTTTGGTGTGGCTGTAGGACAGGGCAAGCCTGGCTGTAAGGCTCCCATTAATTTTATGGTTTCATTAACTTTTTGTAAATCTTATAATACTCTCCACTGACCAGATTTTTTTCTTAAGAACAAAAATGGGAGAATTCCAGGGAGAATTAGAGGAAGCAATGTGTCCCTTTTAAAGTTGCTCCTGTACTAGCGCTTGAGCGGCCAAGATTTTTTCTTTAGTAAGGGGCCATCGATCTATCCACACAGGCGTATCAGATTTCCAAGTAATTGCTTCTGCTGTTTTCTGGTGGAGTACAAGTAAGTCTATGACCCCTGGGAAAAAGACCCTAAACCTGTTCTCTGTAAATTAGGATTGGGTGAAATAGGTTCCTGACGTCCTTGTCCTGCACTTCCTAAGCCTTTTCCTGGGAGGAGTCCTTGATCAAACATTTGCTGAGTTACTTGAACACTCGGGCTATAAAGATAAACTCCCATATTGCTCATAATATCACGTCCCCACAAATTCACCGGCAGACCGGGGATAATACAAGGCTGAAATGTTCCTTGAGGACCATCATCATCCTGCCATGATAACAAATTACTACTTTGCTGTGGGGCGTGAGACTGACCGATACCTTGCAGGCTTGTACTCGTACTTTGCATCGGCCAATTAGATGGCCAATGTTGCGCAGATATGCAAGATACATCAGCTCCAGTATCTAAAAGTCCCTGAAAATCTTTCCCATCAATCTTAAGCTGTAAAACAGGTCGATCTTTCTTTATTTCTTGAACCCAATATACATCCGAGGAACCAAAGCCTCGATTCCCCCGTTCCTGATTTTGTTGGTTCTTTCCTATTTTCATTCTAGGGAGAATTATTAACGGGGCAAATCGCATTCCAGCAGGTATATTGGAAACAGTTAATGGTGAATGAACCATGATCTTAATCTCTCCTGTAAAATCCTCATCAATAACTCGCGGGGAAACTTGAATTCCCTTCATGGTCGTACCACTTCTCCCTAATAAAAGCCCAACGGTTTTTGGCGGCAGCGGCCCAAAAACCCCTGTGGGTAGGGCTTGCATTCCCATTTCAGGAGTTAATACGATGTCGGCGGTGGAACACGAGTCCAAGCCTGCGCTGCCTGGGGTTGCCCGGAATGAATCTGTGATGGATTTCCTCTCTGAGGTTCGCTCCCTTTCAGTTCGGGGATCTGCGGTGCCCCATAACATTGCTGATTCGGGGCCTGGGGCTGGCCCCTCACCCAGTTTCCCTGAATCGGGTTCCCATCTTTATCTGTCTTAGATTTACATTCATTAGCCCAATGTTTCCCTCTCCTGCATTTAGGACAAACATCTGGAGGTTTCTTAACAGGAGCAGCTGCAATCCCTGTTTCTCCCTTATCGGGGCATTGAGCCGCTCGATGTCCCTTCTTTCCACAAGTAAAACAAGCTCCAGAGCGACAACCTGCATTGAGTCGTGCCTGTTGCCATAGCACTTCCTTCATAGGTTTCCCCTGAAGAGCAGCCGCTATCGCTATGCCCTGGGTAAAAGAGGAGCCCACATCAGTGCACAGGCGAATGTAATCGGATAAGGTTCCTTTCTTCCTAATTGGCCTAATGACAGCTTGACATGCCGAGTTGGCATTTCCATAGGCAAGCTGCGTTATAAAGGACTGGGTAGCAATTGACGTCCCAAAAATCCTTCCGGCTGCGGTGGTAAGGCGAGACACAAAATCTTGGAAGGGCTCGTCAGGTCTCTGTCTTATTTGAGATACATGCTCCTCTTTACGGGAGGTATCAGGCAGTATTCGCCATGCATCTTTAGCCGCTACAGAAGTTTGTGCATAGGCGCCCGGGGCAAAACCCATGTGGTTTTCTATATTAGCGTATATCCCTTCGCCCGCTAACATTTCAAAAGTAATGGGGACTCGCCGCAAGGCATTCTGATTAGCCTTTTTCTTGCAATTTTCATAAAATTCTGATTCCCACAAAAGGTAATCGCCCCCAGAAAGGCAGGCATGGGCAATAGGTTTCCAATCCTCAGGGGGAGTTGCCTCTCCTGATAAAGCGTCTAAAATTGCCATGGTGAAAGGAGCTATGGGTCCATACTGCACACAAGCCTCTGTTAACTCTTTTATTTCCTTCCATTGAAATGGCTCCCAATGCCGAACTCTGACTCCCGTTCTCCTGTCAATTCTATCAAAAATAGGATAGACCCCGAACTGCTCCGTAGATTCCCCTTGCCTATGTGCTTGTTCACAAGCCATTTGAAGTGGCGATCGCACAACAAAAGAATCGGATTCCGGTTTGATATAACCCGGTGGAGGCTGTGTGGGCTTCTCCCAGACAGGGGGCTGTAGCGGAGGATCCCACATACCGGGGTTCTCAGGAGGCGGGGCAGAAGGATCAAAAGGGGGATCCTCTCTCCCCGGATTCCAAGGATCCTTACAAGAGACTCGTGAGCCTCGAGGACCATTTCCTTCACTATTTGAAACCTTAAGCTCTATTAATTGTCCCTGAATCTTTTTTATCTGTTCCGACAAAGTAAGAAGAGCATCAGAAGTCGGTCCCTTTTCTTGGGCCATAGCTACGACAGGAGGATATTTATCCCTATCATATTTAGCAGCCTCATCCTCTAATTCTTCCTGGTCTCTAGGGCTCAAATTTTCCCATATGTCGTCTGGAAACTCTTGAGCAACCGGCTCTTTGTTAACTTTAAGAACTCCCTCTAACAACTTTGCGCCCCCTCCCTCCTTCTCTCTCTCTGCCGGAGAAGCGGCAGAAGCGGCAGATGGGAGAATTTCCTCGTTTTCAGCTTGTTTCACTTTCTCTAGCTTGCAGCCCTTTTGTTTAAGTCCATGGGCAGCATAATAATCTTGTAACTGTTTTTCCACCTTTCTTTTGCAATTTTTATAAAACTTGTCTAACTGTTCTCTGCTCACCCGACTGCCACGGGCGGTAAGCAACTTCTTAAGTCCTCTAACATACAGGTCCTTGCTGCTGGCGTGACCCATCCCTTTTCCCTAACTCGGTCCTTCTTTCAAACAAAGAAAAACACCCAGGTGTCCTTCTGGCCGTGTCCCATGCGGGGCTAAATCTGTCTTAGCTAGAGGCGCTCCGGTATAAATCCCCGGACAGGTGGGTTGTAAAGCCCAGTCGCCGTTATGCCGTATGACAGAACCGGAACCGCAGGTTAGGACCCAATCAAGCTCCGTAACACAAAGTCGTGGAGCTATCACTCACTCACACACTCATTCGAACGAGGGGACAGTGCCTTGCTCACCGTGCATCCACTGATTAGCTCCAATGAGCTGGGCCCTTGCCACACGGTGTTCCTCACTATTACCCCTATATCCAGTCCCTGTTCGGGCGCCACTTGTAGCGGGCCAGCCGCCACGAGTCGAACGGTTCCTGACAAGGGGAGTGGGAATGAAAGAAGGCACTCACACTTTGATGATGGCGATCGCGGACCCCAGTGTTCCTGGAGACGCTGAGTTTATTTTGTCCCCAGAGTTCATACCTTCTGTGGACGTGCAGTTTAGCGAGTACAAAAATGCATTACCTAGTTAACAGTAAAACTTTAACTGTAACACAGGAGACACAAAATTTACTGAAACTCCCAAATGTAATTATCTTATCAATAGCCCTGATAGGCATCAGCCTTCTGCTCTGGGAACTGGCCACTCCCCCCACATTCCTGAGCAGCATGCAAGCGCTCTCCAGATGCAGGCAGAGACAATTGCTTCAGGGGGAGGAAATAGGTTAGGTATAAACTGAGCCATTAAGGCTTTAAAGTTAACTGCAACCATGGCTCCCCACATCTCCCCCTTTTTTATTTTATAGTTTTGAGATCGTGTCTGGCTTAGGTGGTCAGTACAGACATTTTCACTTACCCGTCATTGGATATCGATCATCAAAGCGATCGACTCCTGTCTTAGGTTGTAAAAACGCTTACTGATCATTACCCGTCATTGGCTACCGATCTCCTTTGAGGAAAGCCAGAGACAGCAGTGGCTTTCCCCGGGCAGGGGGAAGGGGAGGCAAGGCTCCTTTTTGGATCTTTTAAGGCAGCTCATTGGGGGTCCCCACTTGGTTTCGCCTGGCTTAGGTTGTATCTCCCGTGAGATATCTTACCCGTCTTTGGCTGCAAACCATCTTTTGGGGACCAGACAGAGAGACATGAGGTGTAAAACATAGAGATAAGCAAAGTCCTAAAAAGCCAGTCTTACAGGCTCTTCTTTCCCTAAGGAAAGACATGGGGGGGACAGTCGGCTAGGCTGTTGTGTGACTACATCGCCCCCTTTTTTGTTTTTGAAGCATGAGAAACACAGAACGTGTAGTTATTTCATTTACAGCCTGTCGGAGGGCTATTTGTCCACATCTGAGGACTATGTAAAACAAACAGAACAATAAACAGAATAGCAATATCCCCAGCAAACCCTCTACCCAAGTCTTTCTCCATTTAACAGGGTCTGAAGTGGAAAGTCCTTCTGCAGCTGTGGAAAGTGAGAGCTTTTTCACACCCTAGGGGCGTGGATGGGTATCTATAGATGTCTTCTCTTCTGTGGGCTGTCGCTCATGGTATGGTTTAACACCGACCAGGAATTTACAAAGGTTTTTCTTTAGGACCTGGAGAAATACAAGCAAAGCCTCTTCCCCGTGTTATCTTGCGGGGAGAAGTAGGATTAGCTTCCCCACGTAATATTTTAAACAAAGGTTGTAATTTACCAGTTGTCAACCGCAACTGAGGTCTAATCCAATTAAACAATGTCGCCGGATTTGTATTTTTTGAGGCACAATGGCCTGAGGCATTGAACAATATCCCAGATAAGAGTAAGGAGGCACTTGTTGAATTTTTTCTGGGGCTAGAACTAGCCCATAATTGTGGAGCTTTTTTTGTAAATGAGCAAAAGCAGCAAGCAACTTTGGTTCACAAGAGTGGGCAAGAAGTATGTCATCCATGTAGTGGATGATGTAAATATCTGAAAATGCCCTTTGGGTAGGTTTTATTTTAGCTGATACAAATTTTTGACATCATGTAGGGCTACTAGCCATTTTCTGAGGTAGCACTAGCCAATGATATCTCTTAAAAGGTTTTTGTAAATTAACAGAAGGAACACTGAAAGCAAATCTAGGGCAGTCATCAGGATTTAAAGGTATAGTATAAAAACAATCTTTTTAAGTCCAAAACAATTTTATATGTGTTTTTTGGTGTGGCTGTAGGACAGGGCAAGCCTGGCTGTAAGGCTCCCATTAATTTTATGGTTTCATTAACTTTTTGTAAATCTTATAATACTCTCCACTGACCAGATTTTTTTCTTAAGAACACAAATGGGAGAATTCCAGGGAGAATTAGAGGAAGCAATGTGTCCCTTTTAAAGTTGCTCCTGTACTAGCGCTTGAGCGGCCAAGATTTTTTCTTTAGTAAGGGGCCATCGATCTATCCACACAGGCGTATCAGATTTCCAAGTAATTGCTTCTGCTGTTTTCTGGTGGAGTACAAGTAAGTCTATGACCCCTGGGAAAAAGACCCTAAACCTGTTCTCTGTAAATTAGGATTGGGTGAAATAGGTTCCTGACGTCCTTGTCCTGCACTTCCTAAGCCTTTTCCTGGGAGGAGTCCTTGATCAAACATTTGCTGAGTTACTTGAACACTCGGGCTATAAAGATAAACTCCCATATTGCTCATAATATCACGTCCCCACAAATTCACCGGCAGACCGGGGATAATACAAGGCTGAAATGTTCCTTGAGGACCATCATCATCCTGCCATGATAACAAATTACTACTTTGCTGTGGGGCGTGAGACTGACCGATACCTTGCAGGCTTGTACTCGTACTTTGCATCGGCCAATTAGATGGCCAATGTTGCGCAGATATGCAAGATACATCAGCTCCAGTATCTAAAAGTCCCTGAAAATCTTTCCCATCAATCTTAAGCTGTAAAACAGGTCGATCTTTCTTTATTTCTTGAACCCAATATACATCCGAGGAACCAAAGCCTCGATTCCCCCGTTCCTGATTTTGTTGGTTCTTTCCTATTTTCATTCTAGGGAGAATTATTAACGGGGCAATTCGCATTCCAGCAGGTATATTGGAAACAGTTAATGGTGAATGAACCATGATCTTAATCTCTCCAGTAAAATCCTCATCAATAACTCGCGGGGAAACTTGAATTCCCTTCATGGTCGTACCACTTCTCCCTAATAAAAGCCCAACGGTTTTTGGCGGCAGCGGCCCAAAAACCCCTGTGGGTAGGGCTTGCATTCCCATTTCAGGAGTTAATACGATGTCGGCGGTGGAACACGAGTCCAAGCCTGCGCTGCCTGGGGTTGCCCGGAATGAATCTGTGATGGATTTCCTCTCTGAGGTTCGCTCCCTTTCAGTTCGGGGATCTGCGGTGCCCCATAACATTGCTGATTCGGGGCCTGGGGCTGGCCCCTCACCCAGTTTCCCTGAATCGGGTTCCCATCTTTATCTGTCTTAGATTTACATTCATTAGCCCAATGTTTCCCTCTCCTGCATTTAGGACAAACATCTGGAGGTTTCTTAACAGGAGCAGCTGCAATCCCTGTTTCTCCCTTATCGGGGCATTGAGCCGCTCGATGTCCCTTCTTTCCACAAGTAAAACAAGCTCCAGAGCGACAACCTGCATTGAGTCGTGCCTGTTGCCATAGCACTTCCTTCATAGGTTTCCCCTGAAGAGCAGCCGCTATCGCTATGCCCTGGGTAAAAGAGGAGCCCACATCAGTGCACAGGCGAATGTAATCAGATAAGGTTCCTTTCTTCCTAATTGGCCTAATGACAGCTTGACATGCCGAGTTGGCATTTCCATAGGCAAGCTGCGTTATAAAGGACTGGGTAGCAATTGACGTCCCAAAAATCCTTCCGGCTGCGGTGGTAAGGCGAGACACAAAATCTTGGAAGGGCTCGTCAGGTCTCTGTCTTATTTGAGATACATGCTCCTCTTTACGGGAGGTATCAGGCAGTATTCGCCATGCATCTTTAGCCGCTACAGAAGTTTGTGCATAGGCGCCCGGGGCAAAACCCATGTGGTTTTCTATATTAGCGTATATCCCTTCGCCCGCTAACATTTCAAAAGTAATGGGGACTCGCCGCAAGGCATTCTGATTAGCCTTTTTCTTGCAATTTTCATAAAATTCTGATTCCCACAAAAGGTAATCGCCCCCAGAAAGGCAGGCATGGGCAATAGGTTTCCAATCCTCAGGGGGAGTTGCCTCTCCTGATAAAGCGTCTAAAATTGCCATGGTGAAAGGAGCTATGGGTCCATACTGCACACAAGCCTCTGTTAACTCTTTTATTTCCTTCCATTGAAATGGCTCCCAATGCCGAACTCTGACTCCCGTTCTCCTGTCAATTCTATCAAAAATAGGATAGACCCCGAACTGCTCCGTAGATTCCCCTTGCCTATGTGCTTGTTCACAAGCCATTTGAAGTGGCGATCGCACAACAAAAGAATCGGATTCCGGTTTGATATAACCCGGTGGAGGCTGTGTGGGCTTCTCCCAGACAGGGGGCTGTAGCGGAGGATCCCACATACCGGGGTTCTCAGGAGGCGGGGCAGAAGGATCAAAAGGGGGATCCTCTCTCCCCGGATTCCAAGGATCCTTACAAGAGACTCGTGAGCCTCGAGGACCATTTCCTTCACTATTTGAAACCTTAAGCTCTATTAATTGTCCCTGAATCTTTTTTATCTGTTCCGACAAAGTAAGAAGAGCATCAGAAGTCGGTCCCTTTTCTTGGGCCATAGCTACGACAGGAGGATATTTATCCCTATCATATTTAGCAGCCTCATCCTCTAATTCTTCCTGGTCTCTAGGGCTCAAATTTTCCCATATGTCGTCTGGAAACTCTTGAGCAACCGGCTCTTTGTTAACTTTAAGAACTCCCTCTAACAACTTTGCGCCCCCTCCCTCCTTCTCTCTCTCTGCCGGAGAAGCGGCAGAAGCGGCAGATGGGAGAATTTCCTCGTTTTCAGCTTGTTTCACTTTCTCTAGCTTGCAGCCCTTTTGTTTAAGTCCATGGGCAGCATAATAATCTTGTAACTGTTTTTCCACCTTTCTTTTGCAATTTTTATAAAACTTGTCTAACTGTTCTCTGCTCACCCGACTGCCACGGGCGGTAAGCAACTTCTTAAGTCCTCTAACATACAGGTCCTTGCTGCTGGCGTGACCCATCCCTTTTCCCTAACTCGGTCCTTCTTTCAAACAAAGAAAAACACCCAGGTGTCCTTCTGGCCGTGTCCCATGCGGGGCTAAATCTGTCTTAGCTAGAGGCGCTCCGGTATAAATCCCCGGACAGGTGGGTTGTAAAGCCCAGTCGCCGTTATGCCGTATGACAGAACCGGAACCGCAGGTTAGGACCCAATCAAGCTCCGTAACACAAAGTCGTGGAGCTATCACTCACTCACACACTCATTCGAACGAGGGGACAGTGCCTTGCTCACCGTGCATCCACTGATTAGCTCCAATGAGCTGGGCCCTTGCCACACGGTGTTCCTCACTATTACCCCTATATCCAGTCCCTGTTCGGGCGCCACTTGTAGCGGGCCAGCCGCCACGAGTCGAACGGTTCCTGACAAGGGGAGTGGGAATGAAAGAAGGCACTCACACTTTGATGATGGCGATCGCGGACCCCAGTGTTCCTGGAGACGCTGAGTTTATTTTGTCCCCAGAGTTCATACCTTCTGTGGACGTGCAGTTTAGCGAGTACAAAAATGCATTACCTAGTTAACAGTAAAACTTTAACTGTAACACAGGAGACACAAAATTTACTGAAACTCCCAAATGTAATTATCTTATCAATAGCCCTGATAGGCATCAGCCTTCTGCTCTGGGAACTGGCCACTCCCCCCACATTCCTGAGCAGCATGCAAGCGCTCTCCAGATGCAGGCAGAGACAATTGCTTCAGGGGGAGGAAATAGGTTAGGTATAAACTGAGCCATTAAGGCTTTAAAGTTAACTGCAACCATGGCTCCCCACATCTCCCCCTTTTTTATTTTATAGTTTTGAGATCGTGTCTGGCTTAGGTGGTCAGTACAGACATTTTCACTTACCCGTCATTGGATATCGATCATCAAAGCGATCGACTCCTGTCTTAGGTTGTAAAAACGCTTACTGATCATTACCCGTCATTGGCTACCGATCTCCTTTGAGGAAAGCCAGAGACAGCAGTGGCTTTCCCCGGGCAGGGGGAAGGGGAGGCAAGGCTCCTTTTTGGATCTTTTAAGGCAGCTCATTGGGGGTCCCCACTTGGTTTCGCCTGGCTTAGGTTGTATCTCCCGTGAGATATCTTACCCGTCTTTGGCTGCAAACCATCTTTTGGGGACCAGACAGAGAGACATGAGGTGTAAAACATAGAGATAAGCAAAGTCCTAAAAAGCCAGTCTTACAGGCTCTTCTTTCCCTAAGGAAAGACATGGGGGGGACAGTCGGCTAGGCTGTTGTGTGACTACATCGCCCCCTTTTTTGTTTTTGAAGCATGAGAAACACAGAACGTGTAGTTATTTCATTTACAGCCTGTCGGAGGGCTATTTGTCCACATCTGAGGACTATGTAAAACAAACAGAACAATAAACAGAATAGCAATATCCCCAGCAAACCCTCTACCCAAGTCTTTCTCCATTTAACAGGGTCTGAAGTGGAAAGTCCTTCTGCAGCTGTGGAAAGTGAGAGCTTTTTCACACCCTAGGGGCGTGGATGGGTATCTATAGATGTCTTCTCTTCTGTGGGCTGTCGCTCATGGTATGGTTTAACACCGACCAGGAATTTACAAAGGTTTTTCTTTAGGACCTGGAGAAATACAAGCAAAGCCTCTTCCCCGTGTTATCTTGCGGGGAGAAGTAGGATTAGCTTCCCCACGTAATATTTTAAACAAAGGTTGTAATTTACCAGTTGTCAACCGCAACTGAGGTCTAATCCAATTAAACAATGTCGCCGGATTTGTATTTTTTGAGGCACAATGGCCTGAGGCATTCAACAATATCCCAGATAAGAGTAAGGAGGCACTTGTTGAATTTTTTCTGGGGCTAGAACTAGCCCATAATTGTGGAGCTTTTTTTGTAAATGAGCAAAAGCAGCAAGCAACTTTGGTTCACAAGAGTGGGCAAGAAGTATGTCATCCATGTAGTGGATGATGTAAATATCTGAAAATGCCCTTTGGGTAGGTTTTATTTTAGCTGATACAAATTTTTGACATCATGTAGGGCTACTAGCCATTTTCTGAGGTAGCACTAGCCAATGATATCTCTTAAAAGGTTTTTGTAAATTAACAGAAGGAACACTGAAAGCAAATCTAGGGCAGTCATCAGGATTTAAAGGTATAGTATAAAAACAATCTTTTTAAGTCCAAAACAATTTTATATGTGTTTTTTGGTGTGGCTGTAGGACAGGGCAAGCCTGGCTGTAAGGCTCCCATTAATTTTATGGTTTCATTAACTTTTTGTAAATCTTATAATACTCTCCACTGACCAGATTTTTTTCTTAAGAACACAAATGGGAGAATTCCAGGGAGAATTAGAGGAAGCAATGTGTCCCTTTTAAAGTTGCTCCTGTACTAGCGCTTGAGCGGCCAAGATTTTTTCTTTAGTAAGGGGCCATCGATCTATCCACACAGGCGTATCAGATTTCCAAGTAATTGCTTCTGCTGTTTTCTGGTGGAGTACAAGTAAGTCTATGACCCCTGGGAAAAAGACCCTAAACCTGTTCTCTGTAAATTAGGATTGGGTGAAATAGGTTCCTGACGTCCTTGTCCTGCACTTCCTAAGCCTTTTCCTGGGAGGAGTCCTTGATCAAACATTTGCTGAGTTACTTGAACACTCGGGCTATAAAGATAAACTCCCATATTGCTCATAATATCACGTCCCCACAAATTCACCGGCAGACCGGGGATAATACAAGGCTGAAATGTTCCTTGAGGACCATCATCATCCTGCCATGATAACAAATTACTACTTTGCTGTGGGGCGTGAGACTGACCGATACCTTGCAGGCTTGTACTCGTACTTTGCATCGGCCAATTAGATGGCCAATGTTGCGCAGATATGCAAGATACATCAGCTCCAGTATCTAAAAGTCCCTGAAAATCTTTCCCATCAATCTTAAGCTGTAAAACAGGTCGATCTTTCTTTATTTCTTGAACCCAATATACATCCGAGGAACCAAAGCCTCGATTCCCCCGTTCCTGATTTTGTTGGTTCTTTCCTATTTTCATTCTAGGGAGAATTATTAACGGGGCAAATCGCATTCCAGCAGGTATATTGGAAACAGTTAATGGTGAATGAACCATGATCTTAATCTCTCCAGTAAAATCCTCATCAATAACTCGCGGGGAAACTTGAATTCCCTTCATGGTCGTACCACTTCTCCCTAATAAAAGCCCAACGGTTTTTGGCGGCAGCGGCCCAAAAACCCCTGTGGGTAGGGCTTGCATTCCCATTTCAGGAGTTAATACGATGTCGGCGGTGGAACACGAGTCCAAGCCTGCGCTGCCTGGGGTTGCCCGGAATGAATCTGTGATGGATTTCCTCTCTGAGGTTCGCTCCCTTTCAGTTCGGGGATCTGCGGTGCCCCATAACATTGCTGATTCGGGGCGTGGGGCTGGCCCCTCACCCAGTTTCCCTGAATCGGGTTCCCATCTTTATCTGTCTTAGATTTACATTCATTAGCCCAATGTTTCCCTCTCCTGCATTTAGGACAAACATCTGGAGGTTTCTTAACAGGAGCAGCTGCAATCCCTGTTTCTCCCTTATCGGGGCATTGAGCCGCTCGATGTCCCTTCTTTCCACAAGTAAAACAAGCTCCAGAGCGACAACCTGCATTGAGTCGTGCCTGTTGCCATAGCACTTCCTTCATAGGTTTCCCCTGAAGAGCAGCCGCTATCGCTATGCCCTGGGTAAAAGAGGAGCCCACATCAGTGCACAGGCGAATGTAATCGGATAAGGTTCCTTTCTTCCTAATTGGCCTAATGACAGCTTGACATGCCGAGTTGGCATTTCCATAGGCAAGCTGCGTTATAAAGGACTGGGTAGCAATTGACGTCCCAAAAATCCTTCCGGCTGCGGTGGTAAGGCGAGACACAAAATCTTGGAAGGGCTCGTCAGGTCTCTGTCTTATTTGAGATACATGCTCCTCTTTACGGGAGGTATCAGGCAGTATTCGCCATGCATCTTTAGCCGCTACAGAAGTTTGTGCATAGGCGCCCGGGGCAAAACCCATGTGGTTTTCTATATTAGCGTATATCCCTTCGCCCGCTAACATTTCAAAAGTAATGGGGACTCGCCGCAAGGCATTCTGATTAGCCTTTTTCTTGCAATTTTCATAAAATTCTGATTCCCACAAAAGGTAATCGCCCCCAGAAAGGCAGGCATGGGCAATAGGTTTCCAATCCTCAGGGGGAGTTGCCTCTCCTGATAAAGCGTCTAAAATTGCCATGGTGAAAGGAGCTATGGGTCCATACTGCACACAAGCCTCTGTTAACTCTTTTATTTCCTTCCATTGAAATGGCTCCCAATGCCGAACTCTGACTCCCGTTCTCCTGTCAATTCTATCAAAAATAGGATAGACCCCGAACTGCTCCGTAGATTCCCCTTGCCTATGTGCTTGTTCACAAGCCATTTGAAGTGGCGATCGCACAACAAAAGAATCGGATTCCGGTTTGATATAACCCGGTGGAGGCTGTGTGGGCTTCTCCCAGACAGGGGGCTGTAACGGAGGATCCCACATACCGGGGTTCTCAGGAGGCGGGGCAGAAGGATCAAAAGGGGGATCCTCTCTCCCCGGATTCCAAGGATCCTTACAAGAGACTCGTGAGCCTCGAGGACCATTTCCTTCACTATTTGAAACCTTAAGCTCTATTAATTGTCCCTGAATCTTTTTTATCTGTTCCGACAAAGTAAGAAGAGCATCAGAAGTCGGTCCCTTTTCTTGGGCCATAGCTACGACAGGAGGATATTTATCCCTATCATATTTAGCAGCCTCATCCTCTAATTCTTCCTGGTCTCTAGGGCTCAAATTTTCCCATATGTCGTCTGGAAACTCTTGAGCAACCGGCTCTTTGTTAACTTTAAGAACTCCCTCTAACAACTTTGCGCCCCCTCCCTCCTTCTCTCTCTCTGCCGGAGAAGCGGCAGAAGCGGCAGATGGGAGAATTTCCTCGTTTTCAGCTTGTTTCACTTTCTCTAGCTTGCAGCCCTTTTGTTTAAGTCCATGGGCAGCATAATAATCTTGTAACTGTTTTTCCACCTTTCTTTTGCAATTTTTATAAAACTTGTCTAACTGTTCTCTGCTCACCCGACTGCCACGGGCGGTAAGCAACTTCTTAAGTCCTCTAACATACAGGTCCTTGCTGCTGGCGTGACCCATCCCTTTTCCCTAACTCGGTCCTTCTTTCAAACAAAGAAAAACACCCAGGTGTCCTTCTGGCCGTGTCCCATGCGGGGCTAAATCTGTCTTAGCTAGAGGCGCTCCGGTATAAATCCCCGGACAGGTGGGTTGTAAAGCCCAGTCGCCGTTATGCCGTATGACAGAACCGGAACCGCAGGTTAGGACCCAATCAAGCTCCGTAACACAAAGTCGTGGAGCTATCACTCACTCACACACTCATTCGAACGAGGGGACAGTGCCTTGCTCACCGTGCATCCACTGATTAGCTCCAATGAGCTGGGCCCTTGCCACACGGTGTTCCTCACTATTACCCCTATATCCAGTCCCTGTTCGGGCGCCACTTGTAGCGGGCCAGCCGCCACGAGTCGAACGGTTCCTGACAAGGGGAGTGGGAATGAAAGAAGGCACTCACACTTTGATGATGGCGATCGCGGACCCCAGTGTTCCTGGAGACGCTGAGTTTATTTTGTCCCCAGAGTTCATACCTTCTGTGGACGTGCAGTTTAGCGAGTACAAAAATGCATTACCTAGTTAACAGTAAAACTTTAACTGTAACACAGGAGACACAAAATTTACTGAAACTCCCAAATGTAATTATCTTATCAATAGCCCTGATAGGCATCAGCCTTCTGCTCTGGGAACTGGCCACTCCCCCCACATTCCTGAGCAGCATGCAAGCGCTCTCCAGATGCAGGCAGAGACAATTGCTTCAGGGGGAGGAAATAGGTTAGGTATAAACTGAGCCATTAAGGCTTTAAAGTTAACTGCAACCATGGCTCCCCACATCTCCCCCTTTTTTATTTTATAGTTTTGAGATCGTGTCTGGCTTAGGTGGTCAGTACAGACATTTTCACTTACCCGTCATTGGATATCGATCATCAAAGCGATCGACTCCTGTCTTAGGTTGTAAAAACGCTTACTGATCATTACCCGTCATTGGCTACCGATCTCCTTTGAGGAAAGCCAGAGACAGCAGTGGCTTTCCCCGGGCAGGGGGAAGGGGAGGCAAGGCTCCTTTTTGGATCTTTTAAGGCAGCTCATTGGGGGTCCCCACTTGGTTTCGCCTGGCTTAGGTTGTATCTCCCGTGAGATATCTTACCCGTCTTTGGCTGCAAACCATCTTTTGGGGACCAGACAGAGAGACATGAGGTGTAAAACATAGAGATAAGCAAAGTCCTAAAAAGCCAGTCTTACAGGCTCTTCTTTCCCTAAGGAAAGACATGGGGGGGACAGTCGGCTAGGCTGTTGTGTGACTACATCGCCCCCTTTTTTGTTTTTGAAGCATGAGAAACACAGAACGTGTAGTTATTTCATTTACAGCCTGTCGGAGGGCTATTTGTCCACATCTGAGGACTATGTAAAACAAACAGAACAATAAACAGAATAGCAATATCCCCAGCAAACCCTCTACCCAAGTCTTTCTCCATTTAACAGGGTCTGAAGTGGAAAGTCCTTCTGCAGCTGTGGAAAGTGAGAGCTTTTTCACACCCTAGGGGCGTGGATGGGTATCTATAGATGTCTTCTCTTCTGTGGGCTGTCGCTCATGGTATGGTTTAACACCGACCAGGAATTTACAAAGGTTTTTCTTTAGGACCTGGAGAAATACAAGCAAAGCCTCTTCCCCGTGTTATCTTGCGGGGAGAAGTAGGATTAGCTTCCCCACGTAATATTTTAAACAAAGGTTGTAATTTACCAGTTGTCAACCGCAACTGAGGTCTAATCCAATTAAACAATGTCGCCGGATTTGTATTTTTTGAGGCACAATGGCCTGAGGCATTCAACAATATCCCAGATAAGAGTAAGGAGGCACTTGTTGAATTTTTTCTGGGGCTAGAACTAGCCCATAATTGTGGAGCTTTTTTTGTAAATGAGCAAAAGCAGCAAGCAACTTTGGTTCACAAGAGTGGGCAAGAAGTATGTCATCCATGTAGTGGATGATGTAAATATCTGAAAATGCCCTTTGGGTAGGTTTTATTTTAGCTGATACAAATTTTTGACATCATGTAGGGCTACTAGCCATTTTCTGAGGTAGCACTAGCCAATGATATCTCTTAAAAGGTTTTTGTAAATTAACAGAAGGAACACTGAAAGCAAATCTAGGGCAGTCATCAGGATTTAAAGGTATAGTATAAAAACAATCTTTTTAAGTCCAAAACAATTTTATATGTGTTTTTTGGTGTGGCTGTAGGACAGGGCAAGCCTGGCTGTAAGGCTCCCATTAATTTTATGGTTTCATTAACTTTTTGTAAATCTTATAATACTCTCCA